>NW_027212478.1:2211902-2527888 GCF_947461875.1 Haliaeetus albicilla | reverse complement strand
ACACGGAAGGTGGCAGCCCGGAAAGCTCTTGCTGGTCTTCACCTTCCCCCTGCAGCCTATTCACAGGCACAACAGGTTTGGGGATCTGTGCTTGCCCAGAGAAGGAACATCTCACGGTGCGCATCCTCGGCAGAGCCTGTTCCCGAAAAGGCAAACGTCCGGCTCCTTGTCCCACACGGAAGGTGGCAGCCCGGAAAGCTCTTGCTGGTCTTCACCTTCCCCCTGCAGCCTATTCACAGGCACAACAGGTTTGGGGATCTGTGCTTGCCCAGAGAAGGAACACCTCACGGTGCGCATCCTCGGCAGAGCCTGTTCCCGAAAAGGCAAACGTCCGGCTCCTTGTCCCACACGGAAGGTGGCAGCCCGGAAAGCTCTTGCTGGTCTTCACCTTCCCCCTGCAGCCTATTCACAGGCACAACAGGTTTGGGGATCTGTGCTTGCCCAGAGAAGGAACATCTCACGGTGCGCATCCTCGGCAGAGCCTGTTCCCGAAAAGGCAAACGTCCGGCTCCTTGTCCCACACGGAAGGTGGCAGCCCTGAAAGCTGTTGCTGGTCTTCACCTTCCCCCTGCAGCCTATTCACAGGCACAACAGGTTTGGGGATCTGTGCTTGCCCAGAGAAGGAACATCTCACGGTGCGCATCCTCGGCAGAGCCTGTTCCCGAAAAGGCAAACGTCCGGCTCCTTGTCCCACACGGAAGGTGGCAGCCCGGAAAGCTCTTGCTGGTCTTCACCTTCCCCCTGCAGCCTATTCACAGGCACAACAGGTTTGGGGATCTGTGCTTCCCCAGAGAAGGAACATCTCACGGTGCGCATCCTCGGCAGAGCCTGTTCCCGAAAAGGCAAACGTCCGGCTCCTTGTCCCACACGGAAGGTGGCAGCCCGGAAAGCTGTTGCTGGTCTTCACCTTCCCCCTGCAGCCTATTCACAGGCACAACAGGTTTGGGGATCTGTGCTTGCCCAGAGAAGGAACACCTCACGGTGCGCATCCTCGGCAGAGCCTGTTCCCGAAAAGGCAAACGTCCGGCTCCTTGTCCCACACGGAAGGTGGCAGCCCGGAAAGCTGTTGCTGGTCTTCACCTTCCCCCTGCAGCCTATTCACAGGCACAACAGGTTTGGGGATCTGTGCTTGCCCAGAGAAGGAACATCTCACGGTGCGCATCCTCGGCAGAGCCTGTTCCCGAAAAGGCAAACGTCCGGCTCCTTGTCCCACACGGAAGGTGGCAGCCCGGAAAGCTGTTGCTGGTCTTCACCTTCCCCCTGCAGCCTATTCACAGGCACAACAGGTTTGGGGATCTGTGCTTGCCCAGAGAAGGAACATCTCACGGTGCGCATCCTCGGCAGAGCCTGTTCCCGAAAAGGCAAACGTCCGGCTCCTTGTCCCACACGGAAGGTGGCAGCCCGGAAAGCTGTTGCTGGTCTTCACCTTCCCCCTGCAGCCTATTCACAGGCACAACAGGTTTGGGGATCTGTGCTTGCGCAGAGAAGGAACATCTCACAGTGCGCATCCTCGGCAGAGCCTGTTCCCGAAAAGGCAAACGTCCGGCTCCTTGTCCCACACGGAAGGTGGCAGCCCGGAAAGCTCTTGCTGGTCTTCACCTTCCCCCTGCAGCCTATTCACAGGCACAACAGGTTTGGGGATCTGTGCTTGCCCAGAGAAGGAACATCTCACGGTGCGCATCCTCGGCAGAGCCTGTTCCCGAAAAGGCAAACGTCCGGCTCCTTGTCCCACACGGAAGGTGGCAGCCCGGAAAGCTCTTGCTGGTCTTCACCTTCCCCCTGCAGCCTATTCACAGGCACAACAGGTTTGGGGATCTGTGCTTGCCCAGAGAAGGAACATCTCACGGTGCGCATCCTCGGCAGAGCCTGTTCCCGAAAAGGCAAACGTCCGGCTCCTTGTCCCACACGGAAGGTGGCAGCCCGGAAAGCTCTTGCTGGTCTTCACCTTCCCCCTGCAGCCTATTCACAGGCACAACAGGTTTGGGGATCTGTGCTTGCCCAGAGAAGGAACATCTCACGGTGCGCATCCTCGGCAGAGCCTGTTCCCGAAAAGGCAAACGTCCGGCTCCTTGTCCCACACGGAAGGTGGCAGCCCGGAAAGCTGTTGCTGGTCTTCACCTTCCCCCTGCAGCCTAGTCACAGGCACAACAGGTTTGGGGATCTGTGCTTGCGCAGAGAAGGAACATCTCACGGTGCGCATCCTCGGCAGAGCCTGTTCCCGAAAAGGCAAACGTCCGGCTCCTTGTCCCACACGGAAGGTGGCAGCCCTGAAAGCTGTTGCTGGTCTTCACCTTCCCCCTGCAGCCTAGTCACAGGCACAACAGGTTTGGGGATCTGTGCTTGCCCAGAGAAGGAACATCTCACGGTGCGCATCCTCGGCAGAGCCTGTTCCCGAAAAGGCAAACGTCCGGCTCCTTGTCCCACACGGATGGTGGCAGCCCTGAAAGCTGTTGCTGGTCTTCACCTTCCCCCTGCAGCCTATTCACAGGCACAACATGTTTGGGGATCTGTGCTTGCCCAGAGAAGGAACATCTCACGGTGCGCATCCTCGGCAGAGCCTGTTCCCGAAAAGGCAAACGTCCGGCTCCTTGTCCCACACGGAAGGTGGCAGCCCGGAAAGCTCTTGCTGGTCTTCACCTTCCCCCTGCAGCCTATTCACAGGCACAACAGGTTTGGGGATCTGTGCTTGCCCAGAGAAGGAACATCTCACGGTGCGCATCCTCGGCAGAGCCTGTTCCCGAAAAGGCAAACGTCCGGCTCCTTGTCCCACACGGAAGGTGGCAGCCCGGAAAGCTGTTGCTGGTCTTCACCTTCCCCCTGCAGCCTATTCACAGGCACAACAGGTTTGGGGATCTGTGCTTGCCCAGAGAAGGAACATCTCACGGTGCGCATCCTCGGCAGCGCCTGTTCCCGAAAAGGCAAACGTCCGGCTCCTTGTCCCACACGGAAGGTGGCAGCCCGGAAAGCTCTTGCTGGTCTTCACCTTCCCCCTGCAGCCTATTCACAGGCACAACAGGTTTGGGGATCTGTGCTTGCCCAGAGAAGGAACATCTCACGGTGCGCATCCTCGGCAGAGCCTGTTCCCGAAAAGGCAAACGTCCGGCTCCTTGTCCCACACGGAAGGTGGCAGCCCGGAAAGCTCTTGCTGGTCTTCACCTTCCCCCTGCAGCCTATTCACAGGCACAACAGGTTTGGGGATCTGTGCTTGCCCAGAGAAGGAACATCTCACGGTGCGCATCCTCGGCAGAGCCTGTTCCCGAAAAGGCAAACGTCCGGCTCCTTGTCCCACACGGAAGGTGGCAGCCCGGAAAGCTGTTGCTGGTCTTCACCTTCCCCCTGCAGCCTATTCACAGGCACGACAGGTTTGGGGATCTGTGCTTGCCCAGAGAAGGAACATCTCACGGTGCGCATCCTTGGCAGAGCCTGTTCCCGAAAAGGCAAACGTCCGGCTCCTTGTCCCACACGGAAGGTGGCAGCCCGGAAAGCTGTTGCTGGTCTTCACCTTCCCCCTGCAGCCTATTCACAGGCACAACAGGTTTGGGGATCTCTGCTTGCCCAGAGAAGGAACATCTCACGGTGCGCATCCTCGGCAGCGCCTGTTCCCGAAAAGGCAAACGTCCGGCTCCTTGTCCCACACGGAAGGTGGCAGCCCGGAAAGCTCTTGCTGGTCTTCACCTTCCCCCTGCAGCCTATTCACAGGCACAACAGGTTTGGGGATCTGTGCTTCCCCAGAGAAGGAACATCTCACGGTGCGCATCCTCGGCAGAGCCTGTTCCCGAAAAGGCAAACGTCCGGCTCCTTGTCCCACACGGAAGGTGGCAGCCCGGAAAGCTCTTGCTGGTCTTCACCTTCCCCCTGCAGCCTATTCACAGGCACAACAGGTTTGGGGATCTGTGCTTGCCCAGAGAAGGAACATCTCACGGTGCGCATCCTCAGCAGAGCCTGTTCCCGAAAAGGCAAACGTCCGGCTCCTTGTCCCACACGGAAGGTGGCAGCCCGGAAAGCTGTTGCTGGTCTTCACCTTCCCCCTGCAGCCTATTCACAGGCACAACAGGTTTGGGGATCTGTGCTTGCCCAGAGAAGGAACATCTCACGGTGCGCATCCTCGGCAGAGCCTGTTCCCGAAAAGGCAAACGTCCGGCTCCTTGTCCCACACGGAAGGTGGCAGCCCGGAAAGCTGTTGCTGGTCTTCACCTTCCCCCTGCAGCCTATTCACAGGCACAACAGGTTTGGGGATCTGTGCTTGCCCAGAGAAGGAACATCTCACGGTGCGCATCCTCGGCAGAGCCTGTTCCCGAAAAGGCAAACGTCCGGCTCCTTGTCCCACACGGAAGGTGGCAGCCCTGAAGCTGTTGCTGGTCTTCACCTTCCCCCTGCAGCCTATTCACAGGCACAACAGGTTTGGGGATCTGTGCTTGCCCAGAGAAGGAACATCTCACGGTGCGCATCCTCGGCAGAGCCTGTTCCCGAAAAGGCAAACGTCCGGCTCCTTGTCCCACACGGAAGGTGGCAGCCCGGAAAGCTGTTGCTGGTCTTCACCTTCCCCCTGCAGCCTATTCACAGGCACAACAGGTTTGGGGATCTGTGCTTGCCCAGAGAAGGAACATCTCACGGTGCGCATCCTCGGCAGAGCCTGTTCCCGAAAAGGCAAACGTCCGGCTCCTTGTCCCACACGGAAGGTGGCAGCCCGGAAAGCTGTTGCTGGTCTTCACCTTCCCCCTGCAGCCTATTCACAGGCACAACAGGTTTGGGGATCTGTGCTTGCCCAGAGAAGGAACACCTCACGGTGCGCATCCTCGGCAGAGCCTGTTCCCGAAAAGGCAAACGTCCGGCTCCTTGTCCCACACGGAAGGTGGCAGCCCGGAAAGCTGTTGCTGGTCTTCACCTTCCCCCTGCAGCCTATTCACAGGCACAACAGGTTTGGGGATCTGTGCTTGCCCAGAGAAGGAACATCTCACGGTGCGCATCCTCAGCAGAGCCTGTTCCCGAAAAGGCAAACGTCCGGCTCCTTGTCCCACACGGAAGGTGGCAGCCCGGAAAGCTCTTGCTGGTCTTCACCTTCCCCCTGCAGCCTATTCACAGGCACAACAGGTTTGGGGATCTGTGCTTGCCCAGAGAAGGAACATCTCACGGTGCGCATCCTCGGCAGAGCCTGTTCCCGAAAAGGCAAACGTCCGGCTCCTTGTCCCACACGGAAGGTGGCAGCCCGGAAAGCTCTTGCTGGTCTTCACCTTCCCCCTGCAGCCTATTCACAGGCACAACAGGTTTGGGGATCTGTGCTTGCCCAGAGAAGGAACATCTCACGGTGCGCATCCTCGGCAGAGCCTGTTCCCGAAAAGGCAAACGTCCGGCTCCTTGTCCCACACGGAAGGTGGCAGCCCTGAAGCTGTTGCTGGTCTTCACCTTCCCCCTGCAGCCTATTCACAGGCACAACAGGTTTGGGGATCTGTGCTTGCCCAGAGAAGGAACATCTCACGGTGCGCATCCTCGGCAGAGCCTGTTCCCGAAAAGGCAAACGTCCGGCTCCTTGTCCCACACGGAAGGTGGCAGCCCGGAAAGCTGTTGCTGGTCTTCACCTTCCCCCTGCAGCCTATTCACAGGCACAACAGGTTTGGGGATCTGTGCTTGCCCAGAGAAGGAACATCTCACGGTGCGCATCCTCGGCAGAGCCTGTTCCCGAAAAGGCAAACGTCCGGCTCCTTGTCCCACACGGAAGGTGGCAGCCCGGAAAGCTGTTGCTGGTCTTCACCTTCCCCCTGCAGCCTATTCACAGGCACAACAGGTTTGGGGATCTGTGCTTGCCCAGAGAAGGAACACCTCACGGTGCGCATCCTCGGCAGAGCCTGTTCCCGAAAAGGCAAACGTCCGGCTCCTTGTCCCACACGGAAGGTGGCAGCCCTGAAAGCTGTTGCTGGTCTTCACCTTCCCCCTGCAGCCTAGTCACAGGCACAACAGGTTTGGGGATCTGTGCTTGCCCAGAGAAGGAACATCTCACGGTGCGCATCCTCGGCAGAGCCTGTTCCCGAAAAGGCAAACGTCCGGCTCCTTGTCCCACACGGATGGTGGCAGCCCTGAAAGCTGTTGCTGGTCTTCACCTTCCCCCTGCAGCCTATTCACAGGCACAACATGTTTGGGGATCTGTGCTTGCCCAGAGAAGGAACATCTCACGGTGCGCATCCTCGGCAGAGCCTGTTCCCAAAAAGGCAAACGTCCGGCTCCTTGTCCCACACGGAAGGTGGCAGCCCGGAAAGCTGTTGCTGGTCTTCACCTTCCCCCTGCAGCCTATTCACAGGCACAACAGGTTTGGGGATCTGTGCTTGCCCAGAGAAGGAACATCTCACGGTGCGCATCCTCGGCAGAGCCTGTTCCCGAAAAGGCAAACGTCCGGCTCCTTGTCCCACACGGAAGGTGGCAGCCCGGAAAGCTGTTGCTGGTCTTCACCTTCCCCCTGCAGCCTATTCACAGGCACAACAGGTTTGGGGATCTGTGCTTGCCCAGAGAAGGAACATCTCACGGTGCGCATCCTCGGCAGCGCCTGTTCCCGAAAAGGCAAACGTCCGGCTCCTTGTCCCACACAGAAGGTGGCAGCCCGGAAAGCTCTTGCTGGTCTTCACCTTCCCCCTGCAGCCTATTCACAGGCACAACAGGTTTGGGGATCTGTGCTTGCCCAGAGAAGGAACATCTCACGGTGCGCATCCTCGGCAGAGCCTGTTCCCGAAAAGGCAAACGTCCGGCTCCTTGTCCCACACGGAAGGTGGCAGCCCGGAAAGCTCTTGCTGGTCTTCACCTTCCCCCTGCAGCCTATTCACAGGCACAACAGGTTTGGGGATCTGTGCTTGCCCAGAGAAGGAACATCTCACAGTGCGCATCCTCGGCAGAGCCTGTTCCCGAAAAGGCAAACGTCCGGCTCCTTGTCCCACACGGAAGGTGGCAGCCCGGAAAGCTCTTGCTGGTCTTCACCTTCCCCCTGCAGCCTATTCACAGGCACGACAGGTTTGGGGATCTGTGCTTGCGCAGAGAAGGAACATCTCACGGTGCGCATCCTCGGCAGAGCCTGTTCCCGAAAAGGCAAACGTCCGGCTCCTTGTCCCACACGGAAGGTGGCAGCCCGGAAAGCTGTTGCTGGTCTTCACCTTCCCCCTGCAGCCTATTCACAGGCACAACAGGTTTGGGGATCTCTGCTTGCCCAGAGAAGGAACATCTCACGGTGCGCATCCTCGGCAGCGCCTGTTCCCGAAAAGGCAAACGTCCGGCTCCTTGTCCCACACGGAAGGTGGCAGCCCGGAAAGCTCTTGCTGGTCTTCACCTTCCCCCTGCAGCCTATTCACAGGCACAACAGGTTTGGGGATCTGTGCTTGCCCAGAGAAGGAACATCTCACGGTGCGCATCCTCGGCAGAGCCTGTTCCCGAAAAGGCAAACGTCCGGCTCCTTGTCCCACACGGAAGGTGGCAGCCCGGAAAGCTCTTGCTGGTCTTCACCTTCCCCCTGCAGCCTATTCACAGGCACAACAGGTTTGGGGATCTGTGCTTGCCCAGAGAAGGAACATCTCACGGTGCGCATCCTCGGCAGAGCCTGTTCCCGAAAAGGCAAACGTCCGGCTCCTTGTCCCACACGGAAGGTGGCAGCCCGGAAAGCTCTTGCTGGTCTTCACCTTCCCCCTGCAGCCTATTCACAGGCACAACAGGTTTGGGGATCTGTGCTTGCCCAGAGAAGGAACATCTCACGGTGCGCATCCTCGGCAGAGCCTGTTCCCGAAAAGGCAAACGTCCGGCTCCTTGTCCCACACGGAAGGTGGCAGCCCGGAAAGCTGTTGCTGGTCTTCACCTTCCCCCTGCAGCCTATTCACAGGCACAACAGGTTTGGGGATCTGTGCTTGCCCAGAGAAGGAACATCTCACGGTGCGCATCCTCGGCAGAGCCTGTTCCCGAAAAGGCAAACGTCCGGCTCCTTGTCCCACACGGAAGGTGGCAGCCCGGAAAGCTCTTGCTGGTCTTCACCTTCCCCCTGCAGCCTATTCACAGGCACAACAGGTTTGGGGATCTGTGCTTGCCCAGAGAAGGAACATCTCACGGTGCGCATCCTCGGCAGAGCCTGTTCCCGAAAAGGCAAACGTCCGGCTCCTTGTCCCACACGGAAGGTGGCAGCCCGGAAAGCTGTTGCTGGTCTTCACCTTCCCCCTGCAGCCTATTCACAGGCACAACAGGTTTGGGGATCTGTGCTTGCCCAGAGAAGGAACATCTCACGGTGCGCATCCTCGGCAGAGCCTGTTCCCGAAAAGGCAAACGTCCGGCTCCTTGTCCCACACGGAAGGTGGCAGCCCGGAAAGCTGTTGCTGGTCTTCACCTTCCCCCTGCAGCCTATTCACAGGCACAACAGGTTTGGGGATCTGTGCTTGCCCAGAGAAGGAACATCTCACGGTGCGCATCCTCGGCAGAGCCTGTTCCCGAAAAGGCAAACGTCCGGCTCCTTGTCCCACACGGAAGGTGGCAGCCCGGAAAGCTGTTGCTGGTCTTCACCTTCCCCCTGCAGCCTATTCACAGGCACAACAGGTTTGGGGATCTGTGCTTGCCCAGAGAAGGAACACCTCACGGTGCGCATCCTCGGCAGAGCCTGTTCCCGAAAAGGCAAACGTCCGGCTCCTTGTCCCACACGGAAGGTGGCAGCCCTGAAAGCTGTTGCTGGTCTTCACCTTCCCCCTGCAGCCTAGTCACAGGCACAACAGGTTTGGGGATCTGTGCTTGCCCAGAGAAGGAACATCTCACGGTGCGCATCCTCGGCAGAGCCTGTTCCCGAAAAGGCAAACGTCCGGCTCCTTGTCCCACACGGATGGTGGCAGCCCTGAAAGCTGTTGCTGGTCTTCACCTTCCCCCTGCAGCCTATTCACAGGCACAACATGTTTGGGGATCTGTGCTTGCCCAGAGAAGGAACATCTCACGGTGCGCATCCTCGGCAGAGCCTGTTCCCAAAAAGGCAAACGTCCGGCTCCTTGTCCCACACGGAAGGTGGCAGCCCGGAAAGCTGTTGCTGGTCTTCACCTTCCCCCTGCAGCCTATTCACAGGCACAACAGGTTTGGGGATCTGTGCTTGCCCAGAGAAGGAACATCTCACGGTGCGCATCCTCGGCAGAGCCTGTTCCCGAAAAGGCAAACGTCCGGCTCCTTGTCCCACACGGAAGGTGGCAGCCCGGAAAGCTGTTGCTGGTCTTCACCTTCCCCCTGCAGCCTATTCACAGGCACAACAGGTTTGGGGATCTGTGCTTGCCCAGAGAAGGAACATCTCACGGTGCGCATCCTCGGCAGCGCCTGTTCCCGAAAAGGCAAACGTCCGGCTCCTTGTCCCACACAGAAGGTGGCAGCCCGGAAAGCTCTTGCTGGTCTTCACCTTCCCCCTGCAGCCTATTCACAGGCACAACAGGTTTGGGGATCTGTGCTTGCCCAGAGAAGGAACATCTCACGGTGCGCATCCTCGGCAGAGCCTGTTCCCGAAAAGGCAAACGTCCGGCTCCTTGTCCCACACGGAAGGTGGCAGCCCGGAAAGCTCTTGCTGGTCTTCACCTTCCCCCTGCAGCCTATTCACAGGCACAACAGGTTTGGGGATCTGTGCTTGCCCAGAGAAGGAACATCTCACAGTGCGCATCCTCGGCAGAGCCTGTTCCCGAAAAGGCAAACGTCCGGCTCCTTGTCCCACACGGAAGGTGGCAGCCCGGAAAGCTGTTGCTGGTCTTCACCTTCCCCCTGCAGCCTATTCACAGGCACGACAGGTTTGGGGATCTGTGCTTGCGCAGAGAAGGAACATCTCACGGTGCGCATCCTCGGCAGAGCCTGTTCCCGAAAAGGCAAACGTCCGGCTCCTTGTCCCACACGGAAGGTGGCAGCCCGGAAAGCTGTTGCTGGTCTTCACCTTCCCCCTGCAGCCTATTCACAGGCACAACAGGTTTGGGGATCTCTGCTTGCCCAGAGAAGGAACATCTCACGGTGCGCATCCTCGGCAGCGCCTGTTCCCGAAAAGGCAAACGTCCGGCTCCTTGTCCCACACGGAAGGTGGCAGCCCGGAAAGCTCTTGCTGGTCTTCACCTTCCCCCTGCAGCCTATTCACAGGCACAACAGGTTTGGGGATCTGTGCTTGCCCAGAGAAGGAACATCTCACGGTGCGCATCCTCGGCAGAGCCTGTTCCCGAAAAGGCAAACGTCCGGCTCCTTGTCCCACACGGAAGGTGGCAGCCCGGAAAGCTGTTGCTGGTCTTCACCTTCCCCCTGCAGCCTATTCACAGGCACAACAGGTTTGGGGATCTGTGCTTGCCCAGAGAAGGAACATCTCACGGTGCGCATCCTCGGCAGAGCCTGTTCCCGAAAAGGCAAACGTCCGGCTCCTTGTCCCACACGGAAGGTGGCAGCCCTGAAGCTGTTGCTGGTCTTCACCTTCCCCCTGCAGCCTATTCACAGGCACAACAGGTTTGGGGATCTGTGCTTGCCCAGAGAAGGAACATCTCACGGTGCGCATCCTCGGCAGAGCCTGTTCCCGAAAAGGCAAACGTCCGGCTCCTTGTCCCACACGGAAGGTGGCAGCCCGGAAAGCTGTTGCTGGTCTTCACCTTCCCCCTGCAGCCTATTCACAGGCACAACAGGTTTGGGGATCTGTGCTTGCCCAGAGAAGGAACATCTCACGGTGCGCATCCTCGGCAGAGCCTGTTCCCGAAAAGGCAAACGTCCGGCTCCTTGTCCCACACGGAAGGTGGCAGCCCGGAAAGCTGTTGCTGGTCTTCACCTTCCCCCTGCAGCCTATTCACAGGCACAACAGGTTTGGGGATCTGTGCTTGCCCAGAGAAGGAACATCTCACGGTGCGCATCCTCGGCAGAGCCTGTTCCCGAAAAGGCAAACGTCCGGCTCCTTGTCCCACACGGAAGGTGGCAGCCCGGAAAGCTGTTGCTGGTCTTCACCTTCCCCCTGCAGCCTATTCACAGGCACAACAGGTTTGGGGATCTGTGCTTGCCCAGAGAAGGAACATCTCACGGTGCGCATCCTCGGCAGAGCCTGTTCCCGAAAAGGCAAACGTCCGGCTCCTTGTCCCACACGGAAGGTGGCAGCCCGGAAAGCTGTTGCTGGTCTTCACCTTCCCCCTGCAGCCTATTCACAGGCACAACAGGTTTGGGGATCTCTGCTTGCCCAGAGAAGGAACATCTCACGGTGCGCATCCTCGGCAGAGCCTGTTCCCGAAAAGGCAAACGTCCGGCTCCTTGTCCCACACGGAAGGTGGCAGCCCGGAAAGCTGTTGCTGGTCTTCACCTTCCCCCTGCAGCCTATTCACAGGCACAACAGGTTTGGGGATCTGTGCTTGCCCAGAGAAGGAACATCTCACGGTGCGCATCCTCGGCAGAGCCTGTTCCCGAAAAGGCAAACGTCCGGCTCCTTGTCCCACACGGATGGTGGCAGCCCTGAAAGCTGTTGCTGGTCTTCACCTTCCCCCTGCAGCCTAGTCACAGGCACAACAGGTTTGGGGATCTGTGCTTGCCCAGAGAAGGAACATCTCACGGTGCGCATCCTCGGCAGACCCTGTTCCCAAAAAGGCAAACGTCCGGCTCCTTGTCCCACACGGAAGGTGGCAGCCCTGAAAGCTGTTGCTGGTCTTCACCTTCCCCCTGCAGCCTATTCACAGGCACAACAGGTTTGGGGATCTGTGCTTGCCCAGAGAAGGAACATCTCACGGTGCGCATCCTCGGCAGAGCCTGTTCCCGAAAAGGCAAACGTCCGGCTCCTTGTCCCACACGGAAGGTGGCAGCCCGGAAAGCTCTTGCTGGTCTTCACCTTCCCCCTGCAGCCTATTCACAGGCACAACAGGTTTTGGGATCTGTGCTTGCCCAGAGAAGGAACACCTCACGGTGCGCATCCTCGGCAGAGCCTGTTCCCGAAAAGGCAAACGTCCGGCTCCTTGTCCCACACGGAAGGTGGCAGCCCGGAAAGCTCTTGCTGGTCTTCACCTTCCCCCTGCAGCCTATTCACAGGCACAACAGGTTTGGGGATCTGTGCTTGCCCAGAGAAGGAACATCTCACGGTGCGCATCCTCGGCAGAGCCTGTTCCCGAAAAGGCAAACGTCCGGCTCCTTGTCCCACACGGAAGGTGGCAGCCCGGAAAGCTGTTGCTGGTCTTCACCTTCCCCCTGCAGCCTATTCACAGGCACAACAGGTTTGGGGATCTGTGCTTGCCCAGAGAAGGAACATCTCACGGTGCGCATCCTCGGCAGAGCCTGTTCCCGAAAAGGCAAACGTCCGGCTCCTTGTCCCACACGGAAGGTGGCAGCCCGGAAAGCTGTTGCTGGTCTTCACCTTCCCCCTGCAGCCTATTCACAGGCACAACAGGTTTGGGGATCTGTGCTTGCCCAGAGAAGGAACACCTCACGGTGCGCATCCTCGGCAGAGCCTGTTCCCGAAAAGGCAAACGTCCGGCTCCTTGTCCCACACGGAAGGTGGCAGCCCGGAAAGCTGTTGCTGGTCTTCACCTTCCCCCTGCAGCCTATTCACAGGCACAACAGGTTTGGGGATCTGTGCTTGCCCAGAGAAGGAACATCTCACGGTGCGCATCCTCGGCAGAGCCTGTTCCCGAAAAGGCAAACGTCCGGCTCCTTGTCCCACACGGAAGGTGGCAGCCCGGAAAGCTGTTGCTGGTCTTCACCTTCCCCCTGCAGCCTAGTCACAGGCACAACAGGTTTTGGGATCTGTGCTTGCGCAGAGAAGGAACATCTCACGGTGCGCATCCTCGGCAGAGCCTGTTCCCGAAAAGGCAAACGTCCGGCTCCTTGTCCCACACGGAAGGTGGCAGCCCGGAAAGCTGTTGCTGGTCTTCACCTTCCCCCTGCAGCCTATTCACAGGCACAACAGGTTTGGGGATCTGTGCTTGCCCAGAGAAGGAACATCTCACGGTGCGCATCCTCGGCAGAGCCTGTTCCCGAAAAGGCAAACGTCCGGCTCCTTGTCCCACACGGAAGGTGGCAGCCCGGAAAGCTCTTGCTGGTCTTCACCTTCCCCCTGCAGCCTATTCACAGGCACAACAGGTTTGGGGATCTGTGCTTGCCCAGAGAAGGAATATCTCACGGTGCGCATCCTCGGCAGAGCCTGTTCCCGAAAAGGCAAACGTCCGGCTCCTTGTCCCACACGGAAGGTGGCAGCCCGGAAAGCTGTTGCTGGTCTTCACCTTCCCCCTGCAGCCTATTCACAGGCACAACAGGTTTTGGGATCTGTGCTTGCGCAGAGAAGGAACATCTCACGGTGCGCATCCTCGGCAGAGCCTGTTCCCGAAAAGGCAAACGTCCGGCTCCTTGTCCCACACGGAAGGTGGCAGCCCGGAAAGCTCTTGCTGGTCTTCACCTTCCCCCTGCAGCCTATTCACAGGCACAACAGGTTTGGGGATCTGTGCTTGCCCAGAGAAGGAACATCTCACGGTGCGCATCCTCGGCAGAGCCTGTTCCCGAAAAGGCAAACGTCCGGCTCCTTGTCCCACACGGAAGGTGGCAGCCCGGAAAGCTGTTGCTGGTCTTCACCTTCCCCCTGCAGCCTATTCACAGGCACAACAGGTTTGGGGATCTGTGCTTGCCCAGAGAAGGAACATCTCACGGTGCGCATCCTCGGCAGAGCCTGTTCCCGAAAAGGCAAACGTCCGGCTCCTTGTCCCACACGGAAGGTGGCAGCCCGGAAAGCTGTTGCTGGTCTTCACCTTCCCCCTGCAGCCTATTCACAGGCACAACAGGTTTGGGGATCTGTGCTTGCCCAGAGAAGGAACATCTCACGGTGCGCATCCTCGGCAGAGCCTGTTCCCGAAAAGGCAAACGTCCGGCTCCTTGTCCCACACGGAAGGTGGCAGCCCGGAAAGCTCTTGCTGGTCTTCACCTTCCCCCTGCAGCCTATTCACAGGCACAACAGGTTTGGGGATCTGTGCTTGCCCAGAGAAGGAACATCTCACGGTGCGCATCCTCGGCAGAGCCTGTTCCCGAAAAGGCAAACGTCCGGCTCCTTGTCCCACACGGATGGTGGCAGCCCTGAAAGCTGTTGCTGGTCTTCACCTTCCCCCTGCAGCCTAGTCACAGGCACGACAGGTTTGGGGATCTGTGCTTGCCCAGAGAAGGAACATCTCACGGTGCGCATCCTCGGCAGAGCCTGTTCCCGAAAAGGCAAACGTCCGGCTCCTTGTCCCACACGGAAGGTGGCAGCCCGGAAAGCTCTTGCTGGTCTTCACCTTCCCCCTGCAGCCTATTCACAGGCACAACAGGTTTGGGGATCTGTGCTTGCCCAGAGAAGGAACACCTCACGGTGCGCATCCTCGGCAGAGCCTGTTCCCGAAAAGGCAAACGTCCGGCTCCTTGTCCCACACGGAAGGTGGCAGCCCGGAAAGCTCTTGCTGGTCTTCACCTTCCCCCTGCAGCCTATTCACAGGCACAACAGGTTTGGGGATCTGTGCTTGCCCAGAGAAGGAACATCTCACGGTGCGCATCCTCGGCAGAGCCTGTTCCCGAAAAGGCAAACGTCCGGCTCCTTGTCCCACACGGAAGGTGGCAGCCCGGAAAGCTGTTGCTGGTCTTCACCTTCCCCCTGCAGCCTATTCACAGGCACAACAGGTTTGGGGATCTGTGCTTGCCCAGAGAAGGAACATCTCACGGTGCGCATCCTCGGCAGAGCCTGTTCCCGAAAAGGCAAACGTCCGGCTCCTTGTCCCACACGGAAGGTGGCAGCCCGGAAAGCTCTTGCTGGTCTTCACCTTCCCCCTGCAGCCTATTCACAGGCACAACAGGTTTGGGGATCTGTGCTTCCCCAGAGAAGGAACATCTCACGGTGCGCATCCTCGGCAGAGCCTGTTCCCGAAAAGGCAAACGTCCGGCTCCTTGTCCCACACGGAAGGTGGCAGCCCGGAAAGCTCTTGCTGGTCTTCACCTTCCCCCTGCAGCCTATTCACAGGCACAACAGGTTTGGGGATCTGTGCTTGCCCAGAGAAGGAACACCTCACGGTGCGCATCCTCGGCAGAGCCTGTTCCCGAAAAGGCAAACGTCCGGCTCCTTGTCCCACACGGAAGGTGGCAGCCCGGAAAGCTGTTGCTGGTCTTCACCTTCCCCCTGCAGCCTATTCACAGGCACAACAGGTTTGGGGATCTGTGCTTGCCCAGAGAAGGAACATCTCACGGTGCGCATCCTCGGCAGAGCCTGTTCCCGAAAAGGCAAACGTCCGGCTCCTTGTCCCACACGGAAGGTGGCAGCCCGGAAAGCTGTTGCTGGTCTTCACCTTCCCCCTGCAGCCTATTCACAGGCACAACAGGTTTGGGGATCTGTGCTTGCCCAGAGAAGGAACATCTCACGGTGCGCATCCTCGGCAGAGCCTGTTCCCGAAAAGGCAAACGTCCGGCTCCTTGTCCCACACGGAAGGGGCAGCCCGGAAAGCTGTTGCTGGTCTTCACCTTCCCCCTGCAGCCTATTCACAGGCACAACAGGTTTGGGGATCTGTGCTTGCCCAGAGAAGGAACATCTCACGGTGCGCATCCTCGGCAGAGCCTGTTCCCGAAAAGGCAAACGTCCGGCTCCTTGTCCCACACGGAAGGTGGCAGCCCGGAAAGCTGTTGCTGGTCTTCACCTTCCCCCTGCAGCCTATTCACAGGCACAACAGGTTTGGGGATCTGTGCTTGCCCAGAGAAGGAACATCTCACGGTGCGCATCCTCGGCAGAGCCTGTTCCCGAAAAGGCAAACGTCCGGCTCCTTGTCCCACACGGAAGGTGGCAGCCCGGAAAGCTGTTGCTGGTCTTCACCTTCCCCCTGCAGCCTATTCACAGGCACAACAGGTTTGGGGATCTGTGCTTGCCCAGAGAAGGAACATCTCACGGTGCGCATCCTCGGCAGAGCCTGTTCCCGAAAAGGCAAACCTCCGGCTCCTTGTCCCACACGGAAGGTGGCAGCCCGGAAAGCTCTTGCTGGTCTTCACCTTCCCCCTGCAGCCTATTCACAGGCACAACAGGTTTGGGGATCTGTGCTTGCCCAGAGAAGGAACATCTCACGGTGCGCATCCTCGGCAGAGCCTGTTCCCGAAAAGGCAAACGTCCGGCTCCTTGTCCCACACGGAAGGTGGCAGCCCGGAAAGCTGTTGCTGGTCTTCACCTTCCCCCTGCAGCCTATTCACAGGCACAACAGGTTTGGGGATCTGTGCTTGCCCAGAGAAGGAACATCTCACGGTGCGCATCCTCGGCAGAGCCTGTTCCCGAAAAGGCAAACGTCCGGCTCCTTGTCCCACACGGAAGGTGGCAGCCCGGAAAGCTGTTGCTGGTCTTCACCTTCCCCCTGCAGCCTATTCACAGGCACAACAGGTTTGGGGATCTGTGCTTGCCCAGAGAAGGAACATCTCACGGTGCGCATCCTCGGCAGAGCCTGTTCCCGAAAAGGCAAACGTCCGGCTCCTTGTCCCACACGGAAGGTGGCAGCCCGGAAAGCTCTTGCTGGTCTTCACCTTCCCCCTGCAGCCTATTCACAGGCACAACAGGTTTGGAGATCTGTGCTTCCCCAGAGAAGGAACATCTCACGGTGCGCATCCTCGGCAGAGCCTGTTCCCGAAAAGGCAAACGTCCGGCTCCTTGTCCCACACGGAAGGTGGCAGCCCGGAAAGCTCTTGCTGGTCTTCACCTTCCCCCTGCAGCCTATTCACAGGCACAACAGGTTTGGGGATCTGTGCTTGCCCAGAGAAGGAACACCTCACGGTGCGCATCCTCGGCAGAGCCTGTTCCCGAAAAGGCAAACGTCCGGCTCCTTGTCCCACACGGAAGGTGGCAGCCCGGAAAGCTGTTGCTGGTCTTCACCTTCCCCCTGCAGCCTATTCACAGGCACAACAGGTTTGGGGATCTGTGCTTGCCCAGAGAAGGAACATCTCACGGTGCGCATCCTCGGCAGAGCCTGTTCCCGAAAAGGCAAACGTCCGGCTCCTTGTCCCACACGGAAGGTGGCAGCCCGGAAAGCTGTTGCTGGTCTTCACCTTCCCCCTGCAGCCTATTCACAGGCACAACAGGTTTGGGGATCTGTGCTTGCCCAGAGAAGGAACATCTCACGGTGCGCATCCTCGGCAGAGCCTGTTCCCGAAAAGGCAAACGTCCGGCTCCTTGTCCCACACGGAAGGGGCAGCCCGGAAAGCTGTTGCTGGTCTTCACCTTCCCCCTGCAGCCTATTCACAGGCACAACAGGTTTGGGGATCTGTGCTTGCCCAGAGAAGGAACATCTCACGGTGCGCATCCTCGGCAGAGCCTGTTCCCGAAAAGGCAAACGTCCGGCTCCTTGTCCCACACGGAAGGTGGCAGCCCGGAAAGCTGTTGCTGGTCTTCACCTTCCCCCTGCAGCCTATTCACAGGCACAACAGGTTTGGGGATCTGTGCTTGCCCAGAGAAGGAACATCTCACGGTGCGCATCCTCGGCAGAGCCTGTTCCCGAAAAGGCAAACGTCCGGCTCCTTGTCCCACACGGAAGGTGGCAGCCCGGAAAGCTGTTGCTGGTCTTCACCTTCCCCCTGCAGCCTATTCACAGGCACAACAGGTTTGGGGATCTGTGCTTGCCCAGAGAAGGAACATCTCACGGTGCGCATCCTCGGCAGAGCCTGTTCCCGAAAAGGCAAACCTCCGGCTCCTTGTCCCACACGGAAGGTGGCAGCCCGGAAAGCTCTTGCTGGTCTTCACCTTCCCCCTGCAGCCTATTCACAGGCACAACAGGTTTGGGGATCTGTGCTTGCCCAGAGAAGGAACATCTCACGGTGCGCATCCTCGGCAGAGCCTGTTCCCGAAAAGGCAAACGTCCGGCTCCTTGTCCCACACGGAAGGTGGCAGCCCGGAAAGCTGTTGCTGGTCTTCACCTTCCCCCTGCAGCCTATTCACAGGCACAACAGGTTTGGGGATCTGTGCTTGCCCAGAGAAGGAACATCTCACGGTGCGCATCCTCGGCAGAGCCTGTTCCCGAAAAGGCAAACGTCCGGCTCCTTGTCCCACACGGAAGGTGGCAGCCCGGAAAGCTGTTGCTGGTCTTCACCTTCCCCCTGCAGCCTATTCACAGGCACAACAGGTTTGGGGATCTGTGCTTGCCCAGAGAAGGAACATCTCACGGTGCGCATCCTCGGCAGAGCCTGTTCCCGAAAAGGCAAACGTCCGGCTCCTTGTCCCACACGGAAGGTGGCAGCCCGGAAAGCTGTTGCTGGTCTTCACCTTCCCCCTGCAGCCTATTCACAGGCACAACAGGTTTGGGGATCTGTGCTTGCCCAGAGAAGGAACATCTCACGGTGCGCATCCTCGGCAGAGCCTGTTCCCGAAAAGGCAAACGTCCGGCTCCTTGTCCCACACGGAAGGTGGCAGCCCGGAAAGCTGTTGCTGGTCTTCACCTTCCCCCTGCAGCCTATTCACAGGCACAACAGGTTTGGGGATCTGTGCTTGCCCAGAGAAGGAACATCTCACGGTGCGCATCCTCGGCAGAGCCTGTTCCCGAAAAGGCAAACGTCCGGCTCCTTGTCCCACACGGAAGGTGGCAGCCCGGAAAGCTCTTGCTGGTCTTCACCTTCCCCCTGCAGCCTATTCACAGGCACAACAGGTTTGGGGATCTGTGCTTGCCCAGAGAAGGAACATCTCACGGTGCGCATCCTCGGCAGAGCCTGTTCCCGAAAAGGCAAACGTCCGGCTCCTTGTCCCACACGGAAGGTGGCAGCCCGGAAAGCTGTTGCTGGTCTTCACCTTCCCCCTGCAGCCTATTCACAGGCACAACAGGTTTGGGGATCTCTGCTTGCGCAGAGAAGGAACATCTCACGGTGCGCATCCTCGGCAGAGCCTGTTCCCGAAAAGGCAAACGTCCGGCTCCTTGTCCCACACGGAAGGTGGCAGCCCGGAAAGCTGTTGCTGGTCTTCACCTTCCCCCTGCAGCCTATTCACAGGCACAACAGGTTTGGGGATCTGTGCTTGCCCAGAGAAGGAACATCTCACGGTGCGCATCCTCGGCAGAGCCTGTTCCCGAAAAGGCAAACGTCCGGCTCCTTGTCCCACACGGAAGGTGGCAGCCCGGAAAGCTCTTGCTGGTCTTCACCTTCCCCCTGCAGCCTATTCACAGGCACAACAGGTTTGGGGATCTGTGCTTGCCCAGAGAAGGAACATCTCACGGTGCGCATCCTCGGCAGAGCCTGTTCCCGAAAAGGCAAACGTCCGGCTCCTTGTCCCACACGGAAGGTGGCAGCCCGGAAAGCTGTTGCTGGTCTTCACCTTCCCCCTGCAGCCTATTCACAGGCACAACAGGTTTGGGGATCTCTGCTTGCCCAGAGAAGGAACATCTCACGGTGCGCATCCTCGGCAGAGCCTGTTCCCGAAAAGGCAAACGTCCGGCTCCTTGTCCCACACGGAAGGTGGCAGCCCTGAAAGCTGTTGCTGGTCTTCACCTTCCCCCTGCAGCCTATTCACAGGCACAACAGGTTTGGGGATCTGTGCTTGCCCAGAGAAGGAACATCTCACGGTGCGCATCCTCGGCAGAGCCTGTTCCCGAAAAGGCAAACGTCCGGCTCCTTGTCCCACACGGATGGTGGCAGCCCTGAAAGCTGTTGCTGGTCTTCACCTTCCCCCTGCAGCCTAGTCACAGGCACAACAGGTTTGGGGATCTGTGCTTGCCCAGAGAAGGAACATCTCACGGTGCGCATCCTCGGCAGAGCCTGTTCCCGAAAAGGCAAACGTCCGGCTCCTTGTCCCACACGGAAGGTGGCAGCCCTGAAAGCTGTTGCTGGTCTTCACCTTCCCCCTGCAGCCTATTCACAGGCACAACAGGTTTGGGGATCTGTGCTTGCCCAGAGAAGGAACATCTCACGGTGCGCATCCTCGGCAGACCCTGTTCCCGAAAAGGCAAACGTCCGGCTCCTTGTCCCACACGGAAGGTGGCAGCCCTGAAAGCTGTTGCTGGTCTTCACCTTCCCCCTGCAGCCTATTCACAGGCACAACAGGTTTGGGGATCTGTGCTTGCCCAGAGAAGGAACATCTCACGGTGCGCATCCTCGGCAGAGCCTGTTCCCGAAAAGGCAAACGTCCGGCTCCTTGTCCCACACGGAAGGTGGCAGCCCGGAAAGCTCTTGCTGGTCTTCACCTTCCCCCTGCAGCCTATTCACAGGCACAACAGGTTTGGGGATCTGTGCTTGCCCAGAGAAGGAACACCTCACGGTGCGCATCCTCGGCAGAGCCTGTTCCCGAAAAGGCAAACGTCCGGCTCCTTGTCCCACACGGAAGGTGGCAGCCCGGAAAGCTGTTGCTGGTCTTCACCTTCCCCCTGCAGCCTATTCACAGGCACAACAGGTTTGGGGATCTGTGCTTGCCCAGAGAAGGAACATCTCACGGTGCGCATCCTCGGCAGAGCCTGTTCCCGAAAAGGCAAACGTCCGGCTCCTTGTCCCACACGGAAGGTGGCAGCCCGGAAAGCTGTTGCTGGTCTTCACCTTCCCCCTGCAGCCTATTCACAGGCACAACAGGTTTGGGGATCTGTGCTTGCCCAGAGAAGGAACATCTCACGGTGCGCATCCTCGGCAGAGCCTGTTCCCGAAAAGGCAAACGTCCGGCTCCTTGTCCCACACGGAAGGTGGCAGCCCGGAAAGCTCTTGCTGGTCTTCACCTTCCCCCTGCAGCCTATTCACAGGCACAACAGGTTTGGGGATCTGTGCTTGCCCAGAGAAGGAACACCTCACGGTGCGCATCCTCGGCAGAGCCTGTTCCCGAAAAGGCAAACGTCCGGCTCCTTGTCCCACACGGAAGGTGGCAGCCCGGAAAGCTGTTGCTGGTCTTCACCTTCCCCCTGCAGCCTATTCACAGGCACAACAGGTTTGGGGATCTGTGCTTGCCCAGAGAAGGAACATCTCACGGTGCGCATCCTCGGCAGAGCCTGTTCCCGAAAAGGCAAACGTCCGGCTCCTTGTCCCACACGGAAGGTGGCAGCCCGGAAAGCTGTTGCTGGTCTTCACCTTCCCCCTGCAGCCTAGTCACAGGCACAACAGGTTTTGGGATCTGTGCTTGCGCAGAGAAGGAACATCTCACGGTGCGCATCCTCGGCAGAGCCTGTTCCCGAAAAGGCAAACGTCCGGCTCCTTGTCCCACACGGAAGGTGGCAGCCCGGAAAGCTGTTGCTGGTCTTCACCTTCCCCCTGCAGCCTATTCACAGGCACAACAGGTTTGGGGATCTGTGCTTGCCCAGAGAAGGAACATCTCACGGTGCGCATCCTCGGCAGAGCCTGTTCCCGAAAAGGCAAACGTCCGGCTCCTTGTCCCACACGGAAGGTGGCAGCCCGGAAAGCTCTTGCTGGTCTTCACCTTCCCCCTGCAGCCTATTCACAGGCACAACAGGTTTGGGGATCTGTGCTTGCCCAGAGAAGGAATATCTCACGGTGCGCATCCTCGGCAGAGCCTGTTCCCGAAAAGGCAAACGTCCGGCTCCTTGTCCCACACGGAAGGTGGCAGCCCGGAAAGCTGTTGCTGGTCTTCACCTTCCCCCTGCAGCCTATTCACAGGCACAACAGGTTTGGGGATCTGTGCTTGCCCAGAGAAGGAACATCTCACGGTGCGCATCCTCGGCAGAGCCTGTTCCCGAAAAGGCAAACGTCCGGCTCCTTGTCCCACACGGAAGGTGGCAGCCCGGAAAGCTCTTGCTGGTCTTCACCTTCCCCCTGCAGCCTATTCACAGGCACAACAGGTTTGGGGATCTGTGCTTGCCCAGAGAAGGAACATCTCACGGTGCGCATCCTCGGCAGAGCCTGTTCCCGAAAAGGCAAACGTCCGGCTCCTTGTCCCACACGGAAGGTGGCAGCCCGGAAAGCTGTTGCTGGTCTTCACCTTCCCCCTGCAGCCTATTCACAGGCACAACAGGTTTGGGGATCTGTGCTTGCCCAGAGAAGGAACATCTCACGGTGCGCATCCTCGGCAGAGCCTGTTCCCGAAAAGGCAAACGTCCGGCTCCTTGTCCCACACGGAAGGTGGCAGCCCGGAAAGCTCTTGCTGGTCTTCACCTTCCCCCTGCAGCCTATTCACAGGCACAACAGGTTTGGGGATCTGTGCTTGCCCAGAGAAGGAACATCTCACGGTGCGCATCCTCGGCAGAGCCTGTTCCCGAAAAGGCAAACGTCCGGCTCCTTGTCCCACACGGAAGGTGGCAGCCCGGAAAGCTCTTGCTGGTCTTCACCTTCCCCCTGCAGCCTATTCACAGGCACAACAGGTTTGGGGATCTGTGCTTGCCCAGAGAAGGAACATCTCACGGTGCGCATCCTCGGCAGAGCCTGTTCCCGAAAAGGCAAACGTCCGGCTCCTTGTCCCACACGGATGGTGGCAGCCCTGAAAGCTGTTGCTGGTCTTCACCTTCCCCCTGCAGCCTAGTCACAGGCACGACAGGTTTGGGGATCTGTGCTTGCCCAGAGAAGGAACATCTCACGGTGCGCATCCTCGGCAGAGCCTGTTCCCGAAAAGGCAAACGTCCGGCTCCTTGTCCCACACGGAAGGTGGCAGCCCGGAAAGCTGTTGCTGGTCTTCACCTTCCCCCTGCAGCCTATTCACAGGCACAACAGGTTTGGGGATCTGTGCTTGCCCAGAGAAGGAACACCTCACGGTGCGCATCCTCGGCAGAGCCTGTTCCCGAAAAGGCAAACGTCCGGCTCCTTGTCCCACACGGAAGGTGGCAGCCCGGAAAGCTCTTGCTGGTCTTCACCTTCCCCCTGCAGCCTATTCACAGGCACAACAGGTTTGGGGATCTGTGCTTGCCCAGAGAAGGAACATCTCACGGTGCGCATCCTCGGCAGAGCCTGTTCCCGAAAAGGCAAACGTCCGGCTCCTTGTCCCACACGGAAGGTGGCAGCCCGGAAAGCTGTTGCTGGTCTTCACCTTCCCCCTGCAGCCTATTCACAGGCACAACAGGTTTGGGGATCTGTGCTTGCCCAGAGAAGGAACATCTCACGGTGCGCATCCTCGGCAGAGCCTGTTCCCGAAAAGGCAAACGTCCGGCTCCTTGTCCCACACGGAAGGTGGCAGCCCGGAAAGCTGTTGCTGGTCTTCACCTTCCCCCTGCAGCCTATTCACAGGCACAACAGGTTTGGGGATCTGTGCTTGCCCAGAGAAGGAACATCTCACGGTGCGCATCCTCGGCAGAGCCTGTTCCCGAAAAGGCAAACGTCCGGCTCCTTGTCCCACACGGAAGGTGGCAGCCCGGAAAGCTGTTGCTGGTCTTCACCTTCCCCCTGCAGCCTATTCACAGGCACAACAGGTTTGGGGATCTGTGCTTGCCCAGAGAAGGAACATCTCACGGTGCGCATCCTCGGCAGAGCCTGTTCCCGAAAAGGCAAACGTCCGGCTCCTTGTCCCACACGGAAGGTGGCAGCCCGGAAAGCTGTTGCTGGTCTTCACCTTCCCCCTGCAGCCTATTCACAGGCACAACAGGTTTGGGGATCTGTGCTTGCCCAGAGAAGGAACATCTCACGGTGCGCATCCTCGGCAGAGCCTGTTCCCGAAAAGGCAAACCTCCGGCTCCTTGTCCCACACGGAAGGTGGCAGCCCGGAAAGCTCTTGCTGGTCTTCACCTTCCCCCTGCAGCCTATTCACAGGCACAACAGGTTTGGGGATCTGTGCTTGCCCAGAGAAGGAACATCTCACGGTGCGCATCCTCGGCAGAGCCTGTTCCCGAAAAGGCAAACGTCCGGCTCCTTGTCCCACACGGAAGGTGGCAGCCCGGAAAGCTGTTGCTGGTCTTCACCTTCCCCCTGCAGCCTATTCACAGGCACAACAGGTTTGGGGATCTGTGCTTGCCCAGAGAAGGAACATCTCACGGTGCGCATCCTCGGCAGAGCCTGTTCCCGAAAAGGCAAACGTCCGGCTCCTTGTCCCACACGGAAGGTGGCAGCCCGGAAAGCTCTTGCTGGTCTTCACCTTCCCCCTGCAGCCTATTCACAGGCACAACAGGTTTGGGGATCTGTGCTTGCCCAGAGAAGGAACATCTCACGGTGCGCATCCTCGGCAGAGCCTGTTCCCGAAAAGGCAAACGTCCGGCTCCTTGTCCCACACGGAAGGTGGCAGCCCGGAAAGCTGTTGCTGGTCTTCACCTTCCCCCTGCAGCCTATTCACAGGCACAACAGGTTTGGGGATCTGTGCTTGCCCAGAGAAGGAACATCTCACGGTGCGCATCCTCGGCAGAGCCTGTTCCCGAAAAGGCAAACGTCCGGCTCCTTGTCCCACACGGAAGGTGGCAGCCCGGAAAGCTGTTGCTGGTCTTCACCTTCCCCCTGCAGCCTATTCACAGGCACAACAGGTTTGGGGATCTGTGCTTGCCCAGAGAAGGAACATCTCACGGTGCGCATCCTCGGCAGAGCCTGTTCCCGAAAAGGCAAACGTCCGGCTCCTTGTCCCACACGGAAGGTGGCAGCCCGGAAAGCTCTTGCTGGTCTTCACCTTCCCCCTGCAGCCTATTCACAGGCACAACAGGTTTGGAGATCTGTGCTTGCGCAGAGAAGGAACATCTCACGGTGCGCATCCTCGGCAGAGCCTGTTCCCGAAAAGGCAAACGTCCGGCTCCTTGTCCCACACGGAAGGTGGCAGCCCGGAAAGCTCTTGCTGGTCTTCACCTTCCCCCTGCAGCCTATTCACAGGCACAACAGGTTTGGGGATCTGTGCTTGCCCAGAGAAGGAACATCTCACGGTGCGCATCCTCGGCAGAGCCTGTTCCCGAAAAGGCAAACGTCCGGCTCCTTGTCCCACACGGAAGGTGGCAGCCCGGAAAGCTGTTGCTGGTCTTCACCTTCCCCCTGCAGCCTATTCACAGGCACAACAGGTTTGGGGATCTGTGCTTGCCCAGAGAAGGAACATCTCACGGTGCGCATCCTCGGCAGAGCCTGTTCCCGAAAAGGCAAACGTCCGGCTCCTTGTCCCACACGGAAGGGGCAGCCCGGAAAGCTGTTGCTGGTCTTCACCTTCCCCCTGCAGCCTATTCACAGGCACAACAGGTTTGGGGATCTGTGCTTGCCCAGAGAAGGAACATCTCACGGTGCGCATCCTCGGCAGAGCCTGTTCCCGAAAAGGCAAACGTCCGGCTCCTTGTCCCACACGGAAGGTGGCAGCCCGGAAAGCTGTTGCTGGTCTTCACCTTCCCCCTGCAGCCTATTCACAGGCACAACAGGTTTGGGGATCTGTGCTTGCCCAGAGAAGGAACACCTCACGGTGCGCATCCTCGGCAGAGCCTGTTCCCGAAAATGCAAACGTCCGGCTCCTTGTCCCACACGGAAGGTGGCAGCCCGGAAAGCTCTTGCTGGTCTTCACCTTCCCCCTGCAGCCTATTCACAGGCACAACAGGTTTGGGGATCTGTGCTTGCCCAGAGAAGGAACATCTCACGGTGCGCATCCTCGGCAGAGCCTGTTCCCGAAAAGGCAAACGTCCGGCTCCTTGTCCCACACGGAAGGTGGCAGCCCGGAAAGCTCTTGCTGGTCTTCACCTTCCCCCTGCAGCCTATTCACAGGCACAACAGGTTTGGGGATCTGTGCTTGCCCAGAGAAGGAACATCTCACGGTGCGCATCCTCGGCAGAGCCTGTTCCCGAAAAGGCAAACGTCCGGCTCCTTGTCCCACACGGAAGGTGGCAGCCCGGAAAGCTGTTGCTGGTCTTCACCTTCCCCCTGCAGCCTATTCACAGGCACAACAGGTTTGGGGATCTGTGCTTGCCCAGAGAAGGAACATCTCACGGTGCGCATCCTCGGCAGAGCCTGTTCCCGAAAAGGCAAACGTCCGGCTCCTTGTCCCACACGGAAGGTGGCAGCCCGGAAAGCTCTTGCTGGTCTTCACCTTCCCCCTGCAGCCTATTCACAGGCACAACAGGTTTGGGGATCTGTGCTTGCCCAGAGAAGGAACATCTCACGGTGCGCATCCTCGGCAGAGCCTGTTCCCGAAAAGGCAAACGTCCGGCTCCTTGTCCCACACGGAAGGTGGCAGCCCGGAAAGCTGTTGCTGGTCTTCACCTTCCCCCTGCAGCCTATTCACAGGCACAACAGGTTTGGGGATCTGTGCTTGCCCAGAGAAGGAACATCTCACGGTGCGCATCCTCGGCACAGCCTGTTCCCGAAAAGGCAAACGTCCGGCTCCTTGTCCCACACGGAAGGTGGCAGCCCGGAAAGCTCTTGCTGGTCTTCACCTTCCCCCTGCAGCCTATTCACAGGCACAACAGGTTTGGAGATCTGTGCTTCCCCAGAGAAGGAACATCTCACGGTGCGCATCCTCGGCAGAGCCTGTTCCCGAAAAGGCAAACGTCCGGCTCCTTGTCCCACACGGAAGGTGGCAGCCCGGAAAGCTCTTGCTGGTCTTCACCTTCCCCCTGCAGCCTATTCACAGGCACAACAGGTTTGGGGATCTGTGCTTGCCCAGAGAAGGAACATCTCACGGTGCGCATCCTCGGCAGAGCCTGTTCCCGAAAAGGCAAACGTCCGGCTCCTTGTCCCACACGGAAGGTGGCAGCCCGGAAAGCTGTTGCTGGTCTTCACCTTCCCCCTGCAGCCTATTCACAGGCACAACAGGTTTGGGGATCTCTGCTTGCCCAGAGAAGGAACATCTCACGGTGCGCATCCTCGGCAGAGCCTGTTCCCGAAAAGGCAAACGTCCGGCTCCTTGTCCCACACGGAAGGTGGCAGCCCGGAAAGCTGTTGCTGGTCTTCACCTTCCCCCTGCAGCCTATTCACAGGCACAACAGGTTTGGGGATCTGTGCTTGCCCAGAGAAGGAACATCTCACGGTGCGCATCCTCGGCAGAGCCTGTTCCCAAAAAGGCAAACGTCCGGCTCCTTGTCCCACACGGAAGGTGGCAGCCCGGAAAGCTGTTGCTGGTCTTCACCTTCCCCCTGCAGCCTATTCACAGGCACAACAGGTTTGGGGATCTGTGCTTGCCCAGAGAAGGAACATCTCACGGTGCGCATCCTCGGCAGAGCCTGTTCCCGAAAAGGCAAACGTCCGGCTCCTTGTCCCACACGGAAGGTGGCAGCCCGGAAAGCTGTTGCTGGTCTTCACCTTCCCCCTGCAGCCTATTCACAGGCACAACAGGTTTTGGGATCTGTGCTTGCCCAGAGAAGGAACATCTCACGGTGCGCATCCTCGGCAGAGCCTGTTCCCGAAAAGGCAAACGTCCGGCTCCTTGTCCCACACGGAAGGTGGCAGCCCGGAAAGCTCTTGCTGGTCTTCACCTTCCCCCTGCAGCCTAGTCACAGGCACAACAGGTTTGGGGATCTGTGCTTGCCCAGAGAAGGAACATCTCACGGTGCGCATCCTCGGCAGAGCCTGTTCCCGAAAAGGCAAACGTCCGGCTCCTTGTCCCACACGGAAGGTGGCAGCCCGGAAAGCTGTTGCTGGTCTTCACCTTCCCCCTGCAGCCTATTCACAGGCACAACAGGTTTGGGGATCTGTGCTTGCCCAGAGAAGGAACACCTCACGGTGCGCATCCTCGGCAGAGCCTGTTCCCGAAAAGGCAAACGTCCGGCTCCTTGTCCCACACGGAAGGTGGCAGCCCGGAAAGCTGTTGCTGGTCTTCACCTTCCCCCTGCAGCCTATTCACAGGCACAACAGGTTTGGGGATCTGTGCTTGCCCAGAGAAGGAACATCTCACGGTGCGCATCCTCGGCAGAGCCTGTTCCCGAAAAGGCAAACGTCCGGCTCCTTGTCCCACACGGAAGGTGGCAGCCCGGAAAGCTCTTGCTGGTCTTCACCTTCCCCCTGCAGCCTATTCACAGGCACAACAGGTTTGGGGATCTGTGCTTGCCCAGAGAAGGAACATCTCACGGTGCGCATCCTCGGCAGAGCCTGTTCCCGAAAAGGCAAACGTCCGGCTCCTTGTCCCACACGGAAGGTGGCAGCCCGGAAAGCTCTTGCTGGTCTTCACCTTCCCCCTGCAGCCTATTCACAGGCACAACAGGTTTGGGGATCTGTGCTTGCCCAGAGAAGGAACATCTCACGGTGCGCATCCTCGGCAGAGCCTGTTCCCGAAAAGGCAAACGTCCGGCTCCTTGTCCCACACGGAAGGTGGCAGCCCGGAAAGCTGTTGCTGGTCTTCACCTTCCCCCTGCAGCCTATTCACAGGCACAACAGGTTTTGGGATCTGTGCTTGCCCAGAGAAGGAACATCTCACGGTGCGCATCCTCGGCAGAGCCTGTTCCCGAAAAGGCAAACGTCCGGCTCCTTGTCCCACACGGAAGGTGGCAGCCCGGAAAGCTGTTGCTGGTCTTCACCTTCCCCCTGCAGCCTATTCACAGGCACAACAGGTTTGGGGATCTGTACTTGCCCAGAGAAGGAACATCTCACGGTGCGCATCCTCGGCAGAGCCTGTTCCCGAAAAGGCAAACGTCCGGCTCCTTGTCCCACACGGAAGGTGGCAGCCCTGAAAGCTGTTGCTGGTCTTCACCTTCCCCCTGCAGCCTAGTCACAGGCACAACAGGTTTGGGGATCTGTGCTTGCCCAGAGAAGGAACATCTCACGGTGCGCATCCTCGGCAGAGCCTGTTCCCGAAAAGGCAAACGTCCGGCTCCTTGTCCCACACGGAAGGTGGCAGCCCGGAAAGCTCTTGCTGGTCTTCACCTTCCACCTGCAGCCTATTCACAGGCACAACAGGTTTGGGGATCTGTGCTTGCCCAGAGAAGGAACATCTCACGGTGCGCATCCTCGGCAGAGCCTGTTCCCGAAAAGGCAAACCTCCGGCTCCTTGTCCCACACGGAAGGTGGCAGCCTGGAAAGCTCTTGCTGGTCTTCACCTTCCCCCTGCAGCCTATTCACAGGCACAACAGGTTTTGGGATCTGTGCTTGCCCAGAGAAGGAACATCTCACGGTGCGCATCCTCGGCAGAGCCTGTTCCCGAAAAGGCAAACGTCCGGCTCCTTGTCCCACACGGAAGGTGGCAGCCCGGAAAGCTCTTGCTGGTCTTCACCTTCCCCCTGCAGCCTATTCACAGGCACAACAGGTTTGGGGATCTGTGCTTGCGCAGAGAAGGAACATCTCACGGTGCGCATCCTCGGCAGAGCCTGTTCCCGAAAAGGCAAACGTCCGGCTCCTTGTCCCACACGGAAGGTGGCAGCCCGGAAAGCTGTTGCTGGTCTTCACCTTCCCCCTGCAGCCTATTCACAGGCACAACAGGTTTGGGGATCTGTGCTTGCCCAGAGAAGGAACATCTCACGGTGCGCATCCTCGGCAGAGCCTGTTCCCGAAAAGGCAAACGTCCGGCTCCTTGTCCCACACGGAAGGTGGCAGCCCGGAAAGCTCTTGCTGGTCTTCACCTTCCCCCTGCAGCCTATTCACAGGCACAACAGGTTTGGGGATCTGTGCTTGCCCAGAGAAGGAACATCTCACGGTGCGCATCCTCGGCAGAGCCTGTTCCCGAAAAGGCAAACGTCCGGCTCCTTGTCCCACACGGAAGGTGGCAGCCCGGAAAGCTGTTGCTGGTCTTCACCTTCCCCCTGCAGCCTATTCACAGGCACAACAGGTTTTGGGATCTCTGCTTGCCCAGAGAAGGAACACCTCACGGTGCGCATCCTCGGCAGAGCCTGTTCCCGAAAAGGCAAACGTCCGGCTCCTTGTCCCACACGGAAGGTGGCAGCCCGGAAAGCTGTTGCTGGTCTTCACCTTCCCCCTGCAGCCTATTCACAGGCACAACAGGTTTGGGGATCTGTGCTTGCCCAGAGAAGGAACATCTCACGGTGCGCATCCTCGGCAGAGCCTGTTCCCGAAAAGGCAAACGTCCGGCTCCTTGTCCCACACGGAAGGTGGCAGCCCGGAAAGCTCTTGCTGGTCTTCACCTTCCCCCTGCAGCCTATTCACAGGCCCCACCGTACTGGGAATGTCTGCTTTCCCAAAGACGCAATCTCGCACGGTGCGCATCCTCGGCAGAGCCTGTTCCCGAAAAGGCAAACGTCCGGCTCCTTGTCCCACACGGAAGGTGGCAGCCCGGAAAGCTGTTGCTGGTCTTCACCTTCCCCCTGCAGCCTATTCACAGGCACAACAGGTTTGGGGATCTGTGCTTGCCCAGAGAAGGAACATCTCACGGTGCGCATCCTCGGCAGAGCCTGTTCCCGAAAAGGCAAACGTCCGGCTCCTTGTCCCACACGGAAGGTGGCAGCCCTGAAAGCTGTTGCTGGTCTTCACCTTCCACCTGCAGCCTATTCACAGGCACAACAGGTTTGGGGATCTCTGCTTGCGCAGAGAAGGAACATCTCACGGTGCGCATCCTCGGCAGAGCCTGTTCCCGAAAAGGCAAACGTCCGGCTCCTTGTCCCACACGGAACGTGGCAGCCCGGAAAGCTGTTGCTGGTCTTTACCTTCCCCCTGCAGCCTATTCACAGGCACAACAGGTTTGGGGATCTGTGCTTGCCCAGAGAAGGAACATCTCACGGTGCGCATCCTCGGCAGAGCCTGTTCCTGAAAAGGCAAACGTCCGGCTCCTTGTCCCACACGGAAGGTGGCAGCCCTGAAAGCTGTTGCTGGTCTTCACCTTCCCCCTGCAGCCTATTCACAGGCACAACAGGTTTGGGGATCTGTGCTTGCCCAGAGAAGGAACATCTCACGGTGCGCATCCTCGGCAGAGCCTGTTCCCGAAAAGGCAAACGTCCGGCTCCTTGTCCCACACGGAAGGTGGCAGCCCTGAAAGCTGTTGCTGGTCTTCACCTTCCCCCTGCAGCCTATTCACAGGCACAACAGGTTTGGGGATCTGTGCTTGCCCAGAGAAGGAACATCTCACGGTGCGCATCCTCGGCAGAGCCTGTTCCCGAAAAGGCAAACGTCCGGCTCCTTGTCCCACACGGAAGGTGGCAGCCCGGAAAGCTCTTGCTGGTCTTCACCTTCCCCCTGCAGCCTATTCACAGGCACAACAGGTTTGGGGATCTGTGCTTGCCCAGAGAAGGAACATCTCACGGTGCGCATCCTCGGCAGAGCCTGTTCCCGAAAAGGCAAACGTCCGGCTCCTTGTCCCACACGGAAGGTGGCAGCCCGGAAAGCTCTTGCTGGTCTTCACCTTCCCCCTGCAGCCTATTCACAGGCACAACAGGTTTGGGGATCTGTGCTTGCCCAGAGAAGGAACATCTCACGGTGCGCATCCTCGGCAGAGCCTGTTCCCGAAAAGGCAAACGTCCGGCTCCTTGTCCCACACGGAAGGTGGCAGCCCGGAAAGCTCTTGCTGGTCTTCACCTTCCCCCTGCAGCCTATTCACAGGCACAACAGGTTTGGGGATCTGTGCTTGCCCAGAGAAGGAACATCTCACGGTGCGCATCCTCGGCAGAGCCTGTTCCCGAAAAGGCAAACGTCCGGCTCCTTGTCCCACACGGAAGGTGGCAGCCCGGAAAGCTCTTGCTGGTCTTCACCTTCCCCCTGCAGCCTATTCACAGGCACAACAGGTTTGGGGATCTCTGCTTGCGCAGAGAAGGAACATCTCACGGTGCGCATCCTTGGCAGAGCCTGTTCCCGAAAAGGCAAACGTCCGGCTCCTTGTCCCACACGGAAGGTGGCAGCCCGGAAAGCTCTTGCTGGTCTTCACCTTCCCCCTGCAGCCTATTCACAGGCACAACAGGTTTTGGGATCTGTGCTTGCCCAGAGAAGGAACATCTCACGGTGCGCATCCTCGGCAGAGCCTGTTCCCGAAAAGGCAAACGTCCGGCTCCTTGTCCCACACGGAAGGTGGCAGCCCGGAAAGCTGTTGCTGGTCTTTACCTTCCCCCTGCAGCCTAGTCACAGGCACAACAGGTTTGGGGATCTGTGCTTGCCCAGAGAAGGAACATCTCACGGTGCGCATCCTCGGCAGAGCCTGTTCCCGAAAAGGCAAACGTCCGGCTCCTTGTCCCACACGGAAGGTGGCAGCCCGGAAAGCTGTTGCTGGTCTTCACCTTCCCCCTGCAGCCTATTCACAGGCACAACAGGTTTGGGGATCTGTGCTTGCCCAGAGAAGGAACATCTCACGGTGCGCATCCTCGGCAGAGCCTGTTCCCGAAAAGGCAAACGTCCGGCTCCTTGTCCCACACGGAAGGTGGCAGCCCGGAAAGCTCTTGCTGGTCTTCACCTTCCCCCTGCAGCCTATTCACAGGCACAACAGGTTTGGGGATCTGTGCTTGCCCAGAGAAGGAACATCTCACGGTGCGCATCCTCGGCAGAGCCTGTTCCCGAAAAGGCAAACGTCCGGCTCCTTGTCCCACACGGAAGGTGGCAGCCCGGAAAGCTCTTGCTGGTCTTCACCTTCCCCCTGCAGCCTATTCACAGGCACAACAGGTTTTGGGATCTCTGCTTGCGCAGAGAAGGAACATCTCACGGTGCGCATCCTCGGCAGAGCCTGTTCCCGAAAAGGCAAACGTCCGGCTCCTTGTCCCACACGGAAGGTGGCAGCCCGGAAAGCTGTTGCTGGTCTTCACCTTCCCCCTGCAGCCTATTCACAGGCACAACAGGTTTGGGGATCTGTGCTTGCCCAGAGAAGGAACATCTCACGGTGCGCATCCTCGGCAGAGCCTGTTCCCGAAAAGGCAAACGTCCGGCTCCTTGTCCCACACGGAAGGTGGCAGCCCGGAAAGCTCTTGCTGGTCTTCACCTTCCCCCTGCAGCCTATTCACAGGCACAACAGGTTTGGGGATCTGTGCTTGCCCAGAGAAGGAACATCTCACGGTGCGCATCCTCGGCAGAGCCTGTTCCCGAAAAGGCAAACGTCCGGCTCCTTGTCCCACACGGAAGGTGGCAGCCCGGAAAGCTGTTGCTGGTCTTCACCTTCCCCCTGCAGCCTATTCACAGGCACAACAGGTTTGGGGATCTGTGCTTGCCCAGAGAAGGAACATCTCACGGTGCGCATCCTCGGCAGAGCCTGTTCCCGAAAAGGCAAACGTCCGGCTCCTTGTCCCACACGGAAGGTGGCAGCCCGGAAAGCTGTTGCTGGTCTTCACCTTCCCCCTGCAGCCTATTCACAGGCACAACAGGTTTGGGGATCTGTGCTTGCCCAGAGAAGGAACATCTCACGGTGCGCATCCTCGGCAGAGCCTGTTCCCAAAAAGGCAAACGTCCGGCTCCTTGTCCCACACGGAAGGTGGCAGCCCGGAAAGCTGTTGCTGGTCTTCACCTTCCCCCTGCAGCCTATTCACAGGCACAACAGGTTTTGGGATCTGTGCTTGCGCAGAGAAGGAACATCTCACGGTGCGCATCCTCGGCAGAGCCTGTTCCCGAAAAGGCAAACGTCCGGCTCCTTGTCCCACACGGAAGGTGGCAGCCCGGAAAGCTGTTGCTGGTCTTCACCTTCCCCCTGCAGCCTATTCACAGGCCCCACCGTACTGGGAATGTCTGCTTTCCCAAAGACGCAATCTCGCACGGTGCGCATCCTCGGCAGAGCCTGTTCCCGAAAAGGCAAACGTCCGGCTCCTTGTCCCACACGGAAGGTGGCAGCCCGGAAAGCTGTTGCTGGTCTTCACCTTCCCCCTGCAGCCTATTCACAGGCACAACAGGTTTGGGGATCTGTGCTTGCCCAGAGAAGGAACATCTCACGGTGCGCATCCTCGGCAGAGCCTGTTCCCAAAAAGGCAAACGTCCGGCTCCTTGTCCCACACGGAAGGTGGCAGCCCTGAAAGCTCTTGCTGGTCTTCACCTTCCCCCTGCAGCCTATTCACAGGCACAACAGGTTTTGGGATCTGTGCTTCCCCAGAGAAGGAACATCTCACGGTGCGCATCCTCGGCAGAGCCTGTTCCCGAAAAGGCAAACGTCCGGCTCCTTGTCCCACACGGAAGGTGGCAGCCCGGAAAGCTGTTGCTGGTCTTTACCTTCCCCCTGCAGCCTAGTCACAGGCACAACAGGTTTGGGGATCTGTGCTTGCCCAGAGAAGGAACATCTCACGGTGCGCATCCTCGGCAGAGCCTGTTCCCGAAAAGGCAAACGTCCGGCTCCTTGTCCCACACGGAAGGTGGCAGCCCGGAAAGCTCTTGCTGGTCTTCACCTTCCCCCTGCAGCCTATTCACAGGCACAACAGGTTTGGGGATCTGTGCTTGCCCAGAGAAGGAACATCTCACGGTGCGCATCCTCGGCAGAGCCTGTTCCCGAAAAGGCAAACATCCGGCTCCTTGTCCCACACGGAAGGTGGCAGCCCGGAAAGCTGTTGCTGGTCTTCACCTTCCCCCTGCAGCCTATTCACAGGCACAACAGGTTTGGGGATCTGTGCTTGCCCAGAGAAGGAACATCTCACGGTGCGCATCCTCGGCAGAGCCTGTTCCCGAAAAGGCAAACGTCCGGCTCCTTGTCCCACACGGAAGGTGGCAGCCCGGAAAGCTGTTGCTGGTCTTCACCTTCCCCCTGCAGCCTATTCACAGGCACAACAGGTTTTGGGATCTCTGCTTGCGCAGAGAAGGAACATCTCACGGTGCGCATCCTCGGCAGAGCCTGTTCCCGAAAAGGCAAACGTCCGGCTCCTTGTCCCACACGGAAGGTGGCAGCCCGGAAAGCTGTTGCTGGTCTTCACCTTCCCCCTGCAGCCTATTCACAGGCACAACAGGTTTGGGGATCTGTGCTTGCCCAGAGAAGGAACATCTCACGGTGCGCATCCTCGGCAGAGCCTGTTCCCGAAAAGGCAAACGTCCGGCTCCTTGTCCCACACGGAAGGTGGCAGCCCGGAAAGCTCTTGCTGGTCTTCACCTTCCCCCTGCAGCCTATTCACAGGCACAACAGGTTTGGGGATCTGTGCTTGCCCAGAGAAGGAACATCTCACGGTGCGCATCCTCGGCAGAGCCTGTTCCCAAAAAGGCAAACGTCCGGCTCCTTGTCCCACACGGAAGGTGGCAGCCCGGAAAGCTGTTGCTGGTCTTCACCTTCCCCCTGCAGCCTATTCACAGGCACAACAGGTTTGGGGATCTGTGCTTGCCCAGAGAAGGAACATCTCACGGTGCGCATCCTCGGCAGAGCCTGTTCCCGAAAAGGCAAACGTCCGGCTCCTTGTCCCACACGGAAGGTGGCAGCCCGGAAAGCTGTTGCTGGTCTTCACCTTCCCCCTGCAGCCTATTCACAGGCCCCACCGTACTGGGAATGTCTGCTTTCCCAAAGACGCAATCTCGCACGGTGCGCATCCTCGGCAGAGCCTGTTCCCGAAAAGGCAAACGTCCGGCTCCTTGTCCCACACGGAAGGTGGCAGCCCGGAAAGCTGTTGCTGGTCTTCACCTTCCCCCTGCAGCCTATTCACAGGCACAACAGGTTTGGGGATCTGTGCTTGCCCAGAGAAGGAACATCTCACGGTGCGCATCCTCGGCAGAGCCTGTTCCCGAAAAGGCAAACGTCCGGCTCCTTGTCCCACACGGAAGGTGGCAGCCCGGAAAGCTGTTGCTGGTCTTTACCTTCCCCCTGCAGCCTAGTCACAGGCACAACAGGTTTGGGGATCTGTGCTTGCCCAGAGAAGGAACATCTCACGGTGCGCATCCTCGGCAGAGCCTGTTCCCGAAAAGGCAAACGTCCGGCTCCTTGTCCCACACGGAAGGTGGCAGCCCGGAAAGCTGTTGCTGGTCTTCACCTTCCCCCTGCAGCCTATTCACAGGCACAACAGGTTTGGGGATCTGTGCTTGCCCAGAGAAGGAACATCTCACGGTGCGCATCCTCGGCAGAGCCTGTTCCCGAAAAGGCAAACATCCGGCTCCTTGTCCCACACGGAAGGTGGCAGCCCGGAAAGCTGTTGCTGGTCTTCACCTTCCCCCTGCAGCCTATTCACAGGCACAACAGGTTTGGGGATCTGTGCTTGCCCAGAGAAGGAACATCTCACGGTGCGCATCCTCGGCAGAGCCTGTTCCCGAAAAGGCAAACGTCCGGCTCCTTGTCCCACACGGAAGGTGGCAGCCCGGAAAGCTGTTGCTGGTCTTCACCTTCCCCCTGCAGCCTATTCACAGGCACAACAGGTTTTGGGATCTCTGCTTGCGCAGAGAAGGAACATCTCACGGTGCGCATCCTCGGCAGAGCCTGTTCCCGAAAAGGCAAACGTCCGGCTCCTTGTCCCACACGGAAGGTGGCAGCCCGGAAAGCTGTTGCTGGTCTTCACCTTCCCCCTGCAGCCTATTCACAGGCACAACAGGTTTGGGGATCTGTGCTTGCCCAGAGAAGGAACATCTCACGGTGCGCATCCTCGGCAGAGCCTGTTCCCGAAAAGGCAAACGTCCGGCTCCTTGTCCCACACGGAAGGTGGCAGCCCGGAAAGCTGTTGCTGGTCTTCACCTTCCCCCTGCAGCCTATTCACAGGCACAACAGGTTTGGGGATCTGTGCTTGCCCAGAGAAGGAACATCTCACGGTGCGCATCCTCGGCAGAGCCTGTTCCCGAAAAGGCAAACGTCCGGCTCCTTGTCCCACACGGAAGGTGGCAGCCCGGAAAGCTGTTGCTGGTCTTCACCTTCCCCCTGCAGCCTATTCACAGGCACAACAGGTTTGGGGATCTGTGCTTGCCCAGAGAAGGAACATCTCACGGTGCGCATCCTCGGCAGAGCCTGTTCCCGAAAAGGCAAACGTCCGGCTCCTTGTCCCACACGGAAGGTGGCAGCCCGGAAAGCTGTTGCTGGTCTTCACCTTCCCCCTGCAGCCTATTCACAGGCACAACAGGTTTGGGGATCTGTGCTTGCCCAGAGAAGGAACATCTCACGGTGCGCATCCTCGGCAGAGCCTGTTCCCAAAAAGGCAAACGTCCGGCTCCTTGTCCCACACGGAAGGTGGCAGCCCGGAAAGCTGTTGCTGGTCTTCACCTTCCCCCTGCAGCCTATTCACAGGCACAACAGGTTTTGGGATCTGTGCTTGCGCAGAGAAGGAACATCTCACGGTGCGCATCCTCGGCAGAGCCTGTTCCCGAAAAGGCAAACGTCCGGCTCCTTGTCCCACACGGAAGGTGGCAGCCCGGAAAGCTGTTGCTGGTCTTCACCTTCCCCCTGCAGCCTATTCACAGGCCCCACCGTACTGGGAATGTCTGCTTTCCCAAAGACGCAATCTCGCACGGTGCGCATCCTCGGCAGAGCCTGTTCCCGAAAAGGCAAACGTCCGGCTCCTTGTCCCACACGGAAGGTGGCAGCCCGGAAAGCTCTTGCTGGTCTTCACCTTCCCCCTGCAGCCTATTCACAGGCACAACAGGTTTGGGGATCTGTGCTTGCCCAGAGAAGGAACATCTCACGGTGCGCATCCTCGGCAGAGCCTGTTCCCGAAAAGGCAAACGTCCGGCTCCTTGTCCCACACGGATGGTGGCAGCCCTGAAAGCTGTTGCTGGTCTTCACCTTCCCCCTGCAGCCTAGTCACAGGCACAACAGTTTATGGGATCTGTGCTTGCGCAGAGAAGGAACATCTCACGGTGCGCATCCTCGGCAGAGCCTGTTCCCGAAAAGGCAAACGTCCGGCTCCTTGTCCCACACGGAAGGTGGCAGCCCGGAAAGCTGTTGCTGGTCTTCACCTTCCCCCTGCAGCCTATTCACAGGCACAACAGGTTTGGGGATCTGTGCTTGCCCAGAGAAGGAACATCTCACGGTGCGCATCCTCGGCAGAGCCTGTTCCCGAAAAGGCAAACGTCCGGCTCCTTGTCCCACACGGAAGGTGGCAGCCCGGAAAGCTGTTGCTGGTCTTCACCTTCCCCCTGCAGCCTAGTCACAGGCACAACAGGTTTGGGGATCTGTGCTTGCCCAGAGAAGGAACATCTCACGGTGCGCATCCTCGGCAGAGCCTGTTCCCGAAAAGGCAAACGTCCGGCTCCTTGTCCCACACGGAAGGTGGCAGCCCGGAAAGCTGTTGCTGGTCTTCACCTTCCCCCTGCAGCCTATTCACAGGCACAACAGGTTTGGGGATCTGTGCTTGCCCAGAGAAGGAACATCTCACGGTGCGCATCCTCGGCAGAGCCTGTTCCCGAAAAGGCAAACGTCCGGCTCCTTGTCCCACACGGATGGTGGCAGCCCTGAAAGCTGTTGCTGGTCTTCACCTTCCCCCTGCAGCCTAGTCACAGGCACAACAGGTTTGGGGATCTGTGCTTGCCCAGAGAAGGAACATCTCACGGTGCGCATCCTCGGCAGAGCCTGTTCCCGAAAAGGCAAACGTCCGGCTCCTTGTCCCACACGGAAGGTGGCAGCCCTGAAAGCTGTTGCTGGTCTTCACCTTCCCCCTGCAGCCTATTCACAGGCACAACAGGTTTGGGGATCTGTGCTTGCCCAGAGAAGGAACATCTCACGGTGCGCATCCTCGGCAGAGCCTGTTCCCGAAAAGGCAAACGTCCGGCTCCTTGTCCCACACGGAAGGTGGCAGCCCGGAAAGCTCTTGCTGGTCTTCACCTTCCCCCTGCAGCCTATTCACAGGCACAACAGGTTTGGGGATCTGTGCTTGCCCAGAGAAGGAACACCTCACGGTGCGCATCCTCGGCAGAGCCTGTTCCCGAAAAGGCAAACGTCCGGCTCCTTGTCCCACACGGAAGGTGGCAGCCCGGAAAGCTGTTGCTGGTCTTTACCTTCCCCCTGCAGCCTATTCACAGGCACAACAGGTTTGGGGATCTGTGCTTGCCCAGAGAAGGAACATCTCACGGTGCGCATCCTCGGCAGAGCCTGTTCCCGAAAAGGCAAACGTCCGGCTCCTTGTCCCACACGGAAGGTGGCAGCCCGGAAAGCTGTTGCTGGTCTTCACCTTCCCCCTGCAGCCTATTCACAGGCACAACAGGTTTGGGGATCTGTGCTTGCCCAGAGAAGGAACATCTCACGGTGCGCATCCTCGGCAGAGCCTGTTCCCGAAAAGGCAAACGTCCGGCTCCTTGTCCCACACGGAAGGTGGCAGCCCGGAAAGCTGTTGCTGGTCTTTACCTTCCCCCTGCAGCCTAGTCACAGGCACAACAGGTTTGGGGATCTGTGCTTGCCCAGAGAAGGAACATCTCACGGTGCGCATCCTCGGCAGAGCCTGTTCCCGAAAAGGCAAACGTCCGGCTCCTTGTCCCACACGGAAGGTGGCAGCCCGGAAAGCTGTTGCTGGTCTTCACCTTCCCCCTGCAGCCTATTCACAGGCACAACAGGTTTGGGGATCTCTGCTTGCCCAGAGAAGGAACATCTCACGGTGCGCATCCTCGGCAGAGCCTGTTCCCGAAAAGGCAAACGTCCGGCTCCTTGTCCCACACGGAAGGTGGCAGCCCGGAAAGCTGTTGCTGGTCTTCACCTTCCCCCTGCAGCCTATTCACAGGCACAACAGGTTTGGGGATCTGTGCTTGCCCAGAGAAGGAACATCTCACGGTGCGCATCCTCGGCAGAGCCTGTTCCCGAAAAGGCAAACGTCCGGCTCCTTGTCCCACACGGAAGGTGGCAGCCCGGAAAGCTGTTGCTGGTCTTCACCTTCCCCCTGCAGCCTATTCACAGGCACAACAGGTTTGGGGATCTGTGCTTGCCCAGAGAAGGAACATCTCACGGTGCGCATCCTCGGCAGAGCCTGTTCCCGAAAAGGCAAACGTCCGGCTCCTTGTCCCACACGGAAGGTGGCAGCCCGGAAAGCTGTTGCTGGTCTTCACCTTCCCCCTGCAGCCTATTCACAGGCACAACAGGTTTGGGGATCTCTGCTTGCGCAGAGAAGGAACATCTCACGGTGCGCATCCTCGGCAGAGCCTGTTCCCGAAAAGGCAAACGTCCGGCTCCTTGTCCCACACGGAAGGTGGCAGCCCGGAAAGCTGTTGCTGGTCTTCACCTTCCCCCTGCAGCCTATTCACAGGCACAACAGGTTTGGGGATCTGTGCTTGCCCAGAGAAGGAACATCTCACGGTGCGCATCCTCGGCAGAGCCTGTTCCCGAAAAGGCAAACGTCCGGCTCCTTGTCCCACACGGATGGTGGCAGCCCGGAAAGCTGTTGCTGGTCTTCACCTTCCCCCTGCAGCCTATTCACAGGCACAACAGGTTTGGGGATCTGTGCTTGCCCAGAGAAGGAACATCTCACGGTGCGCATCCTCGGCAGAGCCTGTTCCCGAAAAGGCAAACGTCCGGCTCCTTGTCCCACACGGAAGGTGGCAGCCCGGAAAGCTGTTGCTGGTCTTCACCTTCCCCCTGCAGCCTATTCACAGGCACAACAGGTTTTGGGATCTGTGCTTGCGCAGAGAAGGAACATCTCACGGTGCGCATCCTCGGCAGAGCCTGTTCCCGAAAAGGCAAACGTCCGGCTCCTTGTCCCACACGGAAGGTGGCAGCCCGGAAAGCTGTTGCTGGTCTTCACCTTCCCCCTGCAGCCTATTCACAGGCACAACAGGTTTGGGGATCTGTGCTTGCCCAGAGAAGGAACATCTCACGGTGCGCATCCTCGGCAGAGCCTGTTCCCGAAAAGGCAAACGTCCGGCTCCTTGTCCCACACGGAAGGTGGCAGCCCGGAAAGCTGTTGCTGGTCTTCACCTTCCCCCTGCAGCCTATTCACAGGCACAACAGGTTTGGGGATCTGTGCTTGCCCAGAGAAGGAACATCTCACGGTGCGCATCCTCGGCAGAGCCTGTTCCCGAAAAGGCAAACGTCCGGCTCCTTGTCCCACACGGATGGTGGCAGCCCTGAAAGCTGTTGCTGGTCTTCACCTTCCCCCTGCAGCCTAGTCACAGGCACAACAGGTTTGGGGATCTGTGCTTGCCCAGAGAAGGAACATCTCACGGTGCGCATCCTCGGCAGAGCCTGTTCCCGAAAAGGCAAACGTCCGGCTCCTTGTCCCACACGGAAGGTGGCAGCCCTGAAAGCTGTTGCTGGTCTTCACCTTCCCCCTGCAGCCTATTCACAGGCACAACAGGTTTGGGGATCTGTGCTTGCCCAGAGAAGGAACATCTCACGGTGCGCATCCTCGGCAGAGCCTGTTCCCGAAAAGGCAAACGTCCGGCTCCTTGTCCCACACGGAAGGTGGCAGCCCGGAAAGCTCTTGCTGGTCTTCACCTTCCCCCTGCAGCCTATTCACAGGCACAACAGGTTTGGGGATCTGTGCTTGCCCAGAGAAGGAACACCTCACGGTGCGCATCCTCGGCAGAGCCTGTTCCCGAAAAGGCAAACGTCCGGCTCCTTGTCCCACACGGAAGGTGGCAGCCCGGAAAGCTGTTGCTGGTCTTCACCTTCCCCCTGCAGCCTATTCACAGGCACAACAGGTTTTGGGATCTCTGCTTGCCCAGAGAAGGAACATCTCACGGTGCGCATCCTCGGCAGAGCCTGTTCCCGAAAAGGCAAACGTCCGGCTCCTTGTCCCACACGGAAGGTGGCAGCCCGGAAAGCTGTTGCTGGTCTTCACCTTCCCCCTGCAGCCTATTCACAGGCACAACAGGTTTGGGGATCTGTGCTTGCCCAGAGAAGGAACATCTCACGGTGCGCATCCTCGGCAGAGCCTGTTCCCGAAAAGGCAAACGTCCGGCTCCTTGTCCCACACGGAAGGTGGCAGCCCGGAAAGCTGTTGCTGGTCTTTACCTTCCCCCTGCAGCCTAGTCACAGGCACAACAGGTTTGGGGATCTGTGCTTGCCCAGAGAAGGAACATCTCACGGTGCGCATCCTCGGCAGAGCCTGTTCCCGAAAAGGCAAACGTCCGGCTCCTTGTCCCACACGGAAGGTGGCAGCCCGGAAAGCTGTTGCTGGTCTTCACCTTCCCCCTGCAGCCTATTCACAGGCACAACAGGTTTGGGGATCTCTGCTTGCCCAGAGAAGGAACATCTCACGGTGCGCATCCTCGGCAGAGCCTGTTCCCGAAAAGGCAAACGTCCGGCTCCTTGTCCCACACGGAAGGTGGCAGCCCGGAAAGCTGTTGCTGGTCTTCACCTTCCCCCTGCAGCCTATTCACAGGCACAACAGGTTTGGGGATCTGTGCTTGCCCAGAGAAGGAACATCTCACGGTGCGCATCCTCGGCAGAGCCTGTTCCCGAAAAGGCAAACGTCCGGCTCCTTGTCCCACACGGAAGGTGGCAGCCCGGAAAGCTGTTGCTGGTCTTCACCTTCCCCCTGCAGCCTATTCACAGGCACAACAGGTTTGGGGATCTGTGCTTGCCCAGAGAAGGAACATCTCACGGTGCGCATCCTCGGCAGAGCCTGTTCCCGAAAAGGCAAACGTCCGGCTCCTTGTCCCACACGGAAGGTGGCAGCCCGGAAAGCTGTTGCTGGTCTTCACCTTCCCCCTGCAGCCTATTCACAGGCACAACAGGTTTGGGGATCTGTGCTTGCCCAGAGAAGGAACATCTCACGGTGCGCATCCTCGGCAGAGCCTGTTCCCAAAAAGGCAAACGTCCGGCTCCTTGTCCCACACGGAAGGTGGCAGCCCGGAAAGCTGTTGCTGGTCTTCACCTTCCCCCTGCAGCCTATTCACAGGCACAACAGGTTTTGGGATCTGTGCTTGCGCAGAGAAGGAACATCTCACGGTGCGCATCCTCGGCAGAGCCTGTTCCCGAAAAGGCAAACGTCCGGCTCCTTGTCCCACACGGAAGGTGGCAGCCCGGAAAGCTGTTGCTGGTCTTCACCTTCCCCCTGCAGCCTATTCACAGGCCCCACCGTACTGGGAATGTCTGCTTTCCCAAAGACGCAATCTCGCACGGTGCGCATCCTCGGCAGAGCCTGTTCCCGAAAAGGCAAACGTCCGGCTCCTTGTCCCACACGGAAGGTGGCAGCCCGGAAAGCTCTTGCTGGTCTTCACCTTCCCCCTGCAGCCTATTCACAGGCACAACAGGTTTGGGGATCTGTGCTTGCCCAGAGAAGGAACATCTCACGGTGCGCATCCTCGGCAGAGCCTGTTCCCGAAAAGGCAAACGTCCGGCTCCTTGTCCCACACGGATGGTGGCAGCCCTGAAAGCTGTTGCTGGTCTTCACCTTCCCCCTGCAGCCTAGTCACAGGCACAACAGTTTATGGGATCTGTGCTTGCGCAGAGAAGGAACATCTCACGGTGCGCATCCTCGGCAGAGCCTGTTCCCGAAAAGGCAAACGTCCGGCTCCTTGTCCCACACGGAAGGTGGCAGCCCGGAAAGCTGTTGCTGGTCTTCACCTTCCCCCTGCAGCCTATTCACAGGCACAACAGGTTTGGGGATCTGTGCTTGCCCAGAGAAGGAACATCTCACGGTGCGCATCCTCGGCAGAGCCTGTTCCCGAAAAGGCAAACGTCCGGCTCCTTGTCCCACACGGAAGGTGGCAGCCCGGAAAGCTGTTGCTGGTCTTCACCTTCCCCCTGCAGCCTATTCACAGGCACAACAGGTTTTGGGATCTCTGCTTGCGCAGAGAAGGAACATCTCACGGTGCGCATCCTCGGCAGAGCCTGTTCCCGAAAAGGCAAACGTCCGGCTCCTTGTCCCACACGGAAGGTGGCAGCCCGGAAAGCTGTTGCTGGTCTTCACCTTCCCCCTGCAGCCTATTCACAGGCACAACAGGTTTGGGGATCTGTGCTTGCCCAGAGAAGGAACATCTCACGGTGCGCATCCTCGGCAGAGCCTGTTCCCGAAAAGGCAAACGTCCGGCTCCTTGTCCCACACGGAAGGTGGCAGCCCGGAAAGCTGTTGCTGGTCTTCACCTTCCCCCTGCAGCCTATTCACAGGCACAACAGGTTTGGGGATCTGTGCTTGCCCAGAGAAGGAACATCTCACGGTGCGCATCCTCGGCAGAGCCTGTTCCCGAAAAGGCAAACGTCCGGCTCCTTGTCCCACACGGATGGTGGCAGCCCTGAAAGCTGTTGCTGGTCTTCACCTTCCCCCTGCAGCCTAGTCACAGGCACAACAGGTTTGGGGATCTGTGCTTGCCCAGAGAAGGAACATCTCACGGTGCGCATCCTCGGCAGAGCCTGTTCCCGAAAAGGCAAACGTCCGGCTCCTTGTCCCACACGGAAGGTGGCAGCCCTGAAAGCTGTTGCTGGTCTTCACCTTCCCCCTGCAGCCTATTCACAGGCACAACAGGTTTGGGGATCTGTGCTTGCCCAGAGAAGGAACATCTCACGGTGCGCATCCTCGGCAGAGCCTGTTCCCGAAAAGGCAAACGTCCGGCTCCTTGTCCCACACGGAAGGTGGCAGCCCGGAAAGCTCTTGCTGGTCTTCACCTTCCCCCTGCAGCCTATTCACAGGCACAACAGGTTTGGGGATCTGTGCTTGCCCAGAGAAGGAACACCTCACGGTGCGCATCCTCGGCAGAGCCTGTTCCCGAAAAGGCAAACGTCCGGCTCCTTGTCCCACACGGAAGGTGGCAGCCCGGAAAGCTGTTGCTGGTCTTTACCTTCCCCCTGCAGCCTATTCACAGGCACAACAGGTTTGGGGATCTGTGCTTGCCCAGAGAAGGAACATCTCACGGTGCGCATCCTCGGCAGAGCCTGTTCCCGAAAAGGCAAACGTCCGGCTCCTTGTCCCACACGGAAGGTGGCAGCCCGGAAAGCTGTTGCTGGTCTTCACCTTCCCCCTGCAGCCTATTCACAGGCACAACAGGTTTGGGGATCTGTGCTTGCCCAGAGAAGGAACATCTCACGGTGCGCATCCTCGGCAGAGCCTGTTCCCGAAAAGGCAAACGTCCGGCTCCTTGTCCCACACGGAAGGTGGCAGCCCGGAAAGCTGTTGCTGGTCTTTACCTTCCCCCTGCAGCCTAGTCACAGGCACAACAGGTTTGGGGATCTGTGCTTGCCCAGAGAAGGAACATCTCACGGTGCGCATCCTCGGCAGAGCCTGTTCCCGAAAAGGCAAACGTCCGGCTCCTTGTCCCACACGGAAGGTGGCAGCCCGGAAAGCTGTTGCTGGTCTTCACCTTCCCCCTGCAGCCTATTCACAGGCACAACAGGTTTGGGGATCTCTGCTTGCCCAGAGAAGGAACATCTCACGGTGCGCATCCTCGGCAGAGCCTGTTCCCGAAAAGGCAAACGTCCGGCTCCTTGTCCCACACGGAAGGTGGCAGCCCGGAAAGCTGTTGCTGGTCTTCACCTTCCCCCTGCAGCCTATTCACAGGCACAACAGGTTTGGGGATCTGTGCTTGCCCAGAGAAGGAACATCTCACGGTGCGCATCCTCGGCAGAGCCTGTTCCCGAAAAGGCAAACGTCCGGCTCCTTGTCCCACACGGAAGGTGGCAGCCCGGAAAGCTGTTGCTGGTCTTCACCTTCCCCCTGCAGCCTATTCACAGGCACAACAGGTTTGGGGATCTGTGCTTGCCCAGAGAAGGAACATCTCACGGTGCGCATCCTCGGCAGAGCCTGTTCCCGAAAAGGCAAACGTCCGGCTCCTTGTCCCACACGGAAGGTGGCAGCCCGGAAAGCTGTTGCTGGTCTTCACCTTCCCCCTGCAGCCTATTCACAGGCACAACAGGTTTGGGGATCTCTGCTTGCGCAGAGAAGGAACATCTCACGGTGCGCATCCTCGGCAGAGCCTGTTCCCGAAAAGGCAAACGTCCGGCTCCTTGTCCCACACGGAAGGTGGCAGCCCGGAAAGCTGTTGCTGGTCTTCACCTTCCCCCTGCAGCCTATTCACAGGCACAACAGGTTTGGGGATCTGTGCTTGCCCAGAGAAGGAACATCTCACGGTGCGCATCCTCGGCAGAGCCTGTTCCCGAAAAGGCAAACGTCCGGCTCCTTGTCCCACACGGATGGTGGCAGCCCGGAAAGCTGTTGCTGGTCTTCACCTTCCCCCTGCAGCCTATTCACAGGCACAACAGGTTTGGGGATCTGTGCTTGCCCAGAGAAGGAACATCTCACGGTGCGCATCCTCGGCAGAGCCTGTTCCCGAAAAGGCAAACGTCCGGCTCCTTGTCCCACACGGAAGGTGGCAGCCCGGAAAGCTGTTGCTGGTCTTCACCTTCCCCCTGCAGCCTATTCACAGGCACAACAGGTTTTGGGATCTGTGCTTGCGCAGAGAAGGAACATCTCACGGTGCGCATCCTCGGCAGAGCCTGTTCCCGAAAAGGCAAACGTCCGGCTCCTTGTCCCACACGGAAGGTGGCAGCCCGGAAAGCTGTTGCTGGTCTTCACCTTCCCCCTGCAGCCTATTCACAGGCACAACAGGTTTGGGGATCTGTGCTTGCCCAGAGAAGGAACATCTCACGGTGCGCATCCTCGGCAGAGCCTGTTCCCGAAAAGGCAAACGTCCGGCTCCTTGTCCCACACGGAAGGTGGCAGCCCGGAAAGCTGTTGCTGGTCTTCACCTTCCCCCTGCAGCCTATTCACAGGCACAACAGGTTTGGGGATCTGTGCTTGCCCAGAGAAGGAACATCTCACGGTGCGCATCCTCGGCAGAGCCTGTTCCCGAAAAGGCAAACGTCCGGCTCCTTGTCCCACACGGATGGTGGCAGCCCTGAAAGCTGTTGCTGGTCTTCACCTTCCCCCTGCAGCCTAGTCACAGGCACAACAGGTTTGGGGATCTGTGCTTGCCCAGAGAAGGAACATCTCACGGTGCGCATCCTCGGCAGAGCCTGTTCCCGAAAAGGCAAACGTCCAGCTCCTTGTCCCACACGGAAGGTGGCAGCCCTGAAAGCTGTTGCTGGTCTTCACCTTCCCCCTGCAGCCTATTCACAGGCACAACAGGTTTGGGGATCTGTGCTTGCCCAGAGAAGGAACATCTCACGGTGCGCATCCTCGGCAGAGCCTGTTCCCGAAAAGGCAAACGTCCGGCTCCTTGTCCCACACGGAAGGTGGCAGCCCGGAAAGCTCTTGCTGGTCTTCACCTTCCCCCTGCAGCCTATTCACAGGCACAACAGGTTTGGGGATCTGTGCTTGCCCAGAGAAGGAACACCTCACGGTGCGCATCCTCGGCAGAGCCTGTTCCCGAAAAGGCAAACGTCCGGCTCCTTGTCCCACACGGAAGGTGGCAGCCCGGAAAGCTGTTGCTGGTCTTTACCTTCCCCCTGCAGCCTATTCACAGGCACAACAGGTTTGGGGATCTGTGCTTGCCCAGAGAAGGAACATCTCACGGTGCGCATCCTCGGCAGAGCCTGTTCCCGAAAAGGCAAACGTCCGGCTCCTTGTCCCACACGGAAGGTGGCAGCCCGGAAAGCTGTTGCTGGTCTTCACCTTCCCCCTGCAGCCTATTCACAGGCACAACAGGTTTGGGGATCTGTGCTTGCCCAGAGAAGGAACATCTCACGGTGCGCATCCTCGGCAGAGCCTGTTCCCGAAAAGGCAAACGTCCGGCTCCTTGTCCCACACGGAAGGTGGCAGCCCGGAAAGCTGTTGCTGGTCTTTACCTTCCCCCTGCAGCCTAGTCACAGGCACAACAGGTTTGGGGATCTGTGCTTGCCCAGAGAAGGAACATCTCACGGTGCGCATCCTCGGCAGAGCCTGTTCCCGAAAAGGCAAACGTCCGGCTCCTTGTCCCACACGGAAGGTGGCAGCCCGGAAAGCTGTTGCTGGTCTTCACCTTCCCCCTGCAGCCTATTCACAGGCACAACAGGTTTGGGGATCTCTGCTTGCCCAGAGAAGGAACATCTCACGGTGCGCATCCTCGGCAGAGCCTGTTCCCGAAAAGGCAAACGTCCGGCTCCTTGTCCCACACGGAAGGTGGCAGCCCGGAAAGCTGTTGCTGGTCTTCACCTTCCCCCTGCAGCCTATTCACAGGCACAACAGGTTTGGGGATCTGTGCTTGCCCAGAGAAGGAACATCTCACGGTGCGCATCCTCGGCAGAGCCTGTTCCCGAAAAGGCAAACGTCCGGCTCCTTGTCCCACACGGAAGGTGGCAGCCCGGAAAGCTGTTGCTGGTCTTCACCTTCCCCCTGCAGCCTATTCACAGGCACAACAGGTTTGGGGATCTGTGCTTGCCCAGAGAAGGAACATCTCACGGTGCGCATCCTCGGCAGAGCCTGTTCCCGAAAAGGCAAACGTCCGGCTCCTTGTCCCACACGGAAGGTGGCAGCCCGGAAAGCTGTTGCTGGTCTTCACCTTCCCCCTGCAGCCTATTCACAGGCACAACAGGTTTGGGGATCTCTGCTTGCGCAGAGAAGGAACATCTCACGGTGCGCATCCTCGGCAGAGCCTGTTCCCGAAAAGGCAAACGTCCGGCTCCTTGTCCCACACGGAAGGTGGCAGCCCGGAAAGCTGTTGCTGGTCTTCACCTTCCCCCTGCAGCCTATTCACAGGCACAACAGGTTTGGGGATCTGTGCTTGCCCAGAGAAGGAACATCTCACGGTGCGCATCCTCGGCAGAGCCTGTTCCCGAAAAGGCAAACGTCCGGCTCCTTGTCCCACACGGATGGTGGCAGCCCGGAAAGCTGTTGCTGGTCTTCACCTTCCCCCTGCAGCCTATTCACAGGCACAACAGGTTTGGGGATCTGTGCTTGCCCAGAGAAGGAACATCTCACGGTGCGCATCCTCGGCAGAGCCTGTTCCCGAAAAGGCAAACGTCCGGCTCCTTGTCCCACACGGAAGGTGGCAGCCCGGAAAGCTGTTGCTGGTCTTCACCTTCCCCCTGCAGCCTATTCACAGGCACAACAGGTTTTGGGATCTGTGCTTGCGCAGAGAAGGAACATCTCACGGTGCGCATCCTCGGCAGAGCCTGTTCCCGAAAAGGCAAACGTCCGGCTCCTTGTCCCACACGGAAGGTGGCAGCCCGGAAAGCTGTTGCTGGTCTTCACCTTCCCCCTGCAGCCTATTCACAGGCCCCACCGTACTGGGAATGTCTGCTTTCCCAAAGACGCAATCTCGCACGGTGCGCATCCTCAGCAGAGCCTGTTCCCGAAAAGGCAAACGTCCGGCTCCTTGTCCCACACGGAAGTTGGCAGCCCGGAAAGCTCTTGCTGGTCTTCACCTTCCCCCTGCAGCCTATTCACAGGCACAACAGGTTTGGGGATCTGTGCTTGCCCAGAGAAGGAACATCTCACGGTGCGCATCCTCGGCAGAGCCTGTTCCCGAAAAGGCAAACGTCCGGCTCCTTGTCCCACACGGATGGTGGCAGCCCTGAAAGCTGTTGCTGGTCTTCACCTTCCCCCTGCAGCCTATTCACAGGCACAACAGGTTTGGGGATCTGTGCTTGCCCAGAGAAGGAACATCTCACGGTGCGCATCCTCGGCAGAGCCTGTTCCCGAAAAGGCAAACGTCCGGCTCCTTGTCCCACACGGAAGGTGGCAGCCCGGAAAGCTCTTGCTGGTCTTCACCTTCCACCTGCAGCCTATTCACAGGCACAACAGGTTTGGGGATCTCTGCTTGCGCAGAGAAGGAACATCTCACGGTGCGCATCCTCGGCAGAGCCTGTTCCCGAAAAGGCAAACGTCCGGCTCCTTGTCCCACACGGAAGGTGGCAGCCCGGAAAGCTGTTGCTGGTCTTTACCTTCCCCCTGCAGCCTATTCACAGGCACAACAGGTTTGGGGATCTGTGCTTGCCCAGAGAAGGAACATCTCACGGTGCGCATCCTCGGCAGAGCCTGTTCCTGAAAAGGCAAACGTCCGGCTCCTTGTCCCACACGGAAGGTGGCAGCCCGGAAAGCTGTTGCTGGTCTTCACCTTCCCCCTGCAGCCTATTCACAGGCACAACAGGTTTGGGGATCTGTGCTTGCCCAGAGAAGGAACATCTCACGGTGCGCATCCTCGGCAGAGCCTGTTCCCAAAAAGGCAAACGTCCGGCTCCTTGTCCCACACGGAAGGTGGCAGCCCGGAAAGCTCTTGCTGGTCTTCACCTTCCCCCTGCAGCCTATTCACAGGCACAACAGGTTTGGGGATCTGTGCTTGCCCAGAGAAGGAACATCTCACGGTGCGCATCCTCGGCAGAGCCTGTTCCCGAAAAGGCAAACGTCCGGCTCCTTGTCCCACACGGAAGGTGGCAGCCCGGAAAGCTGTTGCTAGTCTTCACCTTCCCCCTGCAGCCTATTCACAGGCACAACAGGTTTGGGGATCTGTGCTTGCCCAGAGAAGGAACATCTCACGGTGCGCATCCTCGGCAGAGCCTGTTCCCGAAAAGGCAAACGTCCGGCTCCTTGTCCCACACGGAAGGTGGCAGCCCGGAAAGCTGTTGCTGGTCTTCACCTTCCCCCAGCAGCCTATTCACAGGCACAACAGGTTTGGGGATCTGTGCTTGCCCAGAGAAGGAACATCTCACGGTGCGCATCCTCGGCAGAGCCTGTTCCCGAAAAGGCAAACGTCCGGCTCCTTGTCCCACACGGAAGGTGGCAGCCCGGAAAGCTCTTGCTGGTCTTCACCTTCCCCCTGCAGCCTATTCACAGGCACAACAGGTTTGGGGATCTGTGCTTGCCCAGAGAAGGAACATCTCACGGTGCGCATCCTCGGCAGAGCCTGTTCCCGAAAAGGCAAACGTCCGGCTCCTTGTCCCACACGGAAGGTGGCAGCCCGGAAAGCTGTTGCTGGTCTTCACCTTCCCCCTGCAGCCTATTCACAGGCACAACAGGTTTGGGGATCTGTGCTTGCCCAGAGAAGGAACATCTCACGGTGCGCATCCTTGGCAGAGCCTGTTCCCGAAAAGGCAAACGTCCGGCTCCTTGTCCCACACGGAAGGTGGCAGCCCGGAAAGCTGTTGCTGGTCTTCACCTTCCCCCTGCAGCCTATTCACAGGCACAACAGGTTTTGGGATCTGTGCTTGCCCAGAGAAGGAACATCTCACGGTGCGCATCCTCGGCAGAGCCTGTTCCCGAAAAGGCAAACGTCCGGCTCCTTGTCCCACACGGAAGGTGGCAGCCCGGAAAGCTGTTGCTGGTCTTTACCTTCCCCCTGCAGCCTAGTCACAGGCACAACAGGTTTGGGGATCTGTGCTTGCCCAGAGAAGGAACATCTCACGGTGCGCATCCTCGGCAGAGCCTGTTCCCGAAAAGGCAAACGTCCGGCTCCTTGTCCCACACGGAAGGTGGCAGCCCGGAAAGCTGTTGCTGGTCTTCACCTTCCCCCTGCAGCCTATTCACAGGCACAACAGGTTTGGGGATCTGTGCTTGCCCAGAGAAGGAACATCTCACGGTGCGCATCCTCGGCAGAGCCTGTTCCCGAAAAGGCAAACGTCCGGCTCCTTGTCCCACACGGAAGGTGGCAGCCCGGAAAGCTGTTGCTGGTCTTCACCTTCCCCCTGCAGCCTATTCACAGGCACAACAGGTTTGGGGATCTGTGCTTGCCCAGAGAAGGAACATCTCACGGTGCGCATCCTCGGCAGAGCCTGTTCCCGAAAAGGCAAACGTCCGGCTCCTTGTCCCACACGGAAGGTGGCAGCCCGGAAAGCTGTTGCTGGTCTTCACCTTCCCCCTGCAGCCTATTCACAGGCACAACAGGTTTGGGGATCTGTGCTTGCCCAGAGAAGGAACATCTCACGGTGCGCATCCTCGGCAGAGCCTGTTCCCGAAAAGGCAAACGTCCGGCTCCTTGTCCCACACGGAAGGTGGCAGCCCGGAAAGCTGTTGCTGGTCTTCACCTTCCCCCTGCAGCCTATTCACAGGCACAACAGGTTTGGGGATCTGTGCTTGCCCAGAGAAGGAACATCTCACGGTGCGCATCCTCGGCAGAGCCTGTTCCCGAAAAGGCAAACGTCCGGCTCCTTGTCCCACACGGAAGGTGGCAGCCCGGAAAGCTGTTGCTGGTCTTCACCTTCCCCCTGCAGCCTATTCACAGGCACAACAGGTTTGGGGATCTGTGCTTGCCCAGAGAAGGAACATCTCACGGTGCGCATCCTCGGCAGAGCCTGTTCCCGAAAAGGCAAACGTCCGGCTCCTTGTCCCACACGGAAGGTGGCAGCCCGGAAAGCTCTTGCTGGTCTTCACCTTCCCCCTGCAGCCTATTCACAGGCACAACAGGTTTGGGGATCTGTGCTTGCCCAGAGAAGGAACATCTCACGGTGCGCATCCTCGGCAGAGCCTGTTCCCGAAAAGGCAAACGTCCGGCTCCTTGTCCCACACGGATGGTGGCAGCCCGGAAAGCTGTTGCTGGTCTTCACCTTCCCCCTGCAGCCTATTCACAGGCACAACAGGTTTGGGGATCTGTGCTTGCCCAGAGAAGGAACATCTCACGGTGCGCATCCTCGGCAGAGCCTGTTCCCAAAAAGGCAAACGTCCGGCTCCTTGTCCCACACGGAAGGTGGCAGCCCGGAAAGCTGTTGCTGGTCTTCACCTTCCCCCTGCAGCCTATTCACAGGCACAACAGGTTTGGGGATCTGTGCTTGCCCAGAGAAGGAACATCTCACGGTGCGCATCCTCGGCAGAGCCTGTTCCCGAAAAGGCAAACGTCCGGCTCCTTGTCCCACACGGAAGGTGGCAGCCCGGAAAGCTCTTGCTGGTCTTCACCTTCCCCCTGCAGCCTATTCACAGGCACAACAGGTTTGGGGATCTGTGCTTGCCCAGAGAAGGAACATCTCACGGTGCGCATCCTCGGCAGCGCCTGTTCCCGAAAAGGCAAACGTCCGGCTCCTTGTCCCACACGGAAGGTGGCAGCCCGGAAAGCTCTTGCTGGTCTTCACCTTCCCCCTGCAGCCTATTCACAGGCACAACAGGTTTGGGGATCTGTGCTTGCCCAGAGAAGGAACATCTCACGGTGCGCATCCTCGGCAGAGCCTGTTCCCGAAAAGGCAAACGTCCGGCTCCTTGTCCCACACGGAAGGTGGCAGCCCGGAAAGCTGTTGCTGGTCTTCACCTTCCCCCTGCAGCCTATTCACAGGCACAACAGGTTTGGGGATCTGTGCTTGCCCAGAGAAGGAACATCTCACGGTGCGCATCCTCGGCAGAGCCTGTTCCCGAAAAGGCAAACGTCCGGCTCCTTGTCCCACACGGAAGGTGGCAGCCCGGAAAGCTGTTGCTGGTCTTCACCTTCCCCCTGCAGCCTATTCACAGGCACAACAGGTTTGGGGATCTGTGCTTGCCCAGAGAAGGAACATCTCACGGTGCGCATCCTCGGCAGAGCCTGTTCCCGAAAAGGCAAACGTCCGGCTCCTTGTCCCACACGGAAGGTGGCAGCCCGGAAAGCTGTTGCTGGTCTTCACCTTCCCCCTGCAGCCTATTCACAGGCACAACAGGTTTGGGGATCTGTGCTTGCCCAGAGAAGGAACATCTCACGGTGCGCATCCTCGGCAGAGCCTGTTCCCGAAAAGGCAAACGTCCGGCTCCTTGTCCCACACGGAAGGTGGCAGCCCGGAAAGCTCTTGCTGGTCTTCACCTTCCCCCTGCAGCCTATTCACAGGCACAACAGGTTTGGGGATCTGTGCTTGCCCAGAGAAGGAACATCTCACGGTGCGCATCCTCGGCAGAGCCTGTTCCCGAAAAGGCAAACGTCCGGCTCCTTGTCCCACACGGAAGGTGGCAGCCCGGAAAGCTCTTGCTGGTCTTCACCTTCCCCCTGCAGCCTATTCACAGGCACAACAGGTTTGGGGATCTGTGCTTGCCCAGAGAAGGAACATCTCACGGTGCGCATCCTCGGCAGAGCCTGTTCCCGAAAAGGCAAACGTCCGGCTCCTTGTCCCACACGGAAGGTGGCAGCCCGGAAAGCTCTTGCTGGTCTTCACCTTCCCCCTGCAGCCTATTCACAGGCACAACAGGTTTGGGGATCTGTGCTTGCCCAGAGAAGGAACATCTCACGGTGCGCATCCTCGGCAGAGCCTGTTCCCGAAAAGGCAAACGTCCGGCTCCTTGTCCCACACGGAAGGTGGCAGCCCGGAAAGCTGTTGCTGGTCTTCACCTTCCCCCTGCAGCCTATTCACAGGCACAACAGGTTTGGGGATCTGTGCTTGCCCAGAGAAGGAACATCTCACGGTGCGCATCCTCGGCAGAGCCTGTTCCCGAAAAGGCAAACGTCCGGCTCCTTGTCCCACACGGAAGGTGGCAGCCCGGAAAGCTGTTGCTGGTCTTCACCTTCCCCCTGCAGCCTATTCACAGGCACAACAGGTTTGGGGATCTGTGCTTGCCCAGAGAAGGAACATCTCACGGTGCGCATCCTCGGCAGAGCCTGTTCCCGAAAAGGCAAACGTCCGGCTCCTTGTCCCACACGGAAGGTGGCAGCCCGGAAAGCTCTTGCTGGTCTTCACCTTCCCCCTGCAGCCTATTCACAGGCACAACAGGTTTGGGGATCTGTGCTTGCCCAGAGAAGGAACATCTCACGGTGCGCATCCTCGGCAGAGCCTGTTCCCGAAAAGGCAAACCTCCGGCTCCTTGTCCCACACGGAAGGTGGCAGCCCGGAAAGCTCTTGCTGGTCTTCACCTTCCCCCTGCAGCCTAGTCACAGGCACAACAGGTTTGGGGATCTGTGCTTGCCCAGAGAAGGAACATCTCACGGTGCGCATCCTCGGCAGAGCCTGTTCCCGAAAAGGCAAACGTCCGGCTCCTTGTCCCACACGGAAGGTGGCAGCCCTGAAAGCTGTTGCTGGTCTTCACCTTCCCCCTGCAGCCTATTCACAGGCACAACAGGTTTTGGGATCTGTGCTTGCCCAGAGAAGGAACATCTCACGGTGCGCATCCTCGGCAGAGCCTGTTCCCAAAAAGGCAAACGTCCGGCTCCTTGTCCCACACGGAAGGTGGCAGCCCGGAAAGCTGTTGCTGGTCTTCACCTTCCCCCTGCAGCCTATTCACAGGCACAACAGGTTTGGGGATCTGTGCTTGCCCAGAGAAGGAACATCTCACGGTGCGCATCCTCGGCAGAGCCTGTTCCCGAAAAGGCAAACGTCCGGCTCCTTGTCCCACACGGAAGGTGGCAGCCCGGAAAGCTGTTGCTGGTCTTCACCTTCCCCCTGCAGCCTATTCACAGGCACAACAGGTTTGGGGATCTGTGCTTGCCCAGAGAAGGAACATCTCACGGTGCGCATCCTCGGCAGAGCCTGTTCCCGAAAAGGCAAACGTCCGGCTCCTTGTCCCACACGGAAGGTGGCAGCCCGGAAAGCTGTTGCTGGTCTTCACCTTCCCCCTGCAGCCTATTCACAGGCACAACAGGTTTGGGGATCTGTGCTTGCCCAGAGAAGGAACATCTCACGGTGCGCATCCTCGGCAGAGCCTGTTCCCGAAAAGGCAAACGTCCGGCTCCTTGTCCCACACGGAAGGTGGCAGCCCGGAAAGCTGTTGCTGGTCTTCACCTTCCCCCTGCAGCCTATTCACAGGCACAACAGGTTTGGGGATCTGTGCTTGCCCAGAGAAGGAACATCTCACGGTGCGCATCCTCGGCAGAGCCTGTTCCCGAAAAGGCAAACGTCCGGCTCCTTGTCCCACACGGAAGGTGGCAGCCCGGAAAGCTGTTGCTGGTCTTCACCTTCCCCCTGCAGCCTATTCACAGGCACAACAGGTTTTGGGATCTGTGCTTACCCAGAGAAGGAACATCTCACGGTGCGCAGCCTCGGCAGAGCCTGTTCCCGAAAAGGCAAACTTCCGGCTCCTTGTCCCACACGGAAGGTGGCAGCCCGGAAAGCTGTTGCTGGTCTTCACCTTCCCCCTGCAGCCTATTCACAGGCACAACAGGTTTGGGGATCTGTGCTTGCCCAGAGAAGGAACATCTCACGGTGCGCATCCTCGGCAGAGCCTGTTCCCGAAAAGGCAAACGTCTGGCTCCTTGTCCCACACGGAAGGTGGCAGCCCGGAAAGCTGTTGCTGGTCTTCACCTTCCCCCTGCAGCCTAGTCACAGGCACAACAGTTTATGGGATCTGTGCTTGCCCAGAGAAGGAACATCTCACGGTGCGCATCCTCGGCAGAGCCTGTTCCCGAAAAGGCAAACGTCCGGCTCCTTGTCCCACACGGAAGGTGGCAGCCCTGAAAGCTGTTGCTGGTCTTCACCTTCCCCCTGCAGCCTATTCACAGGCACAACAGGTTTTGGGATCTGTGCTTGCCCAGAGAAGGAACATCTCACGGTGCGCATCCTCGGCAGAGCCTGTTCCCGAAAAGGCAAACATCCGGCTCCTTGTCCCACACGGAAGGTGGCAGCCCTGAAAGCTGTTGCTGGTCTTCACCTTCCCCCTGCAGCCTATTCACAGGCACAACAGGTTTGGGGATCTGTGCTTGCCCAGAGAAGGAACATCTCACGGTGCGCATCCTCGGCAGAGCCTGTTCCCGAAAAGGCAAACGTCCAGCTCCTTGTCCCACACGGAAGGTGGCAGCCCGGAAAGCTCTTGCTGGTCTTCACCTTCCCCCTGCAGCCTATTCACAGGCACAACAGGTTTGGGGATCTGTGCTTCCCCAGAGAAGGAACATCTCACGGTGCGCATCCTCGGCAGAGCCTGTTCCCGAAAAGGCAAACGTCCGGCTCCTTGTCCCACACGGAAGGTGGCAGCCCGGAAAGCTCTTGCTGGTCTTCACCTTCCCCCTGCAGCCTATTCACAGGCACAACAGGTTTGGGGATCTCTGCTTGCCCAGAGAAGGAACATCTCACGGTGCGCATCCTCGGCAGAGCCTGTTCCCGAAAAGGCAAACGTCCGGCTCCTTGTCCCACACGGAAGGTGGCAGCCCGGAAAGCTCTTGCTGGTCTTCACCTTCCCCCTGCAGCCTATTCACAGGCACAACAGGTTTGGGGATCTGTGCTTGCCCAGAGAAGGAACATCTCACGGTGCGCATCCTCGGCAGAGCCTGTTCCCGAAAAGGCAAACGTCCGGCTCCTTGTCCCACACGGAAGGTGGCAGCCCGGAAAGCTGTTGCTGGTCTTCACCTTCCCCCTGCAGCCTATTCACAGGCACAACAGGTTTGGGGATCTGTGCTTGCCCAGAGAAGGAACATCTCACGGTGCGCATCCTCGGCAGAGCCTGTTCCCGAAAAGGCAAACGTCCGGCTCCTTGTCCCACACGGAAGGTGGCAGCCCGGAAAGCTGTTGCTGGTCTTCACCTTCCCCCTGCAGCCTATTCACAGGCACAACAGGTTTGGGGATCTGTGCTTGCCCAGAGAAGGAACATCTCACGGTGCGCATCCTCGGCAGAGCCTGTTCCCGAAAAGGCAAACGTCCGGCTCCTTGTCTCACACGGAAGGTGGCAGCCCGGAAAGCTGTTGCTGGTCTTCACCTTCCCCCTGCAGCCTATTCACAGGCACAACAGGTTTGGGGATCTGTGCTTGCGCAGAGAAGGAACATCTCACGGTGCGCATCCTCGGCAGAGCCTGTTCCCGAAAAGGCAAACGTCCGGCTCCTTGTCCCACACGGATGGTGGCAGCCCGGAAAGCTGTTGCTGGTCTTCACCTTCCCCCTGCAGCCTATTCACAGGCACAACAGGTTTGGGGATCTGTGCTTGCCCAGAGAAGGAACATCTCACGGTGCGCATCCTCGGCAGAGCCTGTTCCCGAAAAGGCAAACGTCCGGCTCCTTGTCCCACACGGAAGGTGGCAGCCCGGAAAGCTGTTGCTGGTCTTCACCTTCCCCCTGCAGCCTATTCACAGGCACAACAGGTTTGGGGATCTGTGCTTGCCCAGAGAAGGAACATCTCACGGTGCGCATCCTCGGCAGAGCCTGTTCCCGAAAAGGCAAACGTCCGGCTCCTTGTCCCACACGGAAGGTGGCAGCCCGGAAAGCTGTTGCTGGTCTTCACCTTCCCCCTGCAGCCTATTCACAGGCACAACAGGTTTGGGGATCTGTGCTTGCCCAGAGAAGGAACATCTCACGGTGCGCATCCTCGGCAGAGCCTGTTCCCGAAAAGGCAAACGTCCGGCTCCTTGTCTCACACGGAAGGTGGCAGCCCGGAAAGCTGTTGCTGGTCTTCACCTTCCCCCTGCAGCCTATTCACAGGCACAACAGGTTTGGGGATCTGTGCTTGCCCAGAGAAGGAACATCTCACGGTGCGCATCCTCGGCAGAGCCTGTTCCCGAAAAGGCAAACGTCCGGCTCCTTGTCCCACACGGAAGGTGGCAGCCCGGAAAGCTGTTGCTGGTCTTCACCTTCCCCCTGCAGCCTATTCACAGGCACAACAGGTTTGGGGATCTGTGCTTGCCCAGAGAAGGAACATCTCACGGTGCGCATCCTCGGCAGAGCCTGTTCCCGAAAAGGCAAACGTCCGGCTCCTTGTCCCACACGGAAGGTGGCAGCCCGGAAAGCTGTTGCTGGTCTTCACCTTCCCCCTGCAGCCTATTCACAGGCACAACAGGTTTGGGGATCTGTGCTTGCCCAGAGAAGGAACATCTCACGGTGCGCATCCTCGGCAGAGCCTGTTCCCGAAAAGGCAAACGTCCGGCTCCTTGTCCCACACGGAAGGTGGCAGCCCGGAAAGCTGTTGCTGGTCTTCACCTTCCCCCTGCAGCCTATTCACAGGCACAACAGGTTTGGGGATCTGTGCTTGCCCAGAGAAGGAACATCTCACGGTGCGCATCCTCGGCAGAGCCTGTTCCCGAAAAGGCAAACGTCCGGCTCCTTGTCCCACACGGAAGGTGGCAGCCCGGAAAGCTCTTGCTGGTCTTCACCTTCCCCCTGCAGCCTATTCACAGGCACAACAGGTTTGGGGATCTGTGCTTGCCCAGAGAAGGAACATCTCACGGTGCGCATCCTCGGCAGAGCCTGTTCCCGAAAAGGCAAACGTCCGGCTCCTTGTCCCACACGGAAGGTGGCAGCCCGGAAAGCTGTTGCTGGTCTTCACCTTCCCCCTGCAGCCTATTCACAGGCACAACAGGTTTGGGGATCTGTGCTTGCCCAGAGAAGGAACACCTCACGGTGCGCATCCTCGGCAGAGCCTGTTCCCGAAAAGGCAAACGTCCGGCTCCTTGTCCCACACGGAAGGTGGCAGCCCGGAAAGCTGTTGCTGGTCTTCACCTTCCCCCTGCAGCCTATTCACAGGCACAACAGGTTTTGGGATCTGTGCTTGCCCAGAGAAGGAACATCTCACGGTGCGCATCCTCGGCAGAGCCTGTTCCCGAAAAGGCAAACGTCCGGCTCCTTGTCCCACACGGAAGGTGGCAGCCCGGAAAGCTGTTGCTGGTCTTCACCTTCCCCCTGCAGCCTAGTCACAGGCACAACAGGTTTGGGGATCTGTGCTTGCCCAGAGAAGGAACATCTCACGGTGCGCATCCTCGGCAGAGCCTGTTCCCGAAAAGGCAAACGTCCGGCTCCTTGTCCCACACGGAAGGTGGCAGCCCGGAAAGCTCTTGCTGGTCTTCACCTTCCCCCTGCAGCCTAGTCACAGGCACAACAGGTTTTGGGATCTGTGCTTGCGCAGAGAAGGAACATCTCACGGTGCGCATCCTCGGCAGAGCCTGTTCCCGAAAAGGCAAACGTCCGGCTCCTTGTCCCACACGGAAGGTGGCAGCCCGGAAAGCTGTTGCTGGTCTTCACCTTCCCCCTGCAGCCTATTCACAGGCACAACAGGTTTGGGGATCTGTGCTTGCGCAGAGAAGGAACATCTCACGGTGCGCATCCTCGGCAGAGCCTGTTCCCGAAAAGGCAAACGTCCGGCTCCTTGTCCCACACGGAAGGTGGCAGCCCGGAAAGCTGTTGCTGGTCTTCACCTTCCCCCTGCAGCCTATTCACAGGCACAACAGGTTTGGGGATCTGTGCTTGCCCAGAGAAGGAACATCTCACGGTGCGCATCCTCGGCAGAGCCTGTTCCCGAAAAGGCAAACGTCCGGCTCCTTGTCCCACACGGAAGGTGGCAGCCCGGAAAGCTGTTGCTGGTCTTCACCTTCCCCCTGCAGCCTATTCACCGGCACAACAGGTTTGGGGATCTGTGCTTGCCCAGAGAAGGAACATCTCACGGTGCGCATCCTCGGCAGAGCCTGTTCCCGAAAAGGCAAACGTCCGGCTCCTTGTCCCACACGGAAGGTGGCAGCCCGGAAAGCTCTTGCTGGTCTTCACCTTCCCCCTGCAGCCTATTCACAGGCACAACAGGTTTGGGGATCTGTGCTTGCCCAGAGAAGGAACACCTCACGGTGCGCATCCTCGGCAGAGCCTGTTCCCGAAAAGGCAAACGTCCGGCTCCTTGTCCCACACGGAAGGTGGCAGCCCGGAAAGCTCTTGCTGGTCTTCACCTTCCCCCTGCAGCCTATTCACAGGCACAACAGGTTTGGGGATCTGTGCTTGCCCAGAGAAGGAACATCTCACGGTGCGCATCCTCGGCAGAGCCTGTTCCCGAAAAGGCAAACGTCCGGCTCCTTGTCCCACACGGAAGGTGGCAGCCCGGAAAGCTGTTGCTGGTCTTCACCTTCCCCCTGCAGCCTATTCACAGGCACAACAGGTTTGGGGATCTGTGCTTGCCCAGAGAAGGAACATCTCACGGTGCGCATCCTCGGCAGAGCCTGTTCCCGAAAAGGCAAACGTCCGGCTCCTTGTCCCACACGGAAGGTGGCAGCCCGGAAAGCTGTTGCTGGTCTTCACCTTCCCCCTGCAGCCTATTCACAGGCACAACAGGTTTGGGGATCTGTGCTTGCCCAGAGAAGGAACATCTCACGGTGCGCATCCTCGGCAGAGCCTGTTCCCGAAAAGGCAAACGTCCGGCTCCTTGTCCCACACGGAAGGTGGCAGCCCGGAAAGCTGTTGCTGGTCTTCACCTTCCCCCTGCAGCCTATTCACAGGCACAACAGGTTTGGGGATCTGTGCTTGCCCAGAGAAGGAACATCTCACGGTGCGCATCCTCGGCAGAGCCTGTTCCCGAAAAGGCAAACGTCCGGCTCCTTGTCTCACACGGAAGGTGGCAGCCCGGAAAGCTGTTGCTGGTCTTCACCTTCCCCCTGCAGCCTATTCACAGGCACAACAGGTTTGGGGATCTGTGCTTGCGCAGAGAAGGAACATCTCACGGTGCGCATCCTCGGCAGAGCCTGTTCCCGAAAAGGCAAACGTCCGGCTCCTTGTCCCACACGGAAGGTGGCAGCCCGGAAAGCTGTTGCTGGTCTTCACCTTCCCCCTGCAGCCTATTCACAGGCACAACAGGTTTGGGGATCTGTGCTTGCCCAGAGAAGGAACATCTCACGGTGCGCATCCTCGGCAGAGCCTGTTCCCGAAAAGGCAAACGTCCGGCTCCTTGTCCCACACGGAAGGTGGCAGCCCTGAAAGCTGTTGCTGGTCTTCACCTTCCCCCTGCAGCCTATTCACAGGCACAACAGGTTTGGGGATCTGTGCTTGCCCAGAGAAGGAACATCTCACGGTGCGCATCCTCGGCAGAGCCTGTTCCCGAAAAGGCAAACGTCCGGCTCCTTGTCCCACACGGAAGGTGGCAGCCCGGAAAGCTCTTGCTGGTCTTCACCTTCCCCCTGCAGCCTATTCACAGGCACAACAGGTTTGGGGATCTGTGCTTGCCCAGAGAAGGAACATCTCACGGTGCGCATCCTCGGCAGAGCCTGTTCCCGAAAAGGCAAACGTCCGGCTCCTTGTCCCACACGGAAGGTGGCAGCCCGGAAAGCTCTTGCTGGTCTTCACCTTCCCCCTGCAGCCTATTCACAGGCACAACAGGTTTGGGGATCTGTGCTTGCCCAGAGAAGGAACATCTCACGGTGCGCATCCTCGGCAGAGCCTGTTCCCGAAAAGGCAAACGTCCGGCTCCTTGTCCCACACGGAAGGTGGCAGCCCGGAAAGCTGTTGCTGGTCTTCACCTTCCCCCTGCAGCCTATTCACAGGCACAACAGGTTTGGGGATCTGTGCTTGCCCAGAGAAGGAACACCTCACGGTGCGCATCCTCGGCAGAGCCTGTTCCCGAAAAGGCAAACGTCCGGCTCCTTGTCCCACACGGAAGGTGGCAGCCCGGAAAGCTGTTGCTGGTCTTCACCTTCCCCCTGCAGCCTATTCACAGGCACAACAGGTTTTGGGATCTGTGCTTGCCCAGAGAAGGAACATCTCACGGTGCGCATCCTCGGCAGAGCCTGTTCCCGAAAAGGCAAACGTCCGGCTCCTTGTCCCACACGGAAGGTGGCAGCCCGGAAAGCTGTTGCTGGTCTTCACCTTCCCCCTGCAGCCTAGTCACAGGCACAACAGGTTTGGGGATCTGTGCTTGCCCAGAGAAGGAACATCTCACGGTGCGCATCCTCGGCAGAGCCTGTTCCCGAAAAGGCAAACGTCCGGCTCCTTGTCCCACACGGAAGGTGGCAGCCCGGAAAGCTGTTGCTGGTCTTCACCTTCCCCCTGCAGCCTAGTCACAGGCACAACAGGTTTTGGGATCTGTGCTTGCGCAGAGAAGGAACATCTCACGGTGCGCATCCTCGGCAGAGCCTGTTCCCGAAAAGGCAAACGTCCGGCTCCTTGTCCCACACGGAAGGTGGCAGCCCGGAAAGCTGTTGCTGGTCTTCACCTTCCCCCTGCAGCCTATTCACAGGCACAACAGGTTTGGGGATCTGTGCTTGCGCAGAGAAGGAACATCTCACGGTGCGCATCCTCGGCAGAGCCTGTTCCCGAAAAGGCAAACGTCCGGCTCCTTGTCCCACACGGAAGGTGGCAGCCCGGAAAGCTGTTGCTGGTCTTCACCTTCCCCCTGCAGCCTATTCACAGGCACAACAGGTTTGGGGATCTGTGCTTGCCCAGAGAAGGAACATCTCACGGTGCGCATCCTCGGCAGAGCCTGTTCCCGAAAAGGCAAACGTCCGGCTCCTTGTCCCACACGGAAGGTGGCAGCCCGGAAAGCTGTTGCTGGTCTTCACCTTCCCCCTGCAGCCTATTCACCGGCACAACAGGTTTGGGGATCTGTGCTTGCCCAGAGAAGGAACATCTCACGGTGCGCATCCTCGGCAGAGCCTGTTCCCGAAAAGGCAAACGTCCGGCTCCTTGTCCCACACGGAAGGTGGCAGCCCGGAAAGCTGTTGCTGGTCTTCACCTTCCCCCTGCAGCCTATTCACAGGCACAACAGGTTTGGGGATCTGTGCTTGCCCAGAGAAGGAACACCTCACGGTGCGCATCCTCGGCAGAGCCTGTTCCCGAAAAGGCAAACGTCCGGCTCCTTGTCCCACACGGAAGGTGGCAGCCCGGAAAGCTGTTGCTGGTCTTCACCTTCCCCCTGCAGCCTATTCACAGGCACAACAGGTTTGGGGATCTGTGCTTGCCCAGAGAAGGAACATCTCACGGTGCGCATCCTCGGCAGAGCCTGTTCCCGAAAAGGCAAACGTCCGGCTCCTTGTCCCACACGGAAGGTGGCAGCCCGGAAAGCTGTTGCTGGTCTTCACCTTCCCCCTGCAGCCTATTCACAGGCACAACAGGTTTGGGGATCTGTGCTTGCCCAGAGAAGGAACATCTCACGGTGCGCATCCTCGGCAGAGCCTGTTCCCGAAAAGGCAAACGTCCGGCTCCTTGTCCCACACGGAAGGTGGCAGCCCGGAAAGCTGTTGCTGGTCTTCACCTTCCCCCTGCAGCCTATTCACAGGCACAACAGGTTTGGGGATCTGTGCTTGCCCAGAGAAGGAACATCTCACGGTGCGCATCCTCGGCAGAGCCTGTTCCCGAAAAGGCAAACCTCCGGCTCCTTGTCCCACACGGAAGGTGGCAGCCCGGAAAGCTGTTGCTGGTCTTCACCTTCCCCCTGCAGCCTATTCACAGGCACAACAGGTTTGGGGATCTGTGCTTGCCCAGAGAAGGAACATCTCACGGTGCGCATCCTCGGCAGAGCCTGTTCCCGAAAAGGCAAACGTCCGGCTCCTTGTCCCACACGGAAGGTGGCAGCCCGGAAAGCTCTTGCTGGTCTTCACCTTCCCCCTGCAGCCTATTCACAGGCACAACAGGTTTGGGGATCTGTGCTTGCCCAGAGAAGGAACATCTCACGGTGCGCATCCTCGGCAGAGCCTGTTCCCGAAAAGGCAAACGTCCGGCTCCTTGTCCCACACGGAAGGTGGCAGCCCGGAAAGCTGTTGCTGGTCTTCACCTTCCCCCTGCAGCCTATTCACAGGCACAACAGGTTTGGGGATCTGTGCTTGCCCAGAGAAGGAACATCTCACGGTGCGCATCCTCGGCAGAGCCTGTTCCCGAAAAGGCAAACGTCCGGCTCCTTGTCCCACACGGAAGGTGGCAGCCCTGAAAGCTGTTGCTGGTCTTCACCTTCCCCCTGCAGCCTATTCACAGGCACAACAGGTTTGGGGATCTGTGCTTGCCCAGAGAAGGAACATCTCACGGTGCGCATCCTCGGCAGAGCCTGTTCCCGAAAAGGCAAACGTCCGGCTCCTTGTCCCACACGGAAGGTGGCAGCCCGGAAAGCTCTTGCTGGTCTTCACCTTCCCCCTGCAGCCTATTCACAGGCACAACAGGTTTGGGGATCTGTGCTTGCCCAGAGAAGGAACATCTCACGGTGCGCATCCTCGGCAGAGCCTGTTCCCGAAAAGGCAAACGTCCGGCTCCTTGTCCCACACGGAAGGTGGCAGCCCGGAAAGCTCTTGCTGGTCTTCACCTTCCCCCTGCAGCCTATTCACAGGCACAACAGGTTTGGGGATCTGTGCTTGCCCAGAGAAGGAACATCTCACGGTGCGCATCCTCGGCAGAGCCTGTTCCCGAAAAGGCAAACGTCCGGCTCCTTGTCCCACACGGAAGGTGGCAGCCCTGAAAGCTCTTGCTGGTCTTCACCTTCCCCCTGCAGCCTATTCACAGGCACAACAGGTTTGGGGATCTGTGCTTGCCCAGAGAAGGAACATCTCACGGTGCGCATCCTCGGCAGAGCCTGTTCCCGAAAAGGCAAACGTCCGGCTCCTTGTCCCACACGGAAGGTGGCAGCCCGGAAAGCTCTTGCTGGTCTTCACCTTCCCCCTGCAGCCTATTCACAGGCACAACAGGTTTGGGGATCTGTGCTTGCCCAGAGAAGGAACATCTCACGGTGCGCATCCTCGGCAGAGCCTGTTCCCAAAAAGGCAAACGTCCGGCTCCTTGTCCCACACGGAAGGTGGCAGCCCGGAAAGCTGTTGCTGGTCTTCACCTTCCCCCTGCAGCCTATTCACAGGCACAACAGGTTTGGGGATCTGTGCTTGCGCAGAGAAGGAACATCTCACGGTGCGCATCCTCGGCAGAGCCTGTTCCCGAAAAGGCAGACGTCCGGCTCCTTGTCCCACACGGAAGGTGGCAGCCCGGAAAGCTGTTGCTGGTCTTCACCTTCCCCCTGCAGCCTATTCACAGGCACAACAGGTTTTGGGATCTGTGCTTGCCCAAAGACGCAATCTCTCACGGTGCACATCCTCGGCAGAGCCTGTTCCCGAAAAGGCAAACGTCCGGCTCCTTGTCCCACACGGAAGGTGGCAGCCCGGAAAGCTGTTGCTGGTCTTCACCTTCCCCCTGCAGCCTATTCACAGGCACAACAGGTTTGGGGATCTGTGCTTGCCCAGAGAAGGAACATCTCACGGTGCACATCCTCGGCAGAGCCTGTTCCCGAAAAGGCAAACGTCCGGCTCCTTGTCCCACACGGAAGGTGGCAGCCCGGAAAGCTGTTGCTGGTCTTCACCTTCCCCCTGCAGCCTATTCACAGGCACAACAGGTTTGGGGATCTGTGCTTGCCCAGAGAAGGAACATCTCACGGTGCGCATCCTCGGCAGAGCCTGTTCCCGAAAAGGCAAACGTCCGGCTCCTTGTCCCACACGGAAGGTGGCAGCCCGGAAAGCTGTTGCTGGTCTTCACCTTCCCCCTGCAGCCTATTCACAGGCACAACAGGTTTTGGGATCTGTGCTTGCCCAAAGACGCAATCTCTCACGGTGCGCATCCTCGGCAGAGCCTGTTCCCGAAAAGGCAAACGTCCGGCTCCTTGTCCCACACGGAAGGTGGCAGCCCTGAAAGCTGTTGCTGGTCTTCACCTTCCCCCTGCGGCCTATTGACAGGCACAACAGGTTTTGGGATCTCTGCTTGCCCAGAGAAGGAACATCTCACGGTGCGCATCCTCGGCAGAGCCTGTTCCCGAAAAGGCAAACGTCCGGCTCCTTGTCCCACACGGAAGGTGGCAGCCCTGAAAGCTGTTGCTGGTCTTCACCTTCCCCCTGCGGCCTATTGACAGGCACAACAGGTTTGGGGATCTGTGCTTGCCCAGAGAAGGAACATCTCACGGTGCGCATCCTCGGCAGAGCCTGTTCCCAAAAAGGCAAACGTCCGGCTCCTTGTCCCACACGGAAGGTGGCAGCCCGGAAAGCTGTTGCTGGTCTTCACCTTCCCCCTGCAGCCTATTCACAGGCACAACAGGTTTGGGGATCTGTGCTTGCCCAGAGAAGGAACATCTCACGGTGCGCATCCTCGGCAGAGCCTGTTCCCGAAAAGGCAAACGTCCGGCTCCTTGTCCCACACGGAAGGTGGCAGCCCTGAAAGCTCTTGCTGGTCTTCACCTTCCCCCTGCAGCCTATTCACAGGCACAACAGGTTTGGGGATCTGTGCTTGCCCAGAGAAGGAACATCTCACGGTGCGCATCCTCGGCAGAGCCTGTTCCCGAAAAGGCAAACGTCCGGCTCCTTGTCCCACACGGAAGGTGGCAGCCCGGAAAGCTCTTGCTGGTCTTCACCTTCCCCCTGCAGCCTATTCACAGGCACAACAGGTTTGGGGATCTATGCTTGCCCAGAGAAGGAACATCTCACGGTGCGCATCCTCGGCAGAGCCTGTTCCCGAAAAGGCAAACGTCCGGCTCCTTGTCCCACACGGAAGGTGGCAGCCCGGAAAGCTGTTGCTGGTCTTCACCTTCCCCCTGCAGCCTATTCACAGGCACAACAGGTTTGGGGATCTGTGCTTGCCCAGAGAAGGAACATCTCACGGTGCGCATCCTCGGCAGAGCCTGTTCCCAAAAAGGCAAACGTCCGGCTCCTTGTCCCACACGGAAGGTGGCAGCCCGGAAAGCTCTTGCTGGTCTTCACCTTCCCCCTGCAGCCTATTCACCGGCACAACAGGTTTGGGGATCTGTGCTTGCGCAGAGAAGGAACATCTCACGGTGCGCATCCTCGGCAGAGCCTGTTCCCGAAAAGGCAAACGTCCGGCTCCTTGTCCCACACGGAAGGTGGCAGCCCGGAAAGCTGTTGCTGGTCTTCACCTTCCCCCTGCAGCCTATTCACAGGCACAACAGGTTTGGGGATCTGTGCTTGCCCAGAGAAGGAACATCTCACGGTGCGCATCCTCGGCAGAGCCTGTTCCCGAAAAGGCAAACGTCCGGCTCCTTGTCCCACACGGAAGGTGGCAGCCCTGAAAGCTGTTGCTGGTCTTCACCTTCCCCCTGCAGCCTATTCACAGGCACAACAGGTTTGGGGATCTGTGCTTGCCCAGAGAAGGAACATCTCACGGTGCGCATCCTCGGCAGAGCCTGTTCCCGAAAAGGCAAACGTCCGGCTCCTTGTCCCACACGGATGGTGGCAGCCCTGAAAGCTCTTGCTGGTCTTCACCTTCCCCCTGCAGCCTATTCACAGGCACAACAGGTTTGGGGATCTGTGCTTGCCCAGAGAAGGAACATCTCACGGTGCGCATCCTCGGCAGAGCCTGTTCCCAAAAAGGCAAACGTCCGGCTCCTTGTCCCACACGGAAGGTGGCAGCCCGGAAAGCTGTTGCTGGTCTTCACCTTCCCCCTGCAGCCTATTCACAGGCACAACAGGTTTGGGGATCTGTGCTTGCCCAGAGAAGGAACATCTCACGGTGCGCATCCTCGGCAGAGCCTGTTCCCGAAAAGGCAAACGTCCGGCTCCTTGTCCCACACGGAAGGTGGCAGCCCGGAAAGCTGTTGCTGGTCTTCACCTTCCCCCTGCAGCCTATTCACAGGCACAACAGGTTTGGGGATCTGTGCTTGCCCAAAGACGCAATCTCTCACGGTGCGCATCCTCGGCAGAGCCTGTTCCCGAAAAGGCAAACGTCCGGCTCCTTGTCCCACACGGAAGGTGGCAGCCCGGAAAGCTGTTGCTGGTCTTCACCTTCCCCCTGCAGCCTATTCACAGGCACAACAGGTTTTGGGATCTGTGCTTGCCCAGAGAAGGAACATCTCACGGTGCGCATCCTCGGCAGAGCCTGTTCCCGAAAAGGCAAACGTCCGGCTCCTTGTCCCACACGGAAGGTGGCAGCCCGGAAAGCTGTTGCTGGTCTTCACCTTCCCCCTGCAGCCTATTCACAGGCACAACAGGTTTTGGGATCTGTGCTTGCCCAGAGAAGGAACATCTCACGGTGCGCATCCTCGGCAGAGCCTGTTCCCGAAAAGGCAAACGTCCGGCTCCTTGTCCCACACGGAAGGTGGCAGCCCGGAAAGCTCTTGCTGGTCTTCACCTTCCCCCTGCAGCCTATTCACAGGCACAACAGGTTTGGGGATCTGTGCTTGCCCAGAGAAGGAACATCTCACGGTGCGCATCCTCGGCAGAGCCTGTTCCCGAAAAGGCAAACGTCCGGCTCCTTGTCCCACACGGAAGGTGGCAGCCCGGAAAGCTGTTGCTGGTCTTCACCTTCCCCCTGCAGCCTATTCACAGGCACAACAGGTTTTGGGATCTGTGCTTGCCCAGAGAAGGAACATCTCACGGTGCGCATCCTCGGCAGAGCCTGTTCCCGAAAAGGCAAACGTCCGGCTCCTTGTCCCACACGGAAGGTGGCAGCCCGGAAAGCTGTTGCTGGTCTTCACCTTCCCCCTGCAGCCTATTCACCGGCACAACAGGTTTTGGGATCTGTGCTTGCCCAGAGAAGGAACATCTCACGGTGCGCATCCTCGGCAGAGCCTGTTCCCGAAAAGGCAAACGTCCGGCTCCTTGTCCCACACGGAAGGTGGCAGCCCGGAAAGCTGTTGCTGGTCTTCACCTTCCCCCTGCAGCCTATTCACAGGCACAACAGGTTTGGGGATCTGTGCTTGCCCAGAGAAGGAACATCTCACGGTGCGCATCCTCGGCAGAGCCTGTTCCCGAAAAGGCAAACGTCCGGCTCCTTGTCCCACACGGAAGGTGGCAGCCCTGAAAGCTGTTGCTGGTCTTCACCTTCCCCCTGCAGCCTATTCACAGGCACAACAGGTTTTGGGATCTGTGCTTGCCCAGAGAAGGAACATCTCACGGTGCGCATCCTCGGCAGAGCCTGTTCCCGAAAAGGCAAACGTCCGGCTCCTTGTCCCACACGGAAGGTGGCAGCCCGGAAAGCTGTTGCTGGTCTTCACCTTCCCCCTGCAGCCTATTCACAGGCACAACAGGTTTGGGGATCTGTGCTTGCGCAGAGAAGGAACATCTCACGGTGCGCATCCTCGGCAGAGCCTGTTCCCGAAAAGGCAAACGTCCGGCTCCTTGTCCCACACGGAAGGTGGCAGCCCTGAAAGCTGTTGCTGGTCTTCACCTTCCCCCTGCAGCCTATTCACAGGCACAACAGGTTTGGGGATCTGTGCTTGCGCAGAGAAGGAACATCTCACGGTGCGCATCCTCGGCAGAGCCTGTTCCCGAAAAGGCAAACGTCCGGCTCCTTGTCCCACACGGATGGTGGCAGCCCGGAAAGCTGTTGCTGGTCTTCACCTTCCCCCTGCAGCCTATTCACAGGCACAACAGGTTTGGGGATCTGTGCTTGCCCAGAGAAGGAACATCTCACGGTGCGCATCCTCGGCAGAGCCTGTTCCCGAAAAGGCAAACGTCCGGCTCCTTGTCCCACACGGAAGGTGGCAGCCCGGAAAGCTGTTGCTGGTCTTCACCTTCCCCCTGCAGCCTATTCACAGGCACAACAGGTTTTGGGATCTCTGCTTGCGCAGAGAAGGAACATCTCACGGTGCGCATCCTCGGCAGAGCCTGTTCCCGAAAAGGCAAACGTCCGGCTCCTTGTCCCACACGGAAGGTGGCAGCCCGGAAAGCTGTTGCTGGTCTTCACCTTCCCCCTGCAGCCTATTCACAGGCACAACAGGTTTGGGGATCTGTGCTTGCCCAGAGAAGGAACATCTCACGGTGCGCATCCTCGGCAGAGCCTGTTCCCGAAAAGGCAAACGTCCGGCTCCTTGTCCCACACGGAAGGTGGCAGCCCGGAAAGCTGTTGCTGGTCTTCACCTTCCCCCTGCAGCCTATTCACAGGCACAACAGGTTTTGGGATCTGTGCTTGCCCAGAGAAGGAACATCTCACGGTGCGCATCCTCGGCAGAGCCTGTTCCCGAAAAGGCAAACGTCCGGCTCCTTGTCCCACACGGAAGGTGGCAGCCCGGAAAGCTCTTGCTGGTCTTCACCTTCCCCCTGCAGCCTATTCACAGGCACAACAGGTTTGGGGATCTGTGCTTGCCCAAAGACGCAGTCTCTCACGGTGCGCATCCTCGGCAGAGCCTGTTCCCGAAAAGGCAAACGTCCGGCTCCTTGTCCCACACGGAAGGTGGCAGCCCGGAAAGCTCTTGCTGGTCTTCACCTTCCCCCTGCAGCCTATTCACAGGCACAACAGGTTTTGGGATCTGTGCTTGCCCAGAGAAGGAACATCTCACGGTGCGCATCCTCGGCAGAGCCTGTTCCCGAAAAGGCAAACGTCCGGCTCCTTGTCCCACACGGAAGGTGGCAGCCCGGAAAGCTGTTGCTGGTCTTCACCTTCCCCCTGCAGCCTATTCACAGGCACAACAGGTTTGGGGATCTGTGCTTGCCCAGAGAAGGAACATCTCACGGTGCGCATCCTCGGCAGAGCCTGTTCCCGAAAAGGCAAACGTCCGGCTCCTTGTCCCACACGGAAGGTGGCAGCCCGGAAAGCTGTTGCTGGTCTTCACCTTCCCCCTGCAGCCTATTCACAGGCACAACAGGTTTGGGGATCTGTGCTTGCCCAGAGAAGGAACATCTCACGGTGCGCATCCTCGGCAGAGCCTGTTCCCGAAAAGGCAAACGTCCGGCTCCTTGTCCCACACGGAAGGTGGCAGCCCGGAAAGCTCTTGCTGGTCTTCACCTTCCCCCTGCAGCCTATTCACAGGCACAACAGGTTTGGGGATCTGTGCTTGCCCAGAGAAGGAACATCTCACGGTGCGCATCCTCGGCAGAGCCTGTTCCCGAAAAGGCAAACGTCCGGCTCCTTGTCCCACACGGAAGGTGGCAGCCCGGAAAGCTGTTGCTGGTCTTCACCTTCCCCCTGCAGCCTATTCACAGGCACAACAGGTTTGGGGATCTGTGCTTGCCCAGAGAAGGAACATCTCACGGTGCGCATCCTCGGCAGAGCCTGTTCCCGAAAAGGCAAACGTCCGGCTCCTTGTCCCACACGGAAGGTGGCAGCCCTGAAAGCTCTTGCTGGTCTTCACCTTCCCCCTGCAGCCTATTCACAGGCACAACAGGTTTGGGGATCTGTGCTTGCCCAGAGAAGGAACATCTCACGGTGCGCATCCTCGGCAGAGCCTGTTCCCGAAAAGGCAAACGTCCGGCTCCTTGTCCCACACGGAAGGTGGCAGCCCGGAAAGCTGTTGCTGGTCTTCACCTTCCCCCTGCAGCCTATTCACAGGCACAACAGGTTTTGGGATCTCTGCTTTCCCAAAGACGCAATCTCTCACGGTGCGCATCCTCGGCAGAGCCTGTTCCCGAAAAGGCAAACGTCCGGCTCCTTGTCCCACACGGAAGGTGGCAGCCCGGAAAGCTGTTGCTGGTCTTCACCTTCCCCCTGCAGCCTATTCACAGGCACAACAGGTTTGGGGATCTGTGCTTGCCCAAAGACGCAATCTCTCACGGTGCACATCCTCGGCAGAGCCTGTTCCCGAAAAGGCAAACGTCCGGCTCCTTGTCCCACACGGAAGGTGGCAGCCCGGAAAGCTGTTGCTGGTCTTCACCTTCCCCCTGCAGCCTATTCACAGGCACAACAGGTTTGGGGATCTGTGCTTGCCCAGAGAAGGAACATCTCACGGTGCGCATCCTCGGCAGAGCCTGTTCCCGAAAAGGCAAACGTCCGGCTCCTTGTCCCACATGGAAGGTGGCAGCCCGGAAAGCTGTTGCTGGTCTTCACCTTCCCCCTGCAGCCTATTCACAGGCACAACAGGTTTGGGGATCTGTGCTTGCCCAGAGAAGGAACATCTCACGGTGCGCATCCTCGGCAGAGCCTGTTCCCGAAATGCAAACGTCCGGCTCCTTGTCCCACACGGAAGGTGGCAGCCCGGAAAGCTGTTGCTGGTCTTCACCTTCCCCCTGCAGCCTATTCACAGGCACAACAGGTTTGGGGATCTGTGCTTGCCTAGAGAAGGACCATCTCACGGTGCGCATCCTCGGCAGAGCCTGTTCCCGAAAAGGCAAACGTCCGGCTCCTTGTCCCACACGGATGGTGGCAGCCCTGAAAGCTGTTGCTGGTCTTCACCTTCCCCCTGCAGCCTATTCACAGGCACAAAAGGTTTGGGGATCTGTGCTTGCCCAGAGAAGGAACATCTCACGGTGCGCATCCTCGGCAGAGCCTGTTCCCAAAAAGGCAAACGTCCGGCTCCTTGTCCCACATGGAAGGTGGCAGCCCGGAAAGCTGTTGCTGGTCTTCACCTTCCCCCTGCAGCCTATTCACAGGCACAACAGGTTTTGGGATCTCTGCTTGCCCAGAGAAGGACCATCTCACGGTGCGCATCCTCGGCAGAGCCTGTTCCCGAAAAGGCAAACGTCCGGCTCCTTGTCCCACACGGAAGGTGGCAGCCCGGAAAGCTGTTGCTGGTCTTCACCTTCCCCCTGCAGCCTATTCACAGGCACAACAGGTTTGGGGATCTGTGCTTGCCCAGAGAAGGAACATCTCACGGTGCGCATCCTCGGCAGAGCCTGTTCCCGAAAAGGCAAACGTCCGGCTCCTTGTCCCACACGGAAGGTGGCAGCCCGGAAAGCTGTTGCTGGTCTTCACCTTCCCCCTGCAGCCTATTCACAGGCACGACAGGTTTGGGGATCTGTGCTTGCCCAGAGAAGGAACATCTCACGGTGCGCATCCTCGGCAGAGCCTGTTCCCGAAAAGGCAAACGTCCGGCTCCTTGTCCCACACGGAAGGTGGCAGCCCGGAAAGCTGTTGCTGGTCTTCACCTTCCCCCTGCAGCCTATTCACAGGCACAACAGGTTTGGGGATCTGTGCTTGCCCAGAGAAGGAACATCTCACGGTGCGCATCCTCGGCAGCGCCTGTTCCCGAAAAGGCAAACGTCCGGCTCCTTGTCCCACACGGAAGGTGGCAGCCCGGAAAGCTCTTGCTGGTCTTCACCTTCCCCCTGCAGCCTATTCACAGGCACAACAGGTTTGGGGATCTGTGCTTGCCCAGAGAAGGAACATCTCACGGTGCGCATCCTCGGCAGAGCCTGTTCCCGAAAAGGCAAACGTCCGGCTCCTTGTCCCACACGGAAGGTGGCAGCCCGGAAAGCTCTTGCTGGTCTTCACCTTCCCCCTGCAGCCTATTCACAGGCACAACAGGTTTGGGGATCTGTGCTTGCCCAGAGAAGGAACATCTCACGGTGCGCATCCTCAGCAGAGCCTGTTCCCGAAAAGGCAAACGTCCGGCTCCTTGTCCCACACGGATGGTGGCAGCCCGGAAAGCTGTTGCTGGTCTTCACCTTCCCCCTGCAGCCTATTCACAGGCACAACAGGTTTGGGGATCTGTGCTTGCCCAGAGAAGGAACATCTCACGGTGCGCATCCTCGGCAGAGCCTGTTCCCGAAAAGGCAAACGTCCGGCTCCTTGTCCCACACGGAAGGTGGCAGCCCGGAAAGCTCTTGCTGGTCTTCACCTTCCCCCTGCAGCCTAGTCACAGGCACAACAGGTTTGGGGATCTGTGCTTGCCCAGAGAAGGAACATCTCACGGTGCGCATCCTCGGCAGAGCCTGTTCCCGAAAAGGCAAACGTCCGGCTCCTTGTCCCACACGGAAGGTGGCAGCCCGGAAAGCTGTTGCTGGTCTTCACCTTCCCCCTGCAGCCTATTCACCGGCACAACAGGTTTGGGGATCTGTGCTTGCCCAGAGAAGGAACATCTCACGGTGCGCATCCTCGGCAGAGCCTGTTCCCGAAAAGGCAAACGTCCGGCTCCTTGTCCCACACGGAAGGTGGCAGCCCGGAAAGCTGTTGCTGGTCTTCACCTTCCCCCTGCAGCCTATTCACAGGCACAACAGGTTTGGGGATCTGTGCTTGCCCAGAGAAGGAACACCTCACGGTGCGCATCCTCGGCAGAGCCTGTTCCCGAAAAGGCAAACGTCCGGCTCCTTGTCCCACACGGAAGGTGGCAGCCCGGAAAGCTCTTGCTGGTCTTCACCTTCCCCCTGCAGCCTATTCACAGGCACAACAGGTTTGGGGATCTGTGCTTGCCCAGAGAAGGAACATCTCACGGTGCGCATCCTCGGCAGAGCCTGTTCCCGAAAAGGCAAACGTCCGGCTCCTTGTCCCACACGGAAGGTGGCAGCCCGGAAAGCTGTTGCTGGTCTTCACCTTCCCCCTGCAGCCTATTCACAGGCACAACAGGTTTGGGGATCTGTGCTTGCCCAGAGAAGGAACATCTCACGGTGCGCATCCTCGGCAGAGCCTGTTCCCGAAAAGGCAAACGTCCGGCTCCTTGTCCCACACGGAAGGTGGCAGCCCGGAAAGCTGTTGCTGGTCTTCACCTTCCCCCTGCAGCCTATTCACAGGCACAACAGGTTTGGGGATCTGTGCTTGCCCAGAGAAGGAACATCTCACGGTGCGCATCCTCGGCAGCGCCTGTTCCCGAAAAGGCAAACGTCCGGCTCCTTGTCCCACACGGAAGGTGGCAGCCCGGAAAGCTGTTGCTGGTCTTCACCTTCCCCCTGCAGCCTATTCACCGGCACAACAGGTTTGGGGATCTGTGCTTGCCCAGAGAAGGAACATCTCACGGTGCGCATCCTCGGCAGAGCCTGTTCCCGAAAAGGCAAACGTCCGGCTCCTTGTCCCACACGGAAGGTGGCAGCCCGGAAAGCTGTTGCTGGTCTTCACCTTCCCCCTGCAGCCTATTCACAGGCACAACAGGTTTGGGGATCTGTGCTTGCCCAGAGAAGGAACACCTCACGGTGCGCATCCTCGGCAGAGCCTGTTCCCGAAAAGGCAAACGTCCGGCTCCTTGTCCCACACGGAAGGTGGCAGCCCGGAAAGCTCTTGCTGGTCTTCACCTTCCCCCTGCAGCCTATTCACAGGCACAACAGGTTTGGGGATCTGTGCTTGCCCAGAGAAGGAACATCTCACGGTGCGCATCCTCGGCAGAGCCTGTTCCCGAAAAGGCAAACGTCCGGCTCCTTGTCCCACACGGAAGGTGGCAGCCCGGAAAGCTCTTGCTGGTCTTCACCTTCCCCCTGCAGCCTATTCACAGGCACAACAGGTTTGGGGATCTGTGCTTGCCCAGAGAAGGAACATCTCACGGTGCGCATCCTCGGCAGAGCCTGTTCCCGAAAAGGCAAACGTCCGGCTCCTTGTCCCACACGGAAGGTGGCAGCCCGGAAAGCTGTTGCTGGTCTTCACCTTCCCCCTGCAGCCTATTCACAGGCACAACAGGTTTGGGGATCTGTGCTTGCCCAGAGAAGGAACATCTCACGGTGCGCATCCTCGGCAGAGCCTGTTCCCGAAAAGGCAAACGTCCGGCTCCTTGTCCCACACGGAAGGTGGCAGCCCGGAAAGCTGTTGCTGGTCTTCACCTTCCCCCTGCAGCCTATTCACAGGCACAACAGGTTTGGGGATCTGTGCTTGCCCAGAGAAGGAACATCTCACGGTGCGCATCCTCGGCAGAGCCTGTTCCCGAAAAGGCAAACGTCCGGCTCCTTGTCCCACACGGAAGGTGGCAGCCCGGAAAGCTGTTGCTGGTCTTCACCTTCCCCCTGCAGCCTATTCACAGGCACAACAGGTTTGGGGATCTGTGCTTGCCCAGAGAAGGAACATCTCACGGTGCGCATCCTCGGCAGCGCCTGTTCCCGAAAAGGCAAACGTCCGGCTCCTTGTCCCACACGGAAGGTGGCAGCCCGGAAAGCTGTTGCTGGTCTTCACCTTCCCCCTGCAGCCTATTCACAGGCACAACAGGTTTGGGGATCTGTGCTTGCCCAGAGAAGGAACATCTCACGGTGCGCATCCTCGGCAGCGCCTGTTCCCGAAAAGGCAAACGTCCGGCTCCTTGTCCCACACGGAAGGTGGCAGCCCGGAAAGCTCTTGCTGGTCTTCACCTTCCCCCTGCAGCCTATTCACAGGCACAACAGGTTTGGGGATCTCTGCTTGCCCAGAGAAGGAACATCTCACGGTGCGCATCCTCGGCAGAGCCTGTTCCCGAAAAGGCAAACGTCCGGCTCCTTGTCCCACACGGAAGGTGGCAGCCCGGAAAGCTCTTGCTGGTCTTCACCTTCCCCCTGCAGCCTATTCACAGGCACAACAGGTTTGGGGATCTGTGCTTGCCCAGAGAAGGAACATCTCACGGTGCGCATCCTCGGCAGAGCCTGTTCCCGAAAAGGCAAACGTCCGGCTCCTTGTCCCACACGGAAGGTGGCAGCCCGGAAAGCTCTTGCTGGTCTTCATCTTCCCCCTGCAGCCTATTCACAGGCACAACAGGTTTGAGAATCTGTGCTTGCCCAGAGAAGGAACATCTCACGGTGCGCATCCTCGGCAGAGCCTGTTCCCGAAAAGGCAAACGTCCGGCTCCTTGTCCCACACGGAAGGTGGCAGCCCGGAAAGCTCTTGCTGGTCTTCACCTTCCCCCTGCAGCCTATTCACAGGCACAACAGGTTTGGGGATCTCTGCTTGCCCAGAGAAGGAACATCTCACGGTGCGCATCCTCGGCAGCGCCTGTTCCCGAAAAGGCAAACGTCCGGCTCCTTGTCCCACACGGAAGGTGGCAGCCCGGAAAGCTCTTGCTGGTCTTCACCTTCCCCCTGCAGCCTATTCACAGGCACAACAGGTTTGGGGATCTGTGCTTGCCCAGAGAAGGAACATCTCACGGTGCGCATCCTCGGCAGAGCCTGTTCCCGAAAAGGCAAACGTCCGGCTCCTTGTCCCACACGGAAGGTGGCAGCCCGGAAAGCTCTTGCTGGTCTTCACCTTCCCCCTGCAGCCTATTCACAGGCACAACAGGTTTGGGGATCTGTGCTTGCCCAGAGAAGGAACATCTCACGGTGCGCATCCTCGGCAGAGCCTGTTCCCGAAAAGGCAAACGTCCGGCTCCTTGTCCCACACGGAAGGTGGCAGCCCGGAAAGCTGTTGCTGGTCTTCACCTTCCCCCTGCAGCCTATTCACAGGCACAACAGGTTTGGGGATCTGTGCTTGCCCAGAGAAGGAACATCTCACGGTGCGCATCCTCGGCAGAGCCTGTTCCCGAAATGCAAACGTCCGGCTCCTTGTCCCACACGGAAGGTGGCAGCCCGGAAAGCTGTTGCTGGTCTTCACCTTCCCCCTGCAGCCTATTCACAGGCACAACAGGTTTGGGGATCTGTGCTTGCCTAGAGAAGGACCATCTCACGGTGCGCATCCTCGGCAGAGCCTGTTCCCGAAAAGGCAAACGTCCGGCTCCTTGTCCCACACGGAAGGTGGCAGCCCGGAAAGCTGTTGCTGGTCTTCACCTTCCCCCTGCAGCCTATTCACAGGCACAACAGGTTTGGGGATCTGTGCTTGCCCAGAGAAGGAACATCTCACGGTGCGCATCCTCGGCAGAGCCTGTTCCCGAAATGCAAACGTCCGGCTCCTTGTCCCACACGGAAGGTGGCAGCCCGGAAAGCTGTTGCTGGTCTTCACCTTCCCCCTGCAGCCTATTCACAGGCACAACAGGTTTGGGGATCTGTGCTTGCCTAGAGAAGGACCATCTCACGGTGCGCATCCTCGGCAGAGCCTGTTCCCGAAAAGGCAAACGTCCGGCTCCTTGTCCCACACGGATGGTGGCAGCCCTGAAAGCTGTTGCTGGTCTTCACCTTCCCCCTGCAGCCTATTCACAGGCACAAAAGGTTTGGGGATCTGTGCTTGCCCAGAGAAGGAACATCTCACGGTGCGCATCCTCGGCAGAGCCTGTTCCCAAAAAGGCAAACGTCCGGCTCCTTGTCCCACATGGAAGGTGGCAGCCCGGAAAGCTGTTGCTGGTCTTCACCTTCCCCCTGCAGCCTATTCACAGGCACAACAGGTTTTGGGATCTCTGCTTGCCCAGAGAAGGACCATCTCACGGTGCGCATCCTCGGCAGAGCCTGTTCCCGAAAAGGCAAACGTCCGGCTCCTTGTCCCACACGGAAGGTGGCAGCCCGGAAAGCTGTTGCTGGTCTTCACCTTCCCCCTGCAGCCTATTCACAGGCACAACAGGTTTGGGGATCTGTGCTTGCCCAGAGAAGGAACATCTCACGGTGCGCATCCTCGGCAGAGCCTGTTCCCGAAAAGGCAAACGTCCGGCTCCTTGTCCCACACGGAAGGTGGCAGCCCGGAAAGCTGTTGCTGGTCTTCACCTTCCCCCTGCAGCCTATTCACAGGCACGACAGGTTTGGGGATCTGTGCTTGCCCAGAGAAGGAACATCTCACGGTGCGCATCCTCGGCAGAGCCTGTTCCCGAAAAGGCAAACGTCCGGCTCCTTGTCCCACACGGAAGGTGGCAGCCCGGAAAGCTGTTGCTGGTCTTCACCTTCCCCCTGCAGCCTATTCACAGGCACAACAGGTTTGGGGATCTGTGCTTGCCCAGAGAAGGAACATCTCACGGTGCGCATCCTCGGCAGCGCCTGTTCCCGAAAAGGCAAACGTCCGGCTCCTTGTCCCACACGGAAGGTGGCAGCCCGGAAAGCTGTTGCTGGTCTTCACCTTCCCCCTGCAGCCTATTCACAGGCACAACAGGTTTGGGGATCTGTGCTTGCCCAGAGAAGGAACATCTCACGGTGCGCATCCTCGGCAGAGCCTGTTCCCGAAAAGGCAAACGTCCGGCTCCTTGTCCCACACGGAAGGTGGCAGCCCGGAAAGCTCTTGCTGGTCTTCACCTTCCCCCTGCAGCCTATTCACAGGCACAACAGGTTTGGGGATCTGTGCTTGCCCAGAGAAGGAACATCTCACGGTGCGCATCCTCAGCAGAGCCTGTTCCCGAAAAGGCAAACGTCCGGCTCCTTGTCCCACACGGAAGGTGGCAGCCCGGAAAGCTGTTGCTGGTCTTCACCTTCCCCCTGCAGCCTATTCACAGGCACAACAGGTTTGGGGATCTGTGCTTGCCCAGAGAAGGAACATCTCACGGTGCGCATCCTCGGCAGAGCCTGTTCCCGAAAAGGCAAACGTCCGGCTCCTTGTCCCACACGGAAGGTGGCAGCCCGGAAAGCTCTTGCTGGTCTTCACCTTCCCCCTGCAGCCTATTCACAGGCACAACAGGTTTGGGGATCTGTGCTTGCCCAGAGAAGGAACATCTCACGGTGCGCATCCTCGGCAGAGCCTGTTCCCGAAAAGGCAAACGTCCGGCTCCTTGTCCCACACGGAAGGTGGCAGCCCGGAAAGCTGTTGCTGGTCTTCACCTTCCCCCTGCAGCCTATTCACCGGCACAACAGGTTTGGGGATCTGTGCTTGCCCAGAGAAGGAACATCTCACGGTGCGCATCCTCGGCAGAGCCTGTTCCCGAAAAGGCAAACGTCCGGCTCCTTGTCCCACACGGAAGGTGGCAGCCCGGAAAGCTGTTGCTGGTCTTCACCTTCCCCCTGCAGCCTATTCACAGGCACAACAGGTTTGGGGATCTGTGCTTGCCCAGAGAAGGAACACCTCACGGTGCGCATCCTCGGCAGAGCCTGTTCCCGAAAAGGCAAACGTCCGGCTCCTTGTCCCACACGGAAGGTGGCAGCCCGGAAAGCTCTTGCTGGTCTTCACCTTCCCCCTGCAGCCTATTCACAGGCACAACAGGTTTGGGGATCTGTGCTTGCCCAGAGAAGGAACATCTCACGGTGCGCATCCTCGGCAGAGCCTGTTCCCGAAAAGGCAAACGTCCGGCTCCTTGTCCCACACGGAAGGTGGCAGCCCGGAAAGCTGTTGCTGGTCTTCACCTTCCCCCTGCAGCCTATTCACAGGCACAACAGGTTTGGGGATCTGTGCTTGCCCAGAGAAGGAACATCTCACGGTGCGCATCCTCGGCAGAGCCTGTTCCCGAAAAGGCAAACGTCCGGCTCCTTGTCCCACACGGAAGGTGGCAGCCCGGAAAGCTGTTGCTGGTCTTCACCTTCCCCCTGCAGCCTATTCACAGGCACAACAGGTTTGGGGATCTGTGCTTGCCCAGAGAAGGAACATCTCACGGTGCGCATCCTCGGCAGAGCCTGTTCCCGAAAAGGCAAACGTCCGGCTCCTTGTCCCACACGGAAGGTGGCAGCCCGGAAAGCTGTTGCTGGTCTTCACCTTCCCCCTGCAGCCTATTCACAGGCACAACAGGTTTGGGGATCTGTGCTTGCCCAGAGAAGGAACATCTCACGGTGCGCATCCTCGGCAGAGCCTGTTCCCGAAAAGGCAAACGTCCGGCTCCTTGTCCCACACGGAAGGTGGCAGCCCGGAAAGCTGTTGCTGGTCTTCACCTTCCCCCTGCAGCCTATTCACCGGCACAACAGGTTTGGGGATCTGTGCTTGCCCAGAGAAGGAACATCTCACGGTGCGCATCCTCGGCAGAGCCTGTTCCCGAAAAGGCAAACGTCCGGCTCCTTGTCCCACACGGAAGGTGGCAGCCCGGAAAGCTGTTGCTGGTCTTCACCTTCCCCCTGCAGCCTATTCACAGGCACAACAGGTTTGGGGATCTGTGCTTGCCCAGAGAAGGAACACCTCACGGTGCGCATCCTCGGCAGAGCCTGTTCCCGAAAAGGCAAACGTCCGGCTCCTTGTCCCACACGGAAGGTGGCAGCCCGGAAAGCTCTTGCTGGTCTTCACCTTCCCCCTGCAGCCTATTCACAGGCACAACAGGTTTGGGGATCTGTGCTTGCCCAGAGAAGGAACATCTCACGGTGCGCATCCTCGGCAGAGCCTGTTCCCGAAAAGGCAAACGTCCGGCTCCTTGTCCCACACGGAAGGTGGCAGCCCGGAAAGCTGTTGCTGGTCTTCACCTTCCCCCTGCAGCCTATTCACAGGCACAACAGGTTTGGGGATCTGTGCTTGCCCAGAGAAGGAACATCTCACGGTGCGCATCCTCGGCAGAGCCTGTTCCCGAAAAGGCAAACGTCCGGCTCCTTGTCCCACACGGAAGGTGGCAGCCCGGAAAGCTGTTGCTGGTCTTCACCTTCCCCCTGCAGCCTATTCACAGGCACAACAGGTTTGGGGATCTGTGCTTGCCCAGAGAAGGAACATCTCACGGTGCGCATCCTCGGCAGAGCCTGTTCCCGAAATGCAAACGTCCGGCTCCTTGTCCCACACGGAAGGTGGCAGCCCGGAAAGCTGTTGCTGGTCTTCACCTTCCCCCTGCAGCCTATTCACAGGCACAACAGGTTTGGGGATCTGTGCTTGCCTAGAGAAGGACCATCTCACGGTGCGCATCCTCGGCAGAGCCTGTTCCCGAAAAGGCAAACGTCCGGCTCCTTGTCCCACACGGATGGTGGCAGCCCTGAAAGCTGTTGCTGGTCTTCACCTTCCCCCTGCAGCCTATTCACAGGCACAACAGGTTTGGGGATCTGTGCTTGCCCAGAGAAGGAACATCTCACGGTGCGCATCCTCGGCAGAGCCTGTTCCCAAAAAGGCAAACGTCCGGCTCCTTGTCCCACATGGAAGGTGGCAGCCCGGAAAGCTGTTGCTGGTCTTCACCTTCCCCCTGCAGCCTATTCACAGGCACAACAGGTTTTGGGATCTCTGCTTGCCCAGAGAAGGACCATCTCACGGTGCGCATCCTCGGCAGAGCCTGTTCCCGAAAAGGCAAACGTCCGGCTCCTTGTCCCACACGGAAGGTGGCAGCCCGGAAAGCTCTTGCTGGTCTTCACCTTCCCCCTGCAGCCTATTCACAGGCACAACAGGTTTGGGGATCTGTGCTTGCCCAGAGAAGGAACATCTCACGGTGCGCATCCTCGGCAGAGCCTGTTCCCGAAAAGGCAAACGTCCGGCTCCTTGTCCCACACGGAAGGTGGCAGCCCGGAAAGCTGTTGCTGGTCTTCACCTTCCCCCTGCAGCCTATTCACAGGCACGACAGGTTTGGGGATCTGTGCTTGCCCAGAGAAGGAACATCTCACGGTGCGCATCCTCGGCAGAGCCTGTTCCCGAAAAGGCAAACGTCCGGCTCCTTGTCCCACACGGAAGGTGGCAGCCCGGAAAGCTGTTGCTGGTCTTCACCTTCCCCCTGCAGCCTATTCACAGGCACAACAGGTTTGGGGATCTGTGCTTGCCCAGAGAAGGAACATCTCACGGTGCGCATCCTCGGCAGCGCCTGTTCCCGAAAAGGCAAACGTCCGGCTCCTTGTCCCACACGGAAGGTGGCAGCCCGGAAAGCTCTTGCTGGTCTTCACCTTCCCCCTGCAGCCTATTCACAGGCACAACAGGTTTGGGGATCTGTGCTTGCCCAGAGAAGGAACATCTCACGGTGCGCATCCTCGGCAGAGCCTGTTCCCGAAAAGGCAAACGTCCGGCTCCTTGTCCCACACGGAAGGTGGCAGCCCGGAAAGCTGTTGCTGGTCTTCACCTTCCCCCTGCAGCCTATTCACAGGCACAACAGGTTTGGGGATCTGTGCTTGCCCAGAGAAGGAACATCTCACGGTGCGCATCCTCGGCAGAGCCTGTTCCCGAAAAGGCAAACGTCCGGCTCCTTGTCCCACACGGAAGGTGGCAGCCCGGAAAGCTGTTGCTGGTCTTCACCTTCCCCCTGCAGCCTATTCACAGGCACAACAGGTTTGGGGATCTGTGCTTGCCCAGAGAAGGAACATCTCACGGTGCGCATCCTCGGCAGAGCCTGTTCCCGAAAAGGCAAACGTCCGGCTCCTTGTCCCACACGGAAGGTGGCAGCCCGGAAAGCTCTTGCTGGTCTTCACCTTCCCCCTGCAGCCTATTCACAGGCACAACAGGTTTGGGGATCTGTGCTTGCCCAGAGAAGGAACATCTCACGGTGCGCATCCTCGGCAGAGCCTGTTCCCGAAAAGGCAAACGTCCGGCTCCTTGTCCCACACGGAAGGTGGCAGCCCGGAAAGCTGTTGCTGGTCTTCACCTTCCCCCTGCAGCCTATTCACCGGCACAACAGGTTTGGGGATCTGTGCTTGCCCAGAGAAGGAACATCTCACGGTGCGCATCCTCGGCAGAGCCTGTTCCCGAAAAGGCAAACGTCCGGCTCCTTGTCCCACACGGAAGGTGGCAGCCCGGAAAGCTGTTGCTGGTCTTCACCTTCCCCCTGCAGCCTATTCACAGGCACAACAGGTTTGGGGATCTGTGCTTGCCCAGAGAAGGAACACCTCACGGTGCGCATCCTCGGCAGAGCCTGTTCCCGAAAAGGCAAACGTCCGGCTCCTTGTCCCACACGGAAGGTGGCAGCCCGGAAAGCTCTTGCTGGTCTTCACCTTCCCCCTGCAGCCTATTCACAGGCACAACAGGTTTGGGGATCTGTGCTTGCCCAGAGAAGGAACATCTCACGGTGCGCATCCTCGGCAGAGCCTGTTCCCGAAAAGGCAAACGTCCGGCTCCTTGTCCCACACGGAAGGTGGCAGCCCGGAAAGCTGTTGCTGGTCTTCACCTTCCCCCTGCAGCCTATTCACAGGCACAACAGGTTTGGGGATCTGTGCTTGCCCAGAGAAGGAACATCTCACGGTGCGCATCCTCGGCAGAGCCTGTTCCCGAAAAGGCAAACGTCCGGCTCCTTGTCCCACACGGAAGGTGGCAGCCCGGAAAGCTGTTGCTGGTCTTCACCTTCCCCCTGCAGCCTAGTCACAGGCACAACAGGTTTGGGGATCTGTGCTTGCCCAGAGAAGGAACATCTCACGGTGCGCATCCTCGGCAGAGCCTGTTCCCGAAAAGGCAAACGTCCGGCTCCTTGTCCCACACGGAAGGTGGCAGCCCGGAAAGCTGTTGCTGGTCTTCACCTTCCCCCTGCAGCCTATTCACAGGCACAACAGGTTTGGGGATCTGTGCTTGCCCAGAGAAGGAACATCTCACGGTGCGCATCCTCGGCAGAGCCTGTTCCCGAAAAGGCAAACGTCCGGCTCCTTGTCCCACACGGAAGGTGGCAGCCCGGAAAGCTGTTGCTGGTCTTCACCTTCCCCCTGCAGCCTATTCACAGGCACAACAGGTTTGGGGATCTGTGCTTGCCCAGAGAAGGAACATCTCACGGTGCGCATCCTCGGCAGAGCCTGTTCCCGAAAAGGCAAACGTCCGGCTCCTTGTCCCACACGGAAGGTGGCAGCCCGGAAAGCTGTTGCTGGTCTTCACCTTCCCCCTGCAGCCTATTCACAGGCACAACAGGTTTGGGGATCTGTGCTTGCCCAGAGAAGGAACACCTCACGGTGCGCATCCTCGGCAGAGCCTGTTCCCGAAAAGGCAAACGTCCGGCTCCTTGTCCCACACGGAAGGTGGCAGCCCGGAAAGCTCTTGCTGGTCTTCACCTTCCCCCTGCAGCCTATTCACAGGCACAACAGGTTTGGGGATCTGTGCTTGCCCAGAGAAGGAACATCTCACGGTGCGCATCCTCGGCAGAGCCTGTTCCCGAAAAGGCAAACGTCCGGCTCCTTGTCCCACACGGAAGGTGGCAGCCCGGAAAGCTGTTGCTGGTCTTCACCTTCCCCCTGCAGCCTATTCACAGGCACAACAGGTTTGGGGATCTGTGCTTGCCCAGAGAAGGAACATCTCACGGTGCGCATCCTCGGCAGAGCCTGTTCCCGAAAAGGCAAACGTCCGGCTCCTTGTCCCACACGGAAGGTGGCAGCCCGGAAAGCTGTTGCTGGTCTTCACCTTCCCCCTGCAGCCTATTCACAGGCACAACAGGTTTGGGGATCTGTGCTTGCCCAGAGAAGGAACATCTCACGGTGCGCATCCTCGGCAGAGCCTGTTCCCGAAAAGGCAAACGTCCGGCTCCTTGTCCCACACGGAAGGTGGCAGCCCGGAAAGCTGTTGCTGGTCTTCACCTTCCCCCTGCAGCCTATTCACAGGCACAACAGGTTTGGGGATCTGTGCTTGCCCAGAGAAGGAACATCTCACGGTGCGCATCCTCGGCAGAGCCTGTTCCCGAAAAGGCAAACGTCCGGCTCCTTGTCCCACACGGAAGGTGGCAGCCCGGAAAGCTGTTGCTGGTCTTCACCTTCCCCCTGCAGCCTATTCACAGGCACAACAGGTTTGGGGATCTGTGCTTGCCCAGAGAAGGAACATCTCACGGTGCGCATCCTCGGCAGCGCCTGTTCCCGAAAAGGCAAACGTCCGGCTCCTTGTCCCACACGGAAGGTGGCAGCCCGGAAAGCTCTTGCTGGTCTTCACCTTCCCCCTGCAGCCTATTCACAGGCACAACAGGTTTGGGGATCTGTGCTTGCCCAGAGAAGGAACATCTCACGGTGCGCATCCTCGGCAGAGCCTGTTCCCGAAAAGGCAAACGTCCGGCTCCTTGTCCCACACGGAAGGTGGCAGCCCGGAAAGCTGTTGCTGGTCTTCACCTTCCCCCTGCAGCCTATTCACAGGCACAACAGGTTTGGGGATCTGTGCTTGCCCAGAGAAGGAACATCTCACGGTGCGCATCCTCGGCAGAGCCTGTTCCCGAAAAGGCAAACGTCCGGCTCCTTCTCCCACACGGAAGGTGGCAGCCCGGAAAGCTCTTGCTGGTCTTCACCTTCCCCCTGCAGCCTATTCACAGGCACAACAGGTTTGGGGATCTGTGCTTGCCCAGAGAAGGAACATCTCACGGTGCGCATCCTCGGCAGAGCCTGTTCCCGAAAAGGCAAACGTCCGGCTCCTTGTCCCACACGGAAGGTGGCAGCCCGGAAAGCTCTTGCTGGTCTTCACCTTCCCCCTGCAGCCTATTCACAGGCACAACAGGTTTGGGGATCTGTGCTTGCCCAGAGAAGGAACATCTCACGGTGCGCATCCTCGGCAGAGCCTGTTCCCGAAAAGGCAAACGTCCGGCTCCTTGTCCCACACGGAAGGTGGCAGCCCGGAAGGCTGTTGCTGGTCTTCACCTTCCCCCTGCAGCCTATTCACAGGCACAACAGGTTTGGGGATCTGTGCTTGCCCAGAGAAGGAACATCTCACGGTGCGCATCCTCGGCAGCGCCTGTTCCCGAAAAGGCAAACGTCCGGCTCCTTGTCCCACACGGAAGGTGGCAGCCCGGAAAGCTGTTGCTGGTCTTCACCTTCCCCCTGCAGCCTATTCACAGGCACAACAGGTTTGGGGATCTGTGCTTGCCCAGAGAAGGAACATCTCACGGTGCGCATCCTCGGCAGAGCCTGTTCCCGAAAAGGCAAACGTCCGGCTCCTTGTCCCACACGGAAGGTGGCAGCCCGGAAAGCTCTTGCTGGTCTTCACCTTCCCCCTGCAGCCTATTCACAGGCACAACAGGTTTGGGGATCTGTGCTTGCCCAGAGAAGGAACATCTCACGGTGCGCATCCTCGGCAGCGCCTGTTCCCGAAAAGGCAAACGTCCGGCTCCTTGTCCCACACGGAAGGTGGCAGCCCGGAAGGCTGTTGCTGGTCTTCACCTTCCCCCTGCAGCCTATTCACAGGCACAACAGGTTTGGGGATCTGTGCTTGCCCAGAGAAGGAACATCTCACGGTGCGCATCCTCGGCAGAGCCTGTTCCCGAAAAGGCAAACGTCCGGCTCCTTGTCCCACACGGAAGGTGGCAGCCCGGAAAGCTGTTGCTGGTCTTCACCTTCCCCCTGCAGCCTATTCACAGGCACAACAGGTTTGGGGATCTGTGCTTGCCCAGAGAAGGAACATCTCACGGTGCGCATCCTCGGCAGAGCCTGTTCCCGAAAAGGCAAACGTCCGGCTCCTTGTCCCACACGGAAGGTGGCAGCCCGGAAAGCTCTTGCTGGTCTTCACCTTCCCCCTGCAGCCTATTCACAGGCACAACAGGTTTGGGGATCTGTGCTTGCCCAGAGAAGGAACATCTCACGGTGCGCATCCTCGGCAGAGCCTGTTCCCGAAAAGGCAAACGTCCGGCTCCTTGTCCCACACGGAAGGTGGCAGCCCGGAAAGCTCTTGCTGGTCTTCACCTTCCCCCTGCAGCCTATTCACAGGCACAACAGGTTTGGGGATCTGTGCTTGCCCAGAGAAGGAACATCTCACGGTGCGCATCCTCGGCAGAGCCTGTTCCCGAAAAGGCAAACGTCCGGCTCCTTGTCCCACACGGAAGGTGGCAGCCCGGAAAGCTGTTGCTGGTCTTCACCTTCCCCCTGCAGCCTATTCACAGGCACAACAGGTTTGGGGATCTGTGCTTGCCCAGAGAAGGAACATCTCACGGTGCGCATCCTCGGCAGAGCCTGTTCCCGAAAAGGCAAACGTCCGGCTCCTTGTCCCACACGGAAGGTGGCAGCCCGGAAGGCTGTTGCTGGTCTTCACCTTCCCCCTGCAGCCTATTCACAGGCACAACAGGTTTTGGGATCTGTGCTTGCCCAGAGAAGGAACATCTCACGGTGCGCATCCTCGGCAGAGCCTGTTCCCGAAAAGGCAAACGTCCGGCTCCTTGTCCCACACGGAAGGTGGCAGCCCGGAAAGCTGTTGCTGGTCTTCACCTTCCCCCTGCAGCCTATTCACAGGCACAACAGGTTTGGGGATCTGTGCTTGCCCAGAGAAGGAACATCTCACGGTGCGCATCCTCGGCAGAGCCTGTTCCCGAAAAGGCAAACGTCCGGCTCCTTGTCCCACACGGAAGGTGGCAGCCCGGAAAGCTCTTGCTGGTCTTCACCTTCCCCCTGCAGCCTATTCACAGGCACAACAGGTTTGGGGATCTGTGCTTGCCCAGAGAAGGAACATCTCACGGTGCGCATCCTCGGCAGAGCCTGTTCCCGAAAAGGCAAACGTCCGGCTCCTTGTCCCACACGGAAGGTGGCAGCCCGGAAAGCTCTTGCTGGTCTTCACCTTCCCCCTGCAGCCTATTCACAGGCACAACAGGTTTGGGGATCTGTGCTTGCCCAGAGAAGGAACATCTCACGGTGCGCATCCTCGGCAGAGCCTGTTCCCGAAAAGGCAAACGTCCGGCTCCTTGTCCCACACGGAAGGTGGCAGCCCGGAAAGCTGTTGCTGGTCTTCACCTTCCCCCTGCAGCCTAGTCACAGGCACAACAGGTTTGGGGATCTGTGCTTGCCCAGAGAAGGAACATCTCACGGTGCGCATCCTCGGCAGAGCCTGTTCCCGAAAAGGCAAACGTCCGGCTCCTTGTCCCACACGGAAGGTGGCAGCCCGGAAAGCTGTTGCTGGTCTTCACCTTCCCCCTGCAGCCTATTCACAGGCACAACAGGTTTGGGGATCTGTGCTTGCCCAGAGAAGGAACATCTCACGGTGCGCATCCTCGGCAGAGCCTGTTCCCGAAAAGGCAAACGTCCGGCTCCTTGTCCCACACGGAAGGTGGCAGCCCGGAAGGCTGTTGCTGGTCTTCACCTTCCCCCTGCAGCCTATTCACAGGCACAACAGGTTTGGGGATCTGTGCTTGCCCAGAGAAGGAACATCTCACGGTGCGCATCCTCGGCAGAGCCTGTTCCCGAAAAGGCAAACGTCCGGCTCCTTGTCCCACACGGATGGTGGCAGCCCTGAAAGCTGTTGCTGGTCTTCACCTTCCCCCTGCAGCCTATTCACAGGCACAACAGGTTTGGGGATCTGTGCTTGCCCAGAGAAGGAACATCTCACGGTGCGCATCCTCGGCAGCGCCTGTTCCCGAAAAGGCAAACGTCCGGCTCCTTGTCCCACACGGAAGGTGGCAGCCCGGAAAGCTCTTGCTGGTCTTCACCTTCCCCCTGCAGCCTATTCACAGGCACAACAGGTTTGGGGATCTGTGCTTGCCCAGAGAAGGAACATCTCACGGTGCGCATCCTCGGCAGAGCCTGTTCCCGAAAAGGCAAACGTCCGGCTCCTTGTCCCACACGGAAGGTGGCAGCCCGGAAAGCTCTTGCTGGTCTTCACCTTCCCCCTGCAGCCTATTCACAGGCACAACAGGTTTGGGGATCTGTGCTTGCCCAGAGAAGGAACATCTCACGGTGCGCATCCTCGGCAGAGCCTGTTCCCGAAAAGGCAAACGTCCGGCTCCTTGTCCCACACGGAAGGTGGCAGCCCGGAAAGCTGTTGCTGGTCTTCACCTTCCCCCTGCAGCCTATTCACAGGCACAACAGGTTTGGGGATCTCTGCTTACCCAGAGAAGGAACATCTCACGGTGCGCATCCTCGGCAGAGCCTGTTCCCGAAAAGGCAAACGTCCGGCTCCTTGTCCCACACGGAAGGTGGCAGCCCGGAAAGCTCTTGCTGGTCTTCATCTTCCCCCTGCAGCCTATTCACAGGCACAACAGGTTTGGGGATCTGTGCTTGCCCAGAGAAGGAACATCTCACGGTGCGCATCCTCGGCAGAGCCTGTTCCCGAAAAGGCAAACGTCCGGCTCCTTGTCCCACACGGAAGGTGGCAGCCCGGAAAGCTGTTGCTGGTCTTCACCTTCCCCCTGCAGCCTATTCACAGGCACAACAGGTTTGGGGATCTCTGCTTGCCCAGAGAAGGAACATCTCACGGTGCGCATCCTCGGCAGCGCCTGTTCCCGAAAAGGCAAACGTCCGGCTCCTTGTCCCACACGGAAGGTGGCAGCCCGGAAAGCTGTTGCTGGTCTTCACCTTCCCCCTGCAGCCTATTCACAGGCACAACAGGTTTGGGGATCTGTGCTTGCCCAGAGAAGGAACATCTCACGGTGCGCATCCTCGGCAGAGCCTGTTCCCGAAAAGGCAAACGTCCGGCTCCTTGTCCCACACGGAAGGTGGCAGCCCGGAAAGCTGTTGCTGGTCTTCACCTTCCCCCTGCAGCCTATTCACAGGCACAACAGGTTTGGGGATCTGTGCTTGCCCAGAGAAGGAACATCTCACGGTGCGCATCCTCGGCAGAGCCTGTTCCCGAAAAGGCAAACGTCCGGCTCCTTGTCCCACACGGAAGGTGGCAGCCCTGAAAGCTGTTGCTGGTCTTCACCTTCCCCCTGCAGCCTATTCACAGGCACAACAGGTTTGGGGATCTGTGCTTCCCCAGAGAAGGAACATCTCACGGTGCGCATCCTCGGCAGAGCCTGTTCCCGAAAAGGCAAACGTCCGGCTCCTTGTCCCACACGGAAGGTGGCAGCCCGGAAAGCTCTTGCTGGTCTTCACCTTCCCCCTGCAGCCTATTCACAGGCACAACAGGTTTGGGGATCTGTGCTTGCCCAGAGAAGGAACATCTCACGGTGCGCATCCTCGGCAGAGCCTGTTCCCGAAAAGGCAAACGTCCGGCTCCTTGTCCCACACGGAAGGTGGCAGCCCGGAAAGCTCTTGCTGGTCTTCACCTTCCCCCTGCAGCCTATTCACAGGCACAACAGGTTTGGGGATCTGTGCTTGCCCAGAGAAGGAACATCTCACGGTGCGCATCCTCGGCAGAGCCTGTTCCCGAAAAGGCAAACGTCCGGCTCCTTGTCCCACACGGAAGGTGGCAGCCCGGAAGGCTGTTGCTGGTCTTCACCTTCCCCTTGCAGCCTATTCACAGGCACAACAGGTTTGGGGATCTGTGCTTGCCCAGAGAAGGAACATCTCACGGTGCGCATCCTCGGCAGAGCCTGTTCCCGAAAAGGCAAACGTCCGGCTCCTTGTCCCACACGGAAGGTGGCAGCCCGGAAAGCTCTTGCTGGTCTTCACCTTCCCCCTGCAGCCTATTCACAGGCACAACAGGTTTGGGGATCTGTGCTTGCCCAGAGAAGGAACATCTCACGGTGCGCATCCTCGGCAGAGCCTGTTCCCGAAAAGGCAAACGTCCGGCTCCTTGTCCCACACGGAAGGTGGCAGCCCGGAAAGCTCTTGCTGGTCTTCACCTTCCCCCTGCAGCCTATTCACAGGCACAACAGGTTTGGGGATCTGTGCTTGCCCAGAGAAGGAACATCTCACGGTGCGCATCCTCGGCAGAGCCTGTTCCCGAAAAGGCAAACGTCCGGCTCCTTGTCCCACACGGAAGGTGGCAGCCCGGAAAGCTGTTGCTGGTCTTCACCTTCCCCCTGCAGCCTAGTCACAGGCACAACAGGTTTGGGGATCTGTGCTTGCCCAGAGAAGGAACATCTCACGGTGCGCATCCTCGGCAGAGCCTGTTCCCGAAAAGGCAAACGTCCGGCTCCTTGTCCCACACGGAAGGTGGCAGCCCGGAAAGCTCTTGCTGGTCTTCACCTTCCCCCTGCAGCCTATTCACAGGCACAACAGGTTTGGGGATCTCTGCTTGCCCAGAGAAGGAACATCTCACGGTGCGCATCCTCGGCAGAGCCTGTTCCCGAAAAGGCAAACGTCCGGCTCCTTGTCCCACACGGAAGGTGGCAGCCCGGAAAGCTGTTGCTGGTCTTCACCTTCCCCCTGCAGCCTATTCACAGGCACAACAGGTTTGGGGATCTCTGCTTGCCCAGAGAAGGAACATCTCACGGTGCGCATCCTCGGCAGAGCCTGTTCCCGAAAAGGCAAACGTCCGGCTCCTTGTCCCACACGGAAGGTGGCAGCCCGGAAAGCTCTTGCTGGTCTTCACCTTCCCCCTGCAGCCTATTCACAGGCACAACAGGTTTGGGGATCTGTGCTTGCGCAGAGAAGGAACATCTCACGGTGCGCATCCTCGGCAGAGCCTGTTCCCGAAAAGGCAAACGTCCGGCTCCTTGTCCCACACGGAAGGTGGCAGCCCGGAAAGCTGTTGCTGGTCTTCACCTTCCCCCTGCAGCCTATTCACAGGCACAACAGGTTTGGGGATCTGTGCTTGCCCAGAGAAGGAACATCTCACGGTGCGCATCCTCGGCAGAGCCTGTTCCCGAAAAGGCAAACGTCCGGCTCCTTGTCCCACACGGAAGGTGGCAGCCCTGAAAGCTGTTGCTAGTCTTCACCTTCCCCCTGCAGCCTATTCACAGGCACAACAGGTTTGGGGATCTGTGCTTGCCCAGAGAAGGAACATCTCACGGTGCGCATCCTCGGCAGAGCCTGTTCCCGAAAAGGCAAACGTCCGGCTCCTTGTCCCACACGGAAGGTGGCAGCCCTGAAAGCTGTTGCTGGTCTTCACCTTCCCCCTGCAGCCTATTCACAGGCACAACAGGTTTGGGGATCTGTGCTTGCCCAGAGAAGGAACATCTCACGGTGCGCATCCTCGGCAGAGCCTGTTCCCGAAAAGGCAAACGTCCGGCTCCTTGTCCCACACGGAAGGTGGCAGCCCGGAAAGCTCTTGCTGGTCTTCACCTTCCCCCTGCAGCCTATTCACAGGCACAACAGGTTTGGGGATCTGTGCTTGCGCAGAGAAGGAACATCTCACGGTGCGCATCCTCGGCAGAGCCTGTTCCCGAAAAGGCAAACGTCCGGCTCCTTGTCCCACACGGATGGTGGCAGCCCGGAAAGCTGTTGCTGGTCTTCACCTTCCCCCTGCAGCCTATTCACAGGCACAACAGGTTTGGGGATCTGTGCTTGCCCAGAGAAGGAACATCTCACGGTGCGCATCCTCGGCAGAGCCTGTTCCCGAAAAGGCAAACGTCCGGCTCCTTGTCCCACACGGAAGGTGGCAGCCCGGAAAGCTGTTGCTGGTCTTCACCTTCCCCCTGCAGCCTATTCACAGGCACAACAGGTTTGGGGATCTCTGCTTGCGCAGAGAAGGAACATCTCACGGTGCGCATCCTCGGCAGAGCCTGTTCCCGAAAAGGCAAACGTCCGGCTCCTTGTCCCACACGGAAGGTGGCAGCCCGGAAAGCTCTTGCTGGTCTTCACCTTCCCCCTGCAGCCTATTCACCGGCACAACAGGTTTGGGGATCTGTGCTTGCCCAGAGAAGGAACATCTCACGGTACGCATCCTCGGCAGAGCCTGTTCCCGAAAAGGCAAACGTCCGGCTCCTTGTCCCACACGGAAGGTGGCAGCCCGGAAAGCTCTTGCTGGTCTTCACCTTCCCCCTGCAGCCTATTCACAGGCACAACAGGTTTGGGGATCTGTGCTTGCCCAGAGAAGGAACATCTCACGGTGCGCATCCTCGGCAGCGCCTGTTCCCGAAAAGGCAAACGTCCGGCTCCTTGTCCCACACGGAAGGTGGCAGCCCGGAAAGCTCTTGCTGGTCTTCACCTTCCCCCTGCAGCCTATTCACAGGCACAACAGGTTTGGGGATCTGTGCTTGCCCAGAGAAGGAACATCTCACGGTGCGCATCCTCGGCAGAGCCTGTTCCCGAAAAGGCAAACGTCCGGCTCCTTGTCCCACACGGAAGGTGGCAGCCCGGAAAGCTCTTGCTGGTCTTCACCTTCCCCCTGCAGCCTATTCACAGGCACAACAGGTTTGGGGATCTGTGCTTGCCCAGAGAAGGAACATCTCACGGTGCGCATCCTCGGCAGAGCCTGTTCCCGAAAAGGCAAACGTCCGGCTCCTTGTCCCACACGGAAGGTGGCAGCCCGGAAAGCTCTTGCTGGTCTTCACCTTCCCCCTGCAGCCTATTCACAGGCACAACAGGTTTGGGGATCTGTGCTTGCCCAGAGAAGGAACATCTCACGGTGCGCATCCTCGGCAGAGCCTGTTCCCGAAAAGGCAAACGTCCGGCTCCTTGTCCCACACGGAAGGTGGCAGCCCGGAAAGCTCTTGCTGGTCTTCACCTTCCCCCTGCAGCCTATTCACAGGCACAACAGGTTTGGGGATCTGTGCTTGCCCAGAGAAGGAACATCTCACGGTGCGCATCCTCGGCAGAGCCTGTTCCCGAAAAGGCAAACGTCCGGCTCCTTGTCCCACACGGAAGGTGGCAGCCCGGAAAGCTCTTGCTGGTCTTCACCTTCCCCCTGCAGCCTATTCACAGGCACAACAGGTTTGGGGATCTGTGCTTGCCCAGAGAAGGAACATCTCACGGTGCGCATCCTCGGCAGAGCCTGTTCCCGAAAAGGCAAACGTCCGGCTCCTTGTCCCACACGGAAGGTGGCAGCCCGGAAAGCTCTTGCTGGTCTTCACCTTCCCCCTGCAGCCTATTCACAGGCACAACAGGTTTGGGGATCTGTGCTTGCCCAGAGAAGGAACATCTCACGGTGCGCATCCTCGGCAGAGCCTGTTCCCGAAAAGGCAAACGTCCGGCTCCTTGTCCCACACGGAAGGTGGCAGCCCGGAAAGCTGTTGCTGGTCTTCACCTTCCCCCTGCAGCCTATTCACAGGCACAACAGGTTTGGGGATCTGTGCTTGCCCAGAGAAGGAACATCTCACGGTGCGCATCCTCGGCAGAGCCTGTTCCCGAAAAGGCAAACGTCCGGCTCCTTGTCCCACACGGAAGGTGGCAGCCCTGAAAGCTGTTGCTGGTCTTCACCTTCCCCCTGCAGCCTATTCACAGGCACAACAGGTTTGGGGATCTGTGCTTGCCCAGAGAAGGAACATCTCACGGTGCGCATCCTCGGCAGAGCCTGTTCCCGAAAAGGCAAACGTCCGGCTCCTTGTCCCACACGGAAGGTGGCAGCCCGGAAAGCTGTTGCTGGTCTTCACCTTCCCCCTGCAGCCTATTCACAGGCACAACAGGTTTGGGGATCTGTGCTTGCCCAGAGAAGGAACATCTCACGGTGCGCATCCTCGGCAGAGCCTGTTCCCGAAAAGGCAAACGTCCGGCTCCTTGTCCCACACGGAAGGTGGCAGCCCGGAAAGCTCTTGCTGGTCTTCACCTTCCCCCTGCAGCCTATTCACAGGCACAACAGGTTTGGGGATCTGTGCTTGCCCAGAGAAGGAACATCTCACGATGCGCATCCTCGGCAGAGCCTGTTCCCGAAAAGGCAAACGTCCGGCTCCTTGTCCCACACGGAAGGTGGCAGCCCGGAAAGCTGTTGCTGGTCTTCACCTTCCCCCTGCAGCCTATTCACCGGCACAACAGGTTTGGGGATCTGTGCTTGCCCAGAGAAGGAACATCTCACGGTGCGCATCCTCGGCAGAGCCTGTTCCCGAAAAGGCAAACGTCCGGCTCCTTGTCCCACACGGAAGGTGGCAGCCCGGAAAGCTGTTGCTGGTCTTCACCTTCCCCCTGCAGCCTATTCACAGGCACAACAGGTTTGGGGATCTGTGCTTGCCCAGAGAAGGAACATCTCACGGTGCGCATCCTCGGCAGAGCCTGTTCCCGAAAAGGCAAACGTCCGGCTCCTTGTCCCACACGGAAGGTGGCAGCCCGGAAAGCTGTTGCTGGTCTTCACCTTCCCCCTGCAGCCTATTCACAGGCACAACAGGTTTGGGGATCTGTGCTTGCCCAGAGAAGGAACATCTCACGGTGCGCATCCTCGGCAGAGCCTGTTCCCGAAAAGGCAAACGTCCGGCTCCTTGTCCCACACGGAAGGTGGCAGCCCGGAAAGCTGTTGCTGGTCTTCACCTTCCCCCTGCAGCCTATTCACAGGCACCACCGCACTGGGAATCTCTGCATTTCCAAAGACGCAATCTCTCACGGTGCGCATCCTCGGCAGAGCCTGTTCCCGAAAAGGCAAACGTCCGGCTCCTTGTCCCACACGGAAGGTGGCAGCCCGGAAAGCTCTTGCTGGTCTTCACCTTCCCCCTGCAGCCTATTCACAGGCACAACAGGTTTGGGGATCTGTGCTTGCCCAGAGAAGGAACATCTCACGGTGCGCATCCTCGGCAGAGCCTGTTCCCGAAAAGGCAAACGTCCGGCTCCTTGTCCCACACGGAAGGTGGCAGCCCGGAAAGCTGTTGCTGGTCTTCACCTTCCCCCTGCAGCCTAGTCACAGGCACAACAGGTTTGGGGATCTGTGCTTGCCCAGAGAAGGAACATCTCACGGTGCGCATCCTCGGCAGAGCCTGTTCCCGAAAAGGCAAACGTCCGGCTCCTTGTCCCACACGGAAGGTGGCAGCCCGGAAAGCTGTTGCTGGTCTTCACCTTCCCCCTGCAGCCTATTCACAGGCACAACAGGTTTGGGGATCTGTGCTTGCCCAGAGAAGGAACATCTCACGGTGCGCATCCTCGGCAGAGCCTGTTCCCGAAAAGGCAAACGTCCGGCTCCTTGTCCCACACGGAAGGTGGCAGCCCGGAAAGCTCTTGCTGGTCTTCACCTTCCCCCTGCAGCCTAGTCACAGGCACAACAGGTTTGGGGATCTGTGCTTGCCCAGAGAAGGAACATCTCACGGTGCGCATCCTCGGCAGAGCCTGTTCCCGAAAAGGCAAACGTCCGGCTCCTTGTCCCACACGGAAGGTGGCAGCCCTGAAAGCTGTTGCTGGTCTTCACCTTCCCCCTGCAGCCTATTCACAGGCACAACAGGTTTGGGGATCTCTGCTTGCCCAGAGAAGGAACATCTCACGGTGCGCATCCTCGGCAGAGCCTGTTCCCGAAAAGGCAAACGTCCGGCTCCTTGTCCCACACGGAAGGTGGCAGCCCGGAAAGCTGTTGCTGGTCTTCACCTTCCCCCTGCAGCCTAGTCACAGGCACAACAGGTTTGGGGATCTGTGCTTGCCCAGAGAAGGAACATCTCACGGTGCGCATCCTCGGCAGAGCCTGTTCCCGAAAAGGCAAACGTCCGGCTCCTTGTCCCACACGGAAGGTGGCAGCCCTGAAAGCTGTTGCTGGTCTTCACCTTCCCCCTGCAGCCTATTCACAGGCACAACAGGTTTGGGGATCTGTGCTTGCGCAGAGAAGGAACATCTCACGATGCGCATCCTCGGCAGAGCCTGTTCCCGAAAAGGCAAACGTCCGGCTCCTTGTCCCACACGGAAGGTGGCAGCCCGGAAAGCTCTTGCTGGTCTTCACCTTCCCCCTGCAGCCTATTCACCGGCACAACAGGTTTGGGGATCTGTGCTTGCCCAGAGAAGGAACATCTCACGGTGCGCATCCTCGGCAGAGCCTGTTCCCGAAAAGGCAAACGTCCGGCTCCTTGTCCCACACGGAAGGTGGCAGCCCGGAAAGCTGTTGCTGGTCTTCACCTTCCCCCTGCAGCCTATTCACAGGCACAACAGGTTTGGGGATCTGTGCTTGCCCAGAGAAGGAACATCTCACGGTGCGCATCCTCGGCAGAGCCTGTTCCCGAAAAGGCAAACGTCCGGCTCCTTGTCCCACACGGAAGGTGGCAGCCCGGAAAGCTGTTGCTGGTCTTCACCTTCCCCCTGCAGCCTATTCACAGGCACAACAGGTTTGGGGATCTGTGCTTGCCCAGAGAAGGAACATCTCACGGTGCGCATCCTCGGCAGAGCCTGTTCCCGAAAAGGCAAACGTCCGGCTCCTTGTCCCACACGGAAGGTGGCAGCCCGGAAGGCTGTTGCTGGTCTTCACCTTCCCCCTGCAGCCTATTCACAGGCACCACCGCACTGGGAATCTCTGCATTTCCAAAGACGCAATCTCTCACGGTGCGCATCCTCGGCAGAGCCTGTTCCCGAAAAGGCAAACGTCCGGCTCCTTGTCCCACACGGAAGGTGGCAGCCCGGAAAGCTCTTGCTGGTCTTCACCTTCCCCCTGCAGCCTATTCACAGGCACAACAGGTTTGGGGATCTGTGCTTGCCCAGAGAAGGAACATCTCACGGTGCGCATCCTCGGCAGAGCCTGTTCCCGAAAAGGCAAACGTCCGGCTCCTTGTCCCACACGGAAGGTGGCAGCCCGGAAAGCTGTTGCTGGTCTTCACCTTCCCCCTGCAGCCTATTCACAGGCACAACAGGTTTGGGGATCTGTGCTTGCCCAGAGAAGGAACATCTCACGGTGCGCATCCTCGGCAGAGCCTGTTCCCGAAAAGGCAAACGTCCGGCTCCTTGTCCCACACGGAAGGTGGCAGCCCGGAAAGCTCTTGCTGGTCTTCACCTTCCCCCTGCAGCCTATTCACAGGCACAACAGGTTTGGGGATCTGTGCTTGCCCAGAGAAGGAACATCTCACGGTGCGCATCCTCGGCAGAGCCTGTTCCCGAAAAGGCAAACGTCCGGCTCCTTGTCCCACACGGAAGGTGGCAGCCCGGAAAGCTCTTGCTGGTCTTCACCTTCCCCCTGCAGCCTATTCACAGGCACAACAGGTTTGGGGATCTGTGCTTGCCCAGAGAAGGAACATCTCACGGTGCGCATCCTCGGCAGAGCCTGTTCCCGAAAAGGCAAACGTCCGGCTCCTTGTCCCACACGGAAGGTGGCAGCCCGGAAAGCTCTTGCTGGTCTTCACCTTCCCCCTGCAGCCTATTCACAGGCACAACAGGTTTGGGGATCTGTGCTTGCCCAGAGAAGGAACATCTCACGGTGCGCATCCTCGGCAGAGCCTGTTCCCGAAAAGGCAAACGTCCAGCTCCTTGTCCCACACGGAAGGTGGCAGCCCGGAAAGCTGTTGCTGGTCTTCACCTTCCCCCTGCAGCCTATTCACAGGCACAACAGGTTTGGGGATCTGTGCTTGCCCAGAGAAGGAACATCTCACGGTGCGCATCCTCGGCAGAGCCTGTTCCCGAAAAGGCAAACGTCCGGCTCCTTGTCCCACACGGAAGGTGGCAGCCCGGAAAGCTGTTGCTGGTCTTCACCTTCCCCCTGCAGCCTATTCACCGGCACAACAGGTTTGGGGATCTGTGCTTGCCCAGAGAAGGAACATCTCACGGTGCGCATCCTCGGCAGAGCCTGTTCCCGAAAAGGCAAACGTCCGGCTCCTTGTCCCACACGGAAGGTGGCAGCCCGGAAAGCTCTTGCTGGTCTTCACCTTCCCCCTGCAGCCTATTCACAGGCACAACAGGTTTGGGGATCTGTGCTTGCCCAGAGAAGGAACATCTCACGGTGCGCATCCTCGGCAGAGCCTGTTCCCGAAAAGGCAAACGTCCGGCTCCTTGTCCCACACGGAAGGTGGCAGCCCGGAAAGCTGTTGCTGGTCTTCACCTTCCCCCTGCAGCCTATTCACAGGCACAACAGGTTTGGGGATCTGTGCTTGCCCAGAGAAGGAACATCTCACGGTGCGCATCCTCGGCAGAGCCTGTTCCCGAAAAGGCAAACGTCCGGCTCCTTGTCCCACACGGAAGGTGGCAGCCCTGAAAGCTGTTGCTGGTCTTCACCTTCCCCCTGCAGCCTATTCACAGGCACAACAGGTTTGGGGATCTGTGCTTGCGCAGAGAAGGAACATCTCACGGTGCGCATCCTCGGCAGAGCCTGTTCCCGAAAAGGCAAACGTCCGGCTCCTTGTCCCACACGGAAGGTGGCAGCCCGGAAAGCTCTTGCTGGTCTTCACCTTCCCCCTGCAGCCTATTCACAGGCACAACAGGTTTGGGGATCTCTGCTTGCCCAGAGAAGGAACATCTCACGGTGCGCATCCTCGGCAGAGCCTGTTCCCGAAAAGGCAAACGTCCAGCTCCTTGTCCCACACGGAAGGTGGCAGCCCGGAAAGCTCTTGCTGGTCTTCACCTTCCCCCTGCAGCCTATTCACAGGCACAACAGGTTTTGGGATCTCTGCTTGCGCAGAGAAGGAACATCTCACGGTGCGCATCCTCGGCAGAGCCTGTTCCCGAAAAGGCAAACGTCCGGCTCCTTGTCCCACACGGAAGGTGGCAGCCCGGAAAGCTGTTGCTGGTCTTCACCTTCCCCCTGCAGCCTATTCACCGGCACAACAGGTTTGGGGATCTGTGCTTGCCCAGAGAAGGAACATCTCACGGTGCGCATCCTCGGCAGAGCCTGTTCCCGAAAAGGCAAACGTCCGGCTCCTTGTCCCACACGGAAGGTGGCAGCCCGGAAAGCTCTTGCTGGTCTTCACCTTCCCCCTGCAGCCTATTCACAGGCACAACAGGTTTGGGGATCTGTGCTTGCCCAGAGAAGGAACATCTCACGGTGCGCATCCTCGGCAGCGCCTGTTCCCGAAAAGGCAAACGTCCGGCTCCTTGTCCCACACGGAAGGTGGCAGCCCGGAAAGCTCTTGCTGGTCTTCACCTTCCCCCTGCAGCCTATTCACAGGCACAACAGGTTTTGGGATCTGTGCTTGCCCAGAGAAGGAACATCTCACGGTGCGCATCCTCGGCAGAGCCTGTTCCCGAAAAGGCAAACGTCCGGCTCCTTGTCCCACACGGAAGGTGGCAGCCCGGAAAGCTGTTGCTGGTCTTTACCTTCCCCCTGCAGCCTATTCACAGGCACAACAGGTTTGGGGATCTGTGCTTGCCCAGAGAAGGAACATCTCACGGTGCGCATCCTCGGCAGAGCCTGTTCCCGAAAAGGCAAACGTCCGGCTCCTTGTCCCACACGGAAGGTGGCAGCCCGGAAAGCTGTTGCTGGTCTTCACCTTCCCCCTGCAGCCTATTCACAGGCACAACAGGTTTGGGGATCTGTGCTTGCCCAGAGAAGGAACATCTCACGGTGCGCATCCTCGGCAGAGCCTGTTCCCGAAAAGGCAAACGTCCGGCTCCTTGTCCCACACGGAAGGTGGCAGCCCGGAAAGCTCTTGCTGGTCTTCACCTTCCCCCTGCAGCCTATTCACAGGCACAACAGGTTTGGGGATCTGTGCTTGCCCAGAGAAGGAACATCTCACGGTGCGCATCCTCGGCAGAGCCTGTTCCCGAAAAGGCAAACGTCCGGCTCCTTGTCCCACACGGAAGGTGGCAGCCCGGAAAGCTCTTGCTGGTCTTCACCTTCCCCCTGCAGCCTATTCACAGGCACAACAGGTTTGGGGATCTGTGCTTGCCCAGAGAAGGAACATCTCACGGTGCGCATCCTCGGCAGAGCCTGTTCCCGAAAAGGCAAACGTCCGGCTCCTTGTCCCACACGGAAGGTGGCAGCCCTGAAAGCTGTTGCTGGTCTTCACCTTCCCCCTGCAGCCTATTCACAGGCACAACAGGTTTGGGGATCTGTGCTTGCCCAGAGAAGGAACATCTCACGGTGCGCATCCTCGGCAGAGCCTGTTCCCGAAAAGGCAAACGTCCGGCTCCTTGTCCCACACGGAAGGTGGCAGCCCGGAAAGCTCTTGCTGGTCTTCACCTTCCCCCTGCAGCCTATTCACAGGCACAACAGGTTTGGGGATCTGTGCTTGCCCAGAGAAGGAACATCTCACGGTGCGCATCCTCGGCAGAGCCTGTTCCCGAAAAGGCAAACGTCCGGCTCCTTGTCCCACACGGAAGGTGGCAGCCCGGAAAGCTCTTGCTGGTCTTCACCTTCCCCCTGCAGCCTATTCACAGGCACAACAGGTTTGGGGATCTGTGCTTGCCCAGAGAAGGAACATCTCACGGTGCGCATCCTCGGCAGAGCCTGTTCCCGAAAAGGCAAACGTCCGGCTCCTTGTCCCACACGGATGGTGGCAGCCCGGAAAGCTGTTGCTGGTCTTCACCTTCCCCCTGCAGCCTATTCACAGGCACAACAGGTTTGGGGATCTGTGCTTGCCCAGAGAAGGAACATCTCACGGTGCGCATCCTCGGCAGAGCCTGTTCCCGAAAAGGCAAACGTCCGGCTCCTTGTCCCACACGGAAGGTGGCAGCCCGGAAAGCTCTTGCTGGTCTTCACCTTCCCCCTGCAGCCTATTCACAGGCACAACAGGTTTGGGGATCTGTGCTTGCCCAGAGAAGGAACATCTCACGGTGCGCATCCTCGGCAGAGCCTGTTCCCGAAAAGGCAAACGTCCGGCTCCTTGTCCCACACGGAAGGTGGCAGCCCGGAAAGCTCTTGCTGGTCTTCACCTTCCCCCTGCAGCCTATTCACAGGCACAACAGGTTTGGGGATCTGTGCTTGCCCAGAGAAGGAACATCTCACGGTGCGCATCCTCGGCAGAGCCTGTTCCCGAAAAGGCAAACGTCCGGCTCCTTGTCCCACACGGAAGGTGGCAGCCCTGAAAGCTGTTGCTGGTCTTCACCTTCCCCCTGCAGCCTATTCACAGGCACAACAGGTTTGGGGATCTGTGCTTGCCCAGAGAAGGAACATCTCACGGTGCGCATCCTCGGCAGAGCCTGTTCCCGAAAAGGCAAACGTCCGGCTCCTTGTCCCACACGGAAGGTGGCAGCCCGGAAAGCTGTTGCTGGTCTTCACCTTCCCCCTGCAGCCTATTCACAGGCACAACAGGTTTGGGGATCTGTGCTTGCGCAGAGAAGGAACATCTCACGGTGCGCATCCTCGGCAGAGCCTGTTCCCGAAAAGGCAAACGTCCGGCTCCTTGTCCCACACGGATGGTGGCAGCCCTGAAAGCTGTTGCTGGTCTTCACCTTCCCCCTGCAGCCTATTCACAGGCACAACAGGTTTGGGGATCTGTGCTTGCGCAGAGAAGGAACATCTCACGGTGCGCATCCTCGGCAGAGCCTGTTCCCGAAAAGGCAAACGTCCGGCTCCTTGTCCCACACGGAAGGTGGCAGCCCGGAAAGCTCTTGCTGGTCTTCACCTTCCCCCTGCAGCCTATTCACCGGCACAACAGGTTTGGGGATCTGTGCTTGCCCAGAGAAGGAACATCTCACGGTGCGCATCCTCGGCAGAGCCTGTTCCCGAAAAGGCAAACGTCCGGCTCCTTGTCCCACACGGAAGGTGGCAGCCCGGAAAGCTGTTGCTGGTCTTCACCTTCCCCCTGCAGCCTATTCACAGGCACAACAGGTTTGGGGATCTGTGCTTGCCCAGAGAAGGAACATCTCACGGTGCGCATCCTCGGCAGAGCCTGTTCCCGAAAAGGCAAACGTCCGGCTCCTTGTCCCACACGGAAGGTGGCAGCCCTGAAAGCTGTTGCTGGTCTTCACCTTCCCCCTGCAGCCTATTCACAGGCACCACCGCACTGGGAATCTCTGCATTTCCAAAGACGCAATCTCTCACGGTGCGCATCCTCGGCAGAGCCTGTTCCCGAAAAGGCAAACGTCCGGCTCCTTGTCCCACACGGAAGGTGGCAGCCCGGAAAGCTCTTGCTGGTCTTCACCTTCCCCCTGCAGCCTATTCACAGGCACAACAGGTTTGGGGATCTGTGCTTGCCCAGAGAAGGAACATCTCACGGTGCGCATCCTCGGCAGAGCCTGTTCCCGAAAAGGCAAACGTCCGGCTCCTTGTCCCACACGGAAGGTGGCAGCCCGGAAAGCTGTTGCTGGTCTTCACCTTCCCCCTGCAGCCTATTCACAGGCACAACAGGTTTGGGGATCTGTGCTTGCCCAGAGAAGGAACATCTCACGGTGCGCATCCTCGGCAGAGCCTGTTCCCGAAAAGGCAAACGTCCGGCTCCTTGTCCCACACGGAAGGTGGCAGCCCGGAAAGCTCTTGCTGGTCTTCACCTTCCCCCTGCAGCCTATTCACAGGCACAACAGGTTTGGGGATCTGTGCTTGCCCAGAGAAGGAACATCTCACGGTGCGCATCCTCGGCAGAGCCTGTTCCCGAAAAGGCAAACGTCCGGCTCCTTGTCCCACACGGAAGGTGGCAGCCCGGAAAGCTGTTGCTGGTCTTCACCTTCCCCCTGCAGCCTATTCACAGGCACAACAGGTTTGGGGATCTGTGCTTGCCCAGAGAAGGAACATCTCACGGTGCGCATCCTCGGCAGAGCCTGTTCCCGAAAAGGCAAACGTCCGGCTCCTTGTCCCACACGGAAGGTGGCAGCCCGGAAAGCTGTTGCTGGTCTTCACCTTCCCCCTGCAGCCTATTCACAGGCACAACAGGTTTGGGGATCTGTGCTTGCCCAGAGAAGGAACATCTCACGGTGCGCATCCTCGGCAGAGCCTGTTCCCGAAAAGGCAAACGTCCGGCTCCTTGTCCCACACGGAAGGTGGCAGCCCGGAAAGCTGTTGCTGGTCTTCACCTTCCCCCTGCAGCCTATTCACAGGCACAACAGGTTTGGGGATCTGTGCTTGCGCAGAGAAGGAACATCTCACGATGCGCATCCTCGGCAGAGCCTGTTCCCGAAAAGGCAAACGTCCGGCTCCTTGTCCCACACGGAAGGTGGCAGCCCGGAAAGCTCTTGCTGGTCTTCACCTTCCCCCTGCAGCCTATTCACAGGCACAACAGGTTTGGGGATCTGTGCTTGCCCAGAGAAGGAACATCTCACGGTGCGCATCCTCGGCAGAGCCTGTTCCCGAAAAGGCAAACGTCCGGCTCCTTGTCCCACACGGAAGGTGGCAGCCCGGAAAGCTCTTGCTGGTCTTCACCTTCCCCCTGCAGCCTATTCACAGGCACAACAGGTTTGGGGATCTGTGCTTGCCCAGAGAAGGAACATCTCACGGTGCGCATCCTCGGCAGAGCCTGTTCCCGAAAAGGCAAACGTCCGGCTCCTTGTCCCACACGGAAGGTGGCAGCCCGGAAAGCTGTTGCTGGTCTTCACCTTCCCCCTGCAGCCTATTCACAGGCACAACAGGTTTGGGGATCTGTGCTTGCCCAGAGAAGGAACATCTCACGGTGCGCATCCTCGGCAGAGCCTGTTCCCGAAAAGGCAAACGTCCGGCTCCTTGTCCCACACGGAAGGTGGCAGCCCGGAAAGCTGTTGCTGGTCTTCACCTTCCCCCTGCAGCCTATTCACAGGCACAACAGGTTTGGGGATCTGTGCTTGCCCAGAGAAGGAACATCTCACGGTGCGCATCCTCGGCAGAGCCTGTTCCCGAAAAGGCAAACGTCCGGCTCCTTGTCCCACACGGATGGTGGCAGCCCGGAAAGCTGTTGCTGGTCTTCACCTTCCCCCTGCAGCCTATTCACAGGCACAACAGGTTTGGGGATCTGTGCTTGCCCAGAGAAGGAACATCTCACGGTGCGCATCCTCGGCAGAGCCTGTTCCCGAAAAGGCAAACGTCCGGCTCCTTGTCCCACACGGAAGGTGGCAGCCCGGAAAGCTCTTGCTGGTCTTCACCTTCCCCCTGCAGCCTATTCACAGGCACAACAGGTTTGGGGATCTGTGCTTGCCCAGAGAAGGAACATCTCACGGTGCGCATCCTCGGCAGAGCCTGTTCCCGAAAAGGCAAACGTCCGGCTCCTTGTCCCACACGGATGGTGGCAGCCCGGAAAGCTGTTGCTGGTCTTCACCTTCCCCCTGCAGCCTATTCACAGGCACAACAGGTTTGGGGATCTGTGCTTGCCCAGAGAAGGAACATCTCACGGTGCGCATCCTCGGCAGAGCCTGTTCCCGAAAAGGCAAACGTCCGGCTCCTTGTCCCACACGGAAGGTGGCAGCCCGGAAAGCTCTTGCTGGTCTTCACCTTCCCCCTGCAGCCTATTCACAGGCACAACAGGTTTGGGGATCTGTGCTTGCCCAGAGAAGGAACATCTCACGGTGCGCATCCTCGGCAGAGCCTGTTCCCGAAAAGGCAAACGTCCGGCTCCTTGTCCCACACGGAAGGTGGCAGCCCGGAAAGCTCTTGCTGGTCTTCACCTTCCCCCTGCAGCCTATTCACAGGCACAACAGGTTTGGGGATCTGTGCTTGCCCAGAGAAGGAACATCTCACGGTGCGCATCCTCGGCAGAGCCTGTTCCCGAAAAGGCAAACGTCCGGCTCCTTGTCCCACACGGAAGGTGGCAGCCCGGAAAGCTGTTGCTGGTCTTCACCTTCCCCCTGCAGCCTATTCACAGGCACCACCGCACTGGGAATCTCTGCATTTCCAAAGACGCAATCTCTCACGGTGCGCATCCTCGGCAGAGCCTGTTCCCGAAAAGGCAAACGTCCGGCTCCTTGTCCCACACGGAAGGTGGCAGCCCGGAAAGCTCTTGCTGGTCTTCACCTTCCCCCTGCAGCCTATTCACAGGCACAACAGGTTTGGGGATCTGTGCTTGCCCAGAGAAGGAACATCTCACGGTGCGCATCCTCGGCAGAGCCTGTTCCCGAAAAGGCAAACGTCCGGCTCCTTGTCCCACACGGAAGGTGGCAGCCCGGAAAGCTGTTGCTGGTCTTCACCTTCCCCCTGCAGCCTATTCACAGGCACAACAGGTTTGGGGATCTGTGCTTGCCCAGAGAAGGAACATCTCACGGTGCGCATCCTCGGCAGAGCCTGTTCCCGAAAAGGCAAACGTCCGGCTCCTTGTCCCACACGGAAGGTGGCAGCCCGGAAAGCTCTTGCTGGTCTTCACCTTCCCCCTGCAGCCTATTCACAGGCACAACAGGTTTGGGGATCTGTGCTTGCCCAGAGAAGGAACATCTCACGGTGCGCATCCTCGGCAGAGCCTGTTCCCGAAAAGGCAAACGTCCGGCTCCTTGTCCCACACGGAAGGTGGCAGCCCGGAAAGCTCTTGCTGGTCTTCACCTTCCCCCTGCAGCCTATTCACAGGCACAACAGGTTTGGGGATCTGTGCTTGCCCAGAGAAGGAACATCTCACGGTGCGCATCCTCGGCAGAGCCTGTTCCCGAAAAGGCAAACGTCCGGCTCCTTGTCCCACACGGAAGGTGGCAGCCCGGAAAGCTCTTGCTGGTCTTCACCTTCCCCCTGCAGCCTATTCACAGGCACAACAGGTTTGGGGATCTGTGCTTGCCCAGAGAAGGAACATCTCACGGTGCGCATCCTCGGCAGAGCCTGTTCCCGAAAAGGCAAACGTCCGGCTCCTTGTCCCACACGGATGGTGGCAGCCCTGAAAGCTGTTGCTGGTCTTCACCTTCCCCCTGCAGCCTAGTCACAGGCACAACAGGTTTGGGGATCTGTGCTTGCCCAGAGAAGGAACATCTCACGGTGCGCATCCTCGGCAGAGCCTGTTCCCGAAAAGGCAAACGTCCGGCTCCTTGTCCCACACGGAAGGTGGCAGCCCGGAAAGCTCTTGCTGGTCTTCACCTTCCCCCTGCAGCCTATTCACAGGCACAACAGGTTTTGGGATCTGTGCTTGCCCAGAGAAGGAACATCTCACGGTGCGCATCCTCGGCAGAGCCTGTTCCCGAAAAGGCAAACGTCCGGCTCCTTGTCCCACACGGAAGGTGGCAGCCCGGAAAGCTGTTGCTGGTCTTCACCTTCCCCCTGCAGCCTATTCACCGGCACAACAGGTTTGGGGATCTGTGCTTGCCCAGAGAAGGAACATCTCACGGTGCGCATCCTCGGCAGAGCCTGTTCCCGAAAAGGCAAACGTCCGGCTCCTTGTCCCACACGGAAGGTGGCAGCCCGGAAAGCTCTTGCTGGTCTTCACCTTCCCCCTGCAGCCTATTCACAGGCACAACAGGTTTGGGGATCTGTGCTTGCCCAGAGAAGGAACATCTCACGGTGCGCATCCTCGGCAGAGCCTGTTCCCGAAAAGGCAAACGTCCGGCTCCTTGTCCCACACGGAAGGTGGCAGCCCTGAAAGCTCTTGCTGGTCTTCACCTTCCCCCTGCAGCCTATTCACAGGCACAACAGGTTTGGGGATCTGTGCTTGCCCAGAGAAGGAACATCTCACGGTGCGCATCCTCGGCAGAGCCTGTTCCCGAAAAGGCAAACGTCCGGCTCCTTGTCCCACACGGAAGGTGGCAGCCCGGAAAGCTCTTGCTGGTCTTCACCTTCCCCCTGCAGCCTATTCACAGGCACAACAGGTTTGGGGATCTGTGCTTGCCCAGAGAAGGAACATCTCACGGTGCGCATCCTCGGCAGAGCCTGTTCCCGAAAAGGCAAACGTCCGGCTCCTTGTCCCACACGGATGGTGGCAGCCCTGAAAGCTGTTGCTGGTCTTCACCTTCCCCCTGCAGCCTATTCACAGGCACAACAGGTTTGGGGATCTGTGCTTGTCCAGAGAAGGAACATCTCACGGTGCGCATCCTCGGCAGAGCCTGTTCCCGAAAAGGCAAACGTCCGGCTCCTTGTCCCACACGGAAGGTGGCAGCCCGGAAAGCTCTTGCTGGTCTTCACCTTCCCCCTGCAGCCTATTCACAGGCACCACCGCACTGGGAATCTCTGCATTTCCAAAGACGCAATCTCTCACGGTGCGCATCCTCGGCAGAGCCTGTTCCCGAAAAGGCAAACGTCCGGCTCCTTGTCCCACACGGAAGGTGGCAGCCCGGAAAGCTGTTGCTGGTCTTCACCTTCCCCCTGCAGCCTATTCACAGGCACAACAGGTTTTGGGATCTCTGCTTGCCCAGAGAAGGAACATCTCACGGTGCGCATCCTCGGCAGAGCCTGTTCCCGAAAAGGCAAACGTCCGGCTCCTTGTCCCACACGGAAGGTGGCAGCCCGGAAAGCTGTTGCTGGTCTTCACCTTCCCCCTGCAGCCTAGTCACAGGCACAACAGGTTTGGGGATCTGTGCTTGCCCAGAGAAGGAACATCTCACGGTGCGCATCCTCGGCAGAGCCTGTTCCCGAAAAGGCAAACGTCCGGCTCCTTGTCCCACACGGAAGGTGGCAGCCCGGAAAGCTCTTGCTGGTCTTCACCTTCCCCCTGCAGCCTATTCACAGGCACAACAGGTTTTGGGATCTGTGCTTGCCCAGAGAAGGAACATCTCACGGTGCGCATCCTCGGCAGAGCCTGTTCCCGAAAAGGCAAACGTCCGGCTCCTTGTCCCACACGGAAGGTGGCAGCCCGGAAAGCTCTTGCTGGTCTTCACCTTCCCCCTGCAGCCTATTCACAGGCACAACAGGTTTGGGGATCTGTGCTTGCCCAGAGAAGGAACATCTCACGGTGCGCATCCTCGGCAGAGCCTGTTCCCGAAAAGGCAAACGTCCGGCTCCTTGTCCCACACGGAAGGTGGCAGCCCGGAAAGCTCTTGCTGGTCTTCACCTTCCCCCTGCAGCCTAGTCACAGGCACAACAGGTTTGGGGATCTGTGCTTGCCCAGAGAAGGAACATCTCACGGTGCGCATCCTCGGCAGAGCCTGTTCCCGAAAAGGCAAACGTCCGGCTCCTTGTCCCACACGGAAGGTGGCAGCCCGGAAAGCTGTTGCTGGTCTTCACCTTCCCCCTGCAGCCTATTCACAGGCACAACAGGTTTGGGGATCTGTGCTTGCCCAGAGAAGGAACATCTCACGGTGCGCATCCTCGGCAGAGCCTGTTCCCGAAAAGGCAAACCTCCGGCTCCTTGTCCCACACAGAAGGTGGCAGCCCGGAAAGCTGTTGCTGGTCTTCACCTTCCCCCTGCAGCCTATTCACAGGCACAACAGGTTTGGGGATCTGTGCTTGCGCAGAGAAGGAACATCTCACGGTGCGCATCCTCGGCAGAGCCTGTTCCCGAAAAGGCAAACGTCCGGCTCCTTGTCCCACACGGAAGGTGGCAGCCCGGAAAGCTGTTGCTGGTCTTCACCTTCCCCCTGCAGCCTATTCACAGGCACAACAGGTTTGGGGATCTGTGCTTGCCCAGAGAAGGAACATCTCACGGTGCGCATCCTCGGCAGAGCCTGTTCCCGAAAAGGCAAACGTCCGGCTCCTTGTCCCACACGGAAGGTGGCAGCCCGGAAAGCTCTTGCTGGTCTTCACCTTCCCCCTGCAGCCTATTCACAGGCACCACCGCACTGGGAATGTCTGCTTTCCCAAAGACGCAATCTCTCACGGTGCGCATCCTCGGCAGAGCCTGTTCCCGAAAAGGCAAACGTCCGGCTCCTTGTCCCACACGGAAGGTGGCAGCCCGGAAAGCTGTTGCTGGTCTTCACCTTCCCCCTGCAGCCTATTCACAGGCACAACAGGTTTGGGGATCTGTGCTTGCCCAGAGAAGGAACATCTCACGGTGCGCATCCTCGGCAGAGCCTGTTCCCGAAAAGGCAAACGTCCGGCTCCTTGTCCCACACGGATGGTGGCAGCCCGGAAAGCTCTTGCTGGTCTTCACCTTCCCCCTGCAGCCTATTCACAGGCACAACAGGTTTGGGGATCTGTGCTTGCCCAGGGAAGGAACATCTCACGGTGCGCATCCTCGGCAGAGCCTGTTCCCGAAAAGGCAAACGTCCGGCTCCTTGTCCCACACGGAAGGTGGCAGACCTGAAAGCTGTTGCTGGTCTTCACCTTCCCCCTGCAGCCTATTCACAGGCACAACAGGTTTGGGGATCTCTGCTTGCCCAGGGAAGGAACATCTCACGGTGCGCATCCTCGGCAGAGCCTGTTCCCGAAAAGGCAAACGTCCGGCTCCTTGTCCCACACGGAAGGTGGCAGCCCGGAAAGCTGTTGCTGGTCTTCACCTTCCCCCTGCAGCCTATTCACAGGCACAACAGGTTTGGGGATCTGTGCTTGCCCAGAGAAGGAACATCTCACGGTGCGCATCCTCGGCAGAGCCTGTTCCCGAAAAGGCAAACGTCCGGCTCCTTGTCCCACACGGAAGGTGGCAGCCCGGAAAGCTGTTGCTGGTCTTCACCTTCCCCCTGCAGCCTATTCACAGGCACAACAGGTTTTGGGATCTCTGCTTGCCCAGAGAAGGAACATCTCACGGTGCGCATCCTCGGCAGAGCCTGTTCCCGAAAAGGCAAACGTCCGGCTCCTTGTCCCACACGGAAGGTGGCAGCCCGGAAAGCTGTTGCTGGTCTTCACCTTCCCCCTGCAGCCTAGTCACAGGCACAACAGGTTTTGGGATCTCTGCTTGCGCAGAGAAGGAACATCTCACGGTGCGCATCCTCGGCAGAGCCTGTTCCCGAAAAGGCAAACGTCCGGCTCCTTGTCCCACACGGAAGGTGGCAGCCCGGAAAGCTCTTGCTGGTCTTCACCTTCCCCCTGCAGCCTATTCACAGGCACAACAGGTTTGGGGATCTGTGCTTGCCCAGAGAAGGAACATCTCACGGTGCGCATCCTCGGCAGAGCCTGTTCCCGAAAAGGCAAACGTCCGGCTCCTTGTCCCACACGGAAGGTGGCAGCCCGGAAAGCTGTTGCTGGTCTTCACCTTCCCCCTGCAGCCTATTCACAGGCACAACAGGTTTGGGGATCTGTGCTTGCCCAGAGAAGGAACATCTCACGGTGCGCATCCTCGGCAGAGCCTGTTCCCGAAAAGGCAAACGTCCGGCTCCTTGTCCCACACGGAAGGTGGCAGCCCGGAAAGCTCTTGCTGGTCTTCACCTTCCCCCTGCAGCCTATTCACAGGCACAACAGGTTTGGGGATCTGTGCTTGCCCAGAGAAGGAACATCTCACGGTGCGCATCCTCGGCAGAGCCTGTTCCCGAAAAGGCAAACGTCCGGCTCCTTGTCCCACACGGAAGGTGGCAGCCCGGAAAGCTCTTGCTGGTCTTCACCTTCCCCCTGCAGCCTATTCACAGGCACAACAGGTTTGGGGATCTGTGCTTGCCCAGAGAAGGACCATCTCACGGTGCGCATCCTCGGCAGAGCCTGTTCCCGAAAAGGCAAACGTCCGGCTCCTTGTCCCACACGGAAGGTGGCAGCCCGGAAAGCTGTTGCTGGTCTTCACCTTCCCCCTGCAGCCTATTCACAGGCACAACAGGTTTGGGGATCTGTGCTTGCCCAGAGAAGGAACATCTCACGGTGCGCATCCTCGGCAGAGCCTGTTCCCGAAAAGGCAAACGTCCGGCTCCTTGTCCCACACGGAAGGTGGCAGCCCGGAAAGCTGTTGCTGGTCTTCACCTTCCCCCTGCAGCCTAGTCACAGGCACAACAGGTTTGGGGATCTGTGCTTGCCCAGAGAAGGAACATCTCACGGTGCGCATCCTCGGCAGAGCCTGTTCCCGAAAAGGCAAACGTCCGGCTCCTTGTCCCACACGGAAGGTGGCAGCCCGGAAAGCTGTTGCTGGTCTTCACCTTCCCCCTGCAGCCTAGTCACAGGCACAACAGGTTTTGGGATCTGTGCTTGCCCAGAGAAGGAACATCTCACGGTGCGCATCCTCGGCAGAGCCTGTTCCCGAAAAGGCAAACGTCCGGCTCCTTGTCCCACACGGAAGGTGGCAGCCCGGAAAGCTCTTGCTGGTCTTCACCTTCCCCCTGCAGCCTATTCACAGGCACAACAGGTTTGGGGATCTGTGCTTGCCCAGAGAAGGAACATCTCACGGTGCGCATCCTCGGCAGAGCCTGTTCCCGAAAAGGCAAACGTCCGGCTCCTTGTCCCACACGGAAGGTGGCAGCCCGGAAAGCTCTTGCTGGTCTTCACCTTCCCCCTGCAGCCTATTCACAGGCACCACCGCACTGGGAATGTCTGCTTTCCCAAAGACGCAATCTCTCACGGTGCGCATCCTCGGCAGAGCCTGTTCCCGAAAAGGCAAACGTCCGGCTCCTTGTCCCACACGGAAGGTGGCAGCCCGGAAAGCTCTTGCTGGTCTTCACCTTCCCCCTGCAGCCTATTCACAGGCACAACAGGTTTGGGGATCTGTGCTTGCCCAGAGAAGGAACATCTCACGGTGCGCATCCTCGGCAGAGCCTGTTCCCGAAAAGGCAAACGTCCGGCTCCTTGTCCCACACGGAAGGTGGCAGCCCGGAAAGCTCTTGCTGGTCTTCACCTTCCCCCTGCAGCCTATTCACAGGCACAACAGGTTTGGGGATCTGTGCTTGCCCAGAGAAGGAACATCTCACGGTGCGCATCCTCGGCAGAGCCTGTTCCCGAAAAGGCAAACGTCCGGCTCCTTGTCCCACACGGAAGGTGGCAGCCCGGAAAGCTCTTGCTGGTCTTCACCTTCCCCCTGCAGCCTATTCACAGGCACAACAGGTTTGGGGATCTGTGCTTGCCCAGAGAAGGAACATCTCACGGTGCGCATCCTCGGCAGAGCCTGTTCCCGAAAAGGCAAACGTCCGGCTCCTTGTCCCACACGGAAGGTGGCAGCCCGGAAAGCTCTTGCTGGTCTTCACCTTCCCCCTGCAGCCTATTCACAGGCACAACAGGTTTGGGGATCTGTGCTTGCCCAGAGAAGGAACATCTCACGGTGCGCATCCTCGGCAGAGCCTGTTCCCGAAAAGGCAAACGTCCGGCTCCTTGTCCCACACGGAAGGTGGCAGCCCGGAAAGCTCTTGCTGGTCTTCACCTTCCCCCTGCAGCCTAGTCACAGGCACAACAGGTTTGGGGATCTGTGCTTGCCCAGAGAAGGAACATCTCACGGTGCGCATCCTCGGCAGAGCCTGTTCCCGAAAAGGCAAACGTCCGGCTCCTTGTCCCACACGGAAGGTGGCAGCCCGGAAAGCTCTTGCTGGTCTTCACCTTCCCCCTGCAGCCTATTCACAGGCACAACAGGTTTGGGGATCTGTGCTTGCCCAGAGAAGGAACATCTCACGGTGCGCATCCTCGGCAGAGCCTGTTCCCGAAAAGGCAAACGTCCGGCTCCTTGTCCCACACGGAAGGTGGCAGCCCGGAAAGCTCTTGCTGGTCTTCACCTTCCCCCTGCAGCCTATTCACAGGCACAACAGGTTTGGGGATCTGTGCTTGCCCAGAGAAGGAACATCTCACGGTGCGCATCCTCGGCAGAGCCTGTTCCCGAAAAGGCAAACGTCCGGCTCCTTGTCCCACACGGAAGGTGGCAGCCCGGAAAGCTCTTGCTGGTCTTCACCTTCCCCCTGCAGCCTATTCACAGGCACAACAGGTTTTGGGATCTGTGCTTGCCCAGAGAAGGAACATCTCACGGTGCGCATCCTCGGCAGAGCCTGTTCCCGAAAAGGCAAACGTCCGGCTCCTTGTCCCACACGGAAGGTGGCAGCCCGGAAAGCTGTTGCTGGTCTTCACCTTCCCCCTGCAGCCTATTCACAGGCACAACAGGTTTGGGGATCTGTGCTTGCCCAGAGAAGGAACATCTCACGGTGCGCATCCTCGGCAGAGCCTGTTCCCGAAAAGGCAAACGTCCGGCTCCTTGTCCCACACGGAACGTGGCAGCCCTGAAAGCTGTTGCTGGTCTTCACCTTCCCCCTGCAGCCTATTCACAGGCACAACAGGTTTGGGGATCTGTGCTTGCCCAGAGAAGGAACATCTCACGGTGCGCATCCTCGGCAGAGCCTGTTCCCGAAAAGGCAAACCTCCGGCTCCTTGTCCCACACAGAAGGTGGCAGCCCGGAAAGCTGTTGCTGGTCTTCACCTTCCCCCTGCAGCCTATTCACAGGCACAACAGGTTTGGGGATCTGTGCTTGCCCAGAGAAGGAACATCTCACGGTGCGCATCCTCGGCAGAGCCTGTTCCCGAAAAGGCAAACGTCCGGCTCCTTGTCCCACACGGAAGGTGGCAGCCCGGAAAGCTCTTGCTGGTCTTCACCTTCCCCCTGCAGCCTATTCACAGGCACAACAGGTTTGGGGATCTGTGCTTGCCCAGAGAAGGAACATCTCACGGTGCGCATCCTCGGCAGAGCCTGTTCCCGAAAAGGCAAACGTCCGGCTCCTTGTCCCACACGGAAGGTGGCAGCCCGGAAAGCTCTTGCTGGTCTTCACCTTCCCCCTGCAGCCTATTCACAGGCACAACAGGTTTGGGGATCTGTGCTTGCCCAGAGAAGGAACATCTCACGGTGCGCATCCTCGGCAGAGCCTGTTCCCGAAAAGGCAAACGTCCGGCTCCTTGTCCCACACGGAAGGTGGCAGCCCGGAAAGCTCTTGCTGGTCTTCACCTTCCCCCTGCAGCCTATTCACAGGCACCACCGCACTGGGAATGTCTGCTTTCCCAAAGACGCAATCTCTCACGGTGCGCATCCTCGGCAGAGCCTGTTCCCGAAAAGGCAAACGTCCGGCTCCTTGTCCCACACGGAAGGTGGCAGCCCGGAAAGCTGTTGCTGGTCTTCACCTTCCCCCTGCAGCCTATTCACAGGCACAACAGGTTTGGGGATCTGTGCTTGCCCAGAGAAGGAACATCTCACGGTGCACATCCTCGGCAGAGCCTGTTCCCGAAAAGGCAAACGTCCGGCTCCTTGTCCCACACGGAAGGTGGCAGCCCGGAAAGCTGTTGCTGGTCTTCACCTTCCCCCTGCAGCCTATTCACAGGCACAACAGGTTTGGGGATCTCTGCTTGCGCAGAGAAGGAACATCTCACGGTGCGCATCCTCGGCAGAGCCTGTTCCCGAAAAGGCAAACGTCCGGCTCCTTGTCCCACACGGAAGGTGGCAGCCCGGAAAGCTGTTGCTGGTCTTCACCTTCCCCCTGCAGCCTATTCACAGGCACAACAGGTTTTGGGATCTCTGCTTGCCCAGAGAAGGAACATCTCACGGTGCGCATCCTCGGCAGAGCCTGTTCCCGAAAAGGCAAACGTCCGGCTCCTTGTCCCACACGGAAGGTGGCAGCCCGGAAAGCTGTTGCTGGTCTTCACCTTCCCCCTGCAGCCTATTCACCGGCACAACAGGTTTGGGGATCTGTGCTTGCCCAGAGAAGGAACATCTCACGGTGCGCATCCTCGGCAGAGCCTGTTCCCGAAAAGGCAAACGTCCGGCTCCTTGTCCCACACGGAAGGTGGCAGCCCGGAAAGCTCTTGCTGGTCTTCACCTTCCCCCTGCAGCCTATTCACAGGCACAACAGGTTTGGGGATCTGTGCTTGCCCAGAGAAGGAACATCTCACGGTGCGCATCCTCGGCAGAGCCTGTTCCCGAAAAGGCAAACGTCCGGCTCCTTGTCCCACACGGAAGGTGGCAGCCCGGAAAGCTCTTGCTGGTCTTCACCTTCCCCCTGCAGCCTATTCACAGGCACAACAGGTTTGGGGATCTGTGCTTGCCCAGAGAAGGAACATCTCACGGTGCGCATCCTCGGCAGAGCCTGTTCCCGAAAAGGCAAACGTCCGGCTCCTTGTCCCACACGGAAGGTGGCAGCCCGGAAAGCTCTTGCTGGTCTTCACCTTCCCCCTGCAGCCTATTCACAGGCACAACAGGTTTGGGGATCTGTGCTTGCCCAGAGAAGGAACATCTCACGGTGCGCATCCTCGGCAGAGCCTGTTCCCGAAAAGGCAAACGTCCGGCTCCTTGTCCCACACGGAAGGTGGCAGCCCGGAAAGCTCTTGCTGGTCTTCACCTTCCCCCTGCAGCCTATTCACAGGCACAACAGGTTTGGGGATCTGTGCTTGCCCAGAGAAGGAACATCTCACGGTGCGCATCCTCGGCAGAGCCTGTTCCCGAAAAGGCAAACGTCCGGCTCCTTGTCCCACACGGAAGGTGGCAGCCCGGAAAGCTGTTGCTGGTCTTCACCTTCCCCCTGCAGCCTATTCACAGGCACAACAGGTTTGGGGATCTGTGCTTGCCCAGAGAAGGAACATCTCACGGTGCGCATCCTCGGCAGAGCCTGTTCCCGAAAAGGCAAACGTCCGGCTCCTTGTCCCACACGGAAGGTGGCAGCCCGGAAAGCTCTTGCTGGTCTTCACCTTCCCCCTGCAGCCTATTCACAGGCACAACAGGTTTGGGGATCTCTGCATTTCCAAAGACGCAATCTCTCACGGTGCGCATCCTCGGCAGAGCCTGTTCCCGAAAAGGCAAACGTCCGGCTCCTTGTCCCACACGGAAGGTGGCAGCCCGGAAAGCTGTTGCTGGTCTTCACCTTCCCCCTGCAGCCTATTCACAGGCACAACAGGTTTTGGGATCTGTGCTTGCCCAGAGAAGGAACATCTCACGGTGCGCATCCTCGGCAGAGCCTGTTCCCGAAAAGGCAAACGTCCGGCTCCTTGTCCCACACGGAAGGTGGCAGCCCGGAAAGCTGTTGCTGGTCTTCACCTTCCCCCTGCAGCCTATTCACAGGCACAACAGGTTTGGGGATCTGTGCTTCCCCAGAGAAGGAACATCTCACGGTGCGCATCCTCGGCAGAGCCTGTTCCCGAAAAGGCAAACGTCCGGCTCCTTGTCCCACACGGAAGGTGGCAGCCCTGAAAGCTGTTGCTGGTCTTCACCTTCCCCCTGCAGCCTATTCACAGGCACAACAGGTTTGGGGATCTGTGCTTGCCCAGAGAAGGAACATCTCACGGTGCGCATCCTCGGCAGAGCCTGTTCCCGAAAAGGCAAACGTCCGGCTCCTTGTCCCACACGGAAGGTGGCAGCCCGGAAAGCTCTTGCTGGTCTTCACCTTCCCCCTGCAGCCTATTCACAGGCACAACAGGTTTGGGGATCTGTGCTTGCCCAGAGAAGGAACATCTCACGGTGCGCATCCTCGGCAGAGCCTGTTCCCGAAAAGGCAAACGTCCGGCTCCTTGTCCCACACGGAAGGTGGCAGCCCGGAAAGCTGTTGCTGGTCTTCACCTTCCCCCTGCAGCCTATTCACAGGCACAACAGGTTTGGGGATCTGTGCTTGCCCAGAGAAGGAACATCTCACGGTGCGCATCCTCGGCAGAGCCTGTTCCCGAAAAGGCAAACGTCCGGCTCCTTGTCCCACACGGAAGGTGGCAGCCCGGAAAGCTGTTGCTGGTCTTCACCTTCCCCCTGCAGCCTATTCACAGGCACAACAGGTTTGGGGATCTGTGCTTGCCCAGAGAAGGAACATCTCACGGTGCGCATCCTCGGCAGAGCCTGTTCCCGAAAAGGCAAACCTCCGGCTCCTTGTCCCACACGGAAGGTGGCAGCCCTGAAAGCTGTTGCTGGTCTTCACCTTCCCCCTGCAGCCTATTCACAGGCACAACAGGTTTGGGGATCTGTGCTTGCCCAGAGAAGGAACATCTCACGGTGCGCATCCTCGACAGAGCCTGTTCCTGAAAAGGCAAACCTCCGGCTCCTTGTCCCACACAGAAGGTGGCAGCCCGGAAAGCTGTTGCTGGTCTTCACCTTCCCCCTGCAGCCTATTCACAGGCACAACAGGTTTGGGGATCTGTGCTTGCCCAGAGAAGGAACATCTCACGGTGCGCATCCTCGGCAGAGCCTGTTCCCGAAAAGGCAAACGTCCGGCTCCTTGTCCCACACGGAAGGTGGCAGCCCGGAAAGCTGTTGCTGGTCTTCACCTTCCCCCTGCAGCCTATTCACAGGCACAACAGGTTTGGGGATCTGTGCTTGCCCAGAGAAGGAACATCTCACGGTGCGCATCCTCGGCAGAGCCTGTTCCCGAAAAGGCAAACGTCCGGCTCCTTGTCCCACACGGAAGGTGGCAGCCCTGAAAGCTGTTGCTGGTCTTCACCTTCCCCCTGCAGCCTATTCACAGGCACAACAGGTTTGGGGATCTGTGCTTGCCCAGAGAAGGAACATCTCACGGTGCGCATCCTCGGCAGAGCCTGTTCCCGAAAAGGCAAACGTCCGGCTCCTTGTCCCACACGGAAGGTGGCAGCCCGGAAAGCTGTTGCTGGTCTTCACCTTCCCCCTGCAGCCTATTCACAGGCACCACCGCACTGGGAATGTCTGCATTTCCCAAAGACGCAATCTCTCAGGGTGCGCATCCTCGGCAGAGCCTGTTCCCGAAAAGGCAAACGTCCGGCTCCTTGTCCCACACGGAAGGTGGCAGCCCGGAAAGCTCTTGCTGGTCTTCACCTTCCCCCTGCAGCCTATTCACAGGCACAACAGGTTTGGGGATCTGTGCTTGCCCAGAGAAGGAACATCTCACGGTGCGCATCCTCGGCAGAGCCTGTTCCCGAAAAGGCAAACGTCCGGCTCCTTGTCCCACACGGAAGGTGGCAGCCCGGAAAGCTCTTGCTGGTCTTCACCTTCCCCCTGCAGCCTATTCACAGGCACAACAGGTTTGGGGATCTGTGCTTGCCCAGAGAAGGAACATCTCACGGTGCGCATCCTCGGCAGAGCCTGTTCCCGAAAAGGCAAACGTCCGGCTCCTTGTCCCACACGGAAGGTGGCAGCCCGGAAAGCTGTTGCTGGTCTTCACCTTCCCCCAGCAGCCTATTCACAGGCACAACAGGTTTGGGGATCTGTGCTTGCCTAGAGAAGGACCATCTCACGGTGCGCATCCTCGGCAGAGCCTGTTCCCGAAAAGGCAAACGTCCGGCTCCTTGTCCCACACGGAAGGTGGCAGCCCGGAAAGCTGTTGCTGGTCTTCACCTTCCCCCTGCAGCCTATTCACAGGCACAACAGGTTTGGGGATCTGTGCTTGCGCAGAGAAGGAACATCTCACGGTGCGCATCCTCGGCAGAGCCTGTTCCCGAAAAGGCAAACGTCCGGCTCCTTGTCCCACACGGATGGTGGCAGCCCTGAAAGCTGTTGCTGGTCTTCACCTTCCCCCTGCAGCCTATTCACAGGCACAACAGGTTTGGGGATCTGTGCTTGCCCAGAGAAGGAACATCTCACGGTGCGCATCCTCGGCAGAGCCTGTTCCCGAAAAGGCAAACGTCCGGCTCCTTGTCCCACACGGAAGGTGGCAGCCCGGAAAGCTGTTGCTGGTCTTCACCTTCCCCCTGCAGCCTATTCACAGGCACAACAGGTTTGGGGATCTGTGCTTGCCCAGAGAAGGAACATCTCACGGTGCGCATCCTCGGCAGAGCCTGTTCCCGAAAAGGCAAACGTCCGGCTCCTTGTCCCACACGGAAGGTGGCAGCCCGGAAAGCTGTTGCTGGTCTTCACCTTCCCCCTGCAGCCTATTCACAGGCACAACAGGTTTGGGGATCTGTGCTTGCCCAGAGAAGGAACATCTCACGGTGCGCATCCTCGGCAGAGCCTGTTCCCGAAAAGGCAAACGTCCGGCTCCTTGTCCCACACGGAAGGTGGCAGCCCGGAAAGCTCTTGCTGGTCTTCACCTTCCCCCTGCAGCCTATTCACAGGCACAACAGGTTTGGGGATCTGTGCTTGCCCAGAGAAGGAACATCTCACGGTGCGCATCCTCGGCAGAGCCTGTTCCCGAAAAGGCAAACGTCCGGCTCCTTGTCCCACACGGAAGGTGGCAGCCCGGAAAGCTGTTGCTGGTCTTCACCTTCCCCCTGCAGCCTATTCACAGGCACAACAGGTTTTGGGATCTGTGCTTGCCCAGAGAAGGAACATCTCACGGTGCGCATCCTCGGCAGAGCCTGTTCCCGAAAAGGCAAACGTCCGGCTCCTTGTCCCACACGGAAGGTGGCAGCCCGGAAAGCTGTTGCTGGTCTTCACCTTCCCCCTGCAGCCTATTCACAGGCACAACAGGTTTTGGGATCTGTGCTTGCCCAGAGAAGGAACATCTCACGGTGCGCATCCTCGGCAGAGCCTGTTCCCGAAAAGGCAAACGTCCGGCTCCTTGTCCCACACGGAAGGTGGCAGCCCGGAAAGCTGTTGCTGGTCTTCACCTTCCCCCTGCAGCCTATTCACAGGCACAACAGGTTTGGGGATCTGTGCTTGCCCAGAGAAGGAACATCTCACGGTGCGCATCCTCGGCAGAGCCTGTTCCCGAAAAGGCAAACGTCCGGCTCCTTGTCCCACACGGAAGGTGGCAGCCCGGAAAGCTCTTGCTGGTCTTCACCTTCCCCCTGCAGCCTATTCACAGGCACCACCGCACTGGGAATCTCTGCATTTCCAAAGACGCAATCTCTCACGGTGCGCATCCTCGGCAGAGCCTGTTCCCGAAAAGGCAAACGTCCGGCTCCTTGTCCCACACGGAAGGTGGCAGCCCGGAAAGCTGTTGCTGGTCTTCACCTTCCCCCTGCAGCCTATTCACAGGCACAACAGGTTTGGGGATCTGTGCTTGCCCAGAGAAGGAACATCTCACGGTGCGCATCCTCGGCAGAGCCTGTTCCCGAAAAGGCAAACGTCCGGCTCCTTGTCCCACACGGAAGGTGGCAGCCCGGAAAGCTGTTGCTGGTCTTCACCTTCCCCCTGCAGCCTATTCACAGGCACAACAGGTTTGGGGATCTGTGCTTGCCCAGAGAAGGAACATCTCACGGTGCGCATCCTCGGCAGAGCCTGTTCCCGAAAAGGCAAACGTCCGGCTCCTTGTCCCACACGGAAGGTGGCAGCCCGGAAAGCTGTTGCTGGTCTTCACCTTCCCCCTGCAGCCTATTCACAGGCACAACAGGTTTGGGGATCTGTGCTTGCCCAGAGAAGGAACATCTCACGGTGCGCATCCTCGGCAGAGCCTGTTCCCGAAAAGGCAAACGTCCGGCTCCTTGTCCCACACGGAAGGTGGCAGCCCGGAAAGCTGTTGCTGGTCTTCACCTTCCCCCTGCAGCCTATTCACAGGCACAACAGGTTTGGGGATCTGTGCTTGCCCAGAGAAGGAACATCTCACGGTGCGCATCCTCGGCAGAGCCTGTTCCCGAAAAGGCAAACGTCCGGCTCCTTGTCCCACACGGAAGGTGGCAGCCCTGAAAGCTCTTGCTGGTCTTCACCTTCCCCCTGCAGCCTATTCACAGGCACAACAGGTTTGGGGATCTGTGCTTGCCCAGAGAAGGAACATCTCACGGTGCGCATCCTCGGCAGAGCCTGTTCCCGAAAAGGCAAACGTCCGGCTCCTTGTCCCACACGGAAGGTGGCAGCCCGGAAAGCTGTTGCTGGTCTTCACCTTCCCCCTGCAGCCTATTCACAGGCACAACAGGTTTGGGGATCTGTGCTTGCCCAGAGAAGGAACATCTCACGGTGCGCATCCTCGGCAGAGCCTGTTCCCGAAAAGGCAAACGTCCGGCTCCTTGTCCCACACGGAAGGTGGCAGCCCTGAAAGCTCTTGCTGGTCTTCACCTTCCCCCTGCAGCCTATTCACAGGCACAACAGGTTTGGGGATCTGTGCTTGCCCAGAGAAGGAACATCTCACGGTGCGCATCCTCGGCAGAGCCTGTTCCCGAAAAGGCAAACGTCCGGCTCCTTGTCCCACACGGAAGGTGGCAGCCCGGAAAGCTGTTGCTGGTCTTCACCTTCCCCCTGCAGCCTATTCACAGGCACCACCGCACTGGGAATGTCTGCATTTCCCAAAGACGCAATCTCTCAGGGTGCGCATCCTCGGCAGAGCCTGTTCCCGAAAAGGCAAACGTCCGGCTCCTTGTCCCACACGGAAGGTGGCAGCCCGGAAAGCTCTTGCTGGTCTTCACCTTCCCCCTGCAGCCTATTCACAGGCACAACAGGTTTGGGGATCTGTGCTTGCCCAGAGAAGGAACATCTCACGGTGCGCATCCTCGGCAGAGCCTGTTCCCGAAAAGGCAAACGTCCGGCTCCTTGTCCCACACGGAAGGTGGCAGCCCGGAAAGCTCTTGCTGGTCTTCACCTTCCCCCTGCAGCCTATTCACAGGCACAACAGGTTTGGGGATCTGTGCTTGCCCAGAGAAGGAACATCTCACGGTGCGCATCCTCGGCAGAGCCTGTTCCCGAAAAGGCAAACGTCCGGCTCCTTGTCCCACACGGAAGGTGGCAGCCCGGAAAGCTGTTGCTGGTCTTCACCTTCCCCCAGCAGCCTATTCACAGGCACAACAGGTTTGGGGATCTGTGCTTGCCTAGAGAAGGACCATCTCACGGTGCGCATCCTCGGCAGAGCCTGTTCCCGAAAAGGCAAACGTCCGGCTCCTTGTCCCACACGGAAGGTGGCAGCCCGGAAAGCTGTTGCTGGTCTTCACCTTCCCCCTGCAGCCTATTCACAGGCACAACAGGTTTGGGGATCTGTGCTTGCGCAGAGAAGGAACATCTCACGGTGCGCATCCTCGGCAGAGCCTGTTCCCGAAAAGGCAAACGTCCGGCTCCTTGTCCCACACGGATGGTGGCAGCCCTGAAAGCTGTTGCTGGTCTTCACCTTCCCCCTGCAGCCTATTCACAGGCACAACAGGTTTGGGGATCTGTGCTTGCCCAGAGAAGGAACATCTCACGGTGCGCATCCTCGGCAGAGCCTGTTCCCGAAAAGGCAAACGTCCGGCTCCTTGTCCCACACGGAAGGTGGCAGCCCGGAAAGCTCTTGCTGGTCTTCACCTTCCCCCTGCAGCCTATTCACAGGCACAACAGGTTTGGGGATCTGTGCTTGCCCAGAGAAGGAACATCTCACGGTGCGCATCCTCGGCAGAGCCTGTTCCCGAAAAGGCAAACGTCCGGCTCCTTGTCCCACACGGAAGGTGGCAGCCCGGAAAGCTGTTGCTGGTCTTCACCTTCCCCCTGCAGCCTAGTCACAGGCACAACAGGTTTGGGGATCTGTGCTTGCCCAGAGAAGGAACATCTCACGGTGCGCATCCTCGGCAGAGCCTGTTCCCGAAAAGGCAAACGTCCGGCTCCTTGTCCCACACGGAAGGTGGCAGCCCGGAAAGCTCTTGCTGGTCTTCACCTTCCCCCTGCAGCCTATTCACAGGCACAACAGGTTTGGGGATCTCTGCTTGCCCAGAGAAGGAACATCTCACGGTGCGCATCCTCGGCAGAGCCTGTTCCCGAAAAGGCAAACGTCCGGCTCCTTGTCCCACACGGAAGGTGGCAGCCCGGAAAGCTGTTGCTGGTCTTCACCTTCCCCCTGCAGCCTATTCACAGGCACAACAGGTTTTGGGATCTGTGCTTGCCCAGAGAAGGAACATCTCACGGTGCGCATCCTCGGCAGAGCCTGTTCCCGAAAAGGCAAACGTCCGGCTCCTTGTCCCACACGGAAGGTGGCAGCCCGGAAAGCTGTTGCTGGTCTTCACCTTCCCCCTGCAGCCTATTCACAGGCACAACAGGTTTTGGGATCTGTGCTTGCCCAGAGAAGGAACATCTCACGGTGCGCATCCTCGGCAGAGCCTGTTCCCGAAAAGGCAAACGTCCGGCTCCTTGTCCCACACGGAAGGTGGCAGCCCGGAAAGCTGTTGCTGGTCTTCACCTTCCCCCTGCAGCCTATTCACAGGCACAACAGGTTTGGGGATCTGTGCTTGCCCAGAGAAGGAACATCTCACGGTGCGCATCCTCGGCAGAGCCTGTTCCCGAAAAGGCAAACGTCCGGCTCCTTGTCCCACACGGAAGGTGGCAGACCTGAAAGCTGTTGCTGGTCTTCACCTTCCCCCTGCAGCCTATTCACAGGCACAACAGGTTTGGGGATCTGTGCTTGCCCAGAGAAGGAACATCTCACGGTGCGCATCCTCGGCAGAGCCTGTTCCCGAAAAGGCAAACGTCCGGCTCCTTGTCCCACACGGAAGGTGGCAGCCCGGAAAGCTGTTGCTGGTCTTCACCTTCCCCCTGCAGCCTATTCACAGGCACAACAGGTTTGGGGATCTGTGCTTGCCCAGAGAAGGAACATCTCACGGTGCGCATCCTCGGCAGAGCCTGTTCCCGAAAAGGCAAACGTCCGGCTCCTTGTCCCACACGGAAGGTGGCAGCCCGGAAAGCTCTTGCTGGTCTTCACCTTCCCCCTGCAGCCTATTCACAGGCACCACCGCACTGGGAATCTCTGCATTTCCAAAGACGCAATCTCTCACGGTGCGCATCCTCGGCAGAGCCTGTTCCCGAAAAGGCAAACGTCCGGCTCCTTGTCCCACACGGAAGGTGGCAGCCCGGAAAGCTCTTGCTGGTCTTCACCTTCCCCCTGCAGCCTATTCACAGGCACAACAGGTTTGGGGATCTGTGCTTGCCCAGAGAAGGAACATCTCACGGTGCGCATCCTCGGCAGAGCCTGTTCCCGAAAAGGCAAACGTCCGGCTCCTTGTCCCACACGGAAGGTGGCAGCCCGGAAAGCTCTTGCTGGTCTTCACCTTCCCCCTGCAGCCTATTCACAGGCACAACAGGTTTGGGGATCTGTGCTTGCCCAGAGAAGGAACATCTCACGGTGCGCATCCTCGGCAGAGCCTGTTCCCGAAAAGGCAAACGTCCGGCTCCTTGTCCCACACGGAAGGTGGCAGCCCGGAAAGCTCTTGCTGGTCTTCACCTTCCCCCTGCAGCCTATTCACAGGCACAACAGGTTTGGGGATCTGTGCTTGCCCAGAGAAGGAACATCTCACGGTGCGCATCCTCGGCAGAGCCTGTTCCCGAAAAGGCAAACGTCCGGCTCCTTGTCCCACACGGAAGGTGGCAGCCCGGAAAGCTGTTGCTGGTCTTCACCTTCCCCCTGCAGCCTATTCACAGGCACAACAGGTTTGGGGATCTGTGCTTGCCCAGAGAAGGAACATCTCACGGTGCGCATCCTCGGCAGAGCCTGTTCCCGAAAAGGCAAACGTCCGGCTCCTTGTCCCACACGGAAGGTGGCAGCCCTGAAAGCTCTTGCTGGTCTTCACCTTCCCCCTGCAGCCTATTCACAGGCACAACAGGTTTGGGGATCTGTGCTTGCCCAGAGAAGGAACATCTCACGGTGCGCATCCTCGGCAGAGCCTGTTCCCGAAAAGGCAAACGTCCGGCTCCTTGTCCCACACGGAAGGTGGCAGCCCGGAAAGCTGTTGCTGGTCTTCACCTTCCCCCTGCAGCCTATTCACAGGCACAACAGGTTTGGGGATCTGTGCTTGCCCAGAGAAGGAACATCTCACGGTGCGCATCCTCGGCAGAGCCTGTTCCCGAAAAGGCAAACGTCCGGCTCCTTGTCCCACACGGAAGGTGGCAGCCCTGAAAGCTGTTGCTGGTCTTCACCTTCCCCCTGCAGCCTATTCACAGGCACAACAGGTTTGGGGATCTGTGCTTGCCCAGAGAAGGAACATCTCACGGTGCGCATCCTCGACAGAGCCTGTTCCTGAAAAGGCAAACCTCCGGCTCCTTGTCCCACACAGAAGGTGGCAGCCCGGAAAGCTGTTGCTGGTCTTCACCTTCCCCCTGCAGCCTATTCACAGGCACAACAGGTTTGGGGATCTGTGCTTGCCCAGAGAAGGAACATCTCACGGTGCGCATCCTCGGCAGAGCCTGTTCCCGAAAAGGCAAACGTCCGGCTCCTTGTCCCACACGGAAGGTGGCAGCCCGGAAAGCTGTTGCTGGTCTTCACCTTCCCCCTGCAGCCTATTCACAGGCACAACAGGTTTGGGGATCTGTGCTTGCCCAGAGAAGGAACATCTCACGGTGCGCATCCTCGGCAGAGCCTGTTCCCGAAAAGGCAAACGTCCGGCTCCTTGTCCCACACGGAAGGTGGCAGCCCTGAAAGCTGTTGCTGGTCTTCACCTTCCCCCTGCAGCCTATTCACAGGCACAACAGGTTTGGGGATCTGTGCTTGCCCAGAGAAGGAACATCTCACGGTGCGCATCCTCGGCAGAGCCTGTTCCCGAAAAGGCAAACGTCCGGCTCCTTGTCCCACAAGGAAGGTGGCAGCCCGGAAAGCTGTTGCTGGTCTTCACCTTCCACCTGCAGCCTATTCACAGGCACCACCGCACTGGGAATGTCTGCATTTCCCAAAGACGCAATCTCTCACGGTGCGCATCCTCGGCAGAGCCTGTTCCCGAAAAGGCAAACGTCCGGCTCCTTGTCCCACACGGAAGGTGGCAGCCCGGAAAGCTGTTGCTGGTCTTCACCTTCCCCCTGCAGCCTATTCACAGGCACAACAGGTTTGGGGATCTGTGCTTGCCCAGAGAAGGAACATCTCACGGTGCGCATCCTCGGCAGAGCCTGTTCCCGAAAAGGCAAACGTCCGGCTCCTTGTCCCACACGGAAGGTGGCAGACCTGAAAGCTGTTGCTGGTCTTCACCTTCCCCCTGCAGCCTATTCACAGGCACAACAGGTTTGGGGATCTCTGCTTGCGCAGAGAAGGAACATCTCACGGTGCGCATCCTCGGCAGAGCCTGTTCCCGAAAAGGCAAACGTCCGGCTCCTTGTCCCACACGGAAGGTGGCAGCCCGGAAAGCTGTTGCTGGTCTTCACCTTCCCCCTGCAGCCTATTCACAGGCACAACAGGTTTGAGAATCTGTGCTTGCCCAGAGAAGGAACATCTCACGGTGCGCATCCTCGGCAGAGCCTGTTCCCGAAAAGGCAAACGTCCGGCTCCTTGTCCCACACGGAAGGTGGCAGCCCGGAAAGCTCTTGCTGGTCTTCACCTTCCCCCTGCAGCCTATTCACAGGCACAACAGGTTTGGGGATCTGTGCTTGCCCAGAGAAGGAACATCTCACGGTGCGCATCCTCGGCAGAGCCTGTTCCCGAAAAGGCAAACGTCCGGCTCCTTGTCCCACACGGAAGGTGGCAGCCCGGAAAGCTCTTGCTGGTCTTCACCTTCCCCCTGCAGCCTATTCACAGGCACAACAGGTTTGGGGATCTGTGCTTGCCCAGAGAAGGAACATCTCACGGTGCGCATCCTCGGCAGAGCCTGTTCCCGAAAAGGCAAACGTCCGGCTCCTTGTCCCACACGGAAGGTGGCAGCCCTGAAAGCTGTTGCTGGTCTTCACCTTCCCCCAGCAGCCTATTCACAGGCACAACAGGTTTGGGGATCTGTGCTTGCCTAGAGAAGGACCATCTCACGGTGCGCATCCTCGGCAGAGCCTGTTCCGGAAAAGGCAAACGTCCGGCTCCTTGTCCCACACGGAAGGTGGCAGCCCGGAAAGCTGTTGCTGGTCTTCACCTTCCCCCTGCAGCCTATTCACAGGCACAACAGGTTTGGGGATCTGTGCTTGCGCAGAGAAGGAACATCTCACGGTGCGCATCCTCGGCAGAGCCTGTTCCCGAAAAGGCAAACGTCCGGCTCCTTGTCCCACACGGATGGTGGCAGCCCTGAAAGCTGTTGCTGGTCTTCACCTTCCCCCTGCAGCCTATTCACAGGCACAACAGGTTTTGGGATCTGTGCTTGCCCAGAGAAGGAACATCTCACGGTGCGCATCCTCGGCAGAGCCTGTTCCCGAAAAGGCAAACGTCCGGCTCCTTGTCCCACACGGAAGGTGGCAGCCCGGAAAGCTCTTGCTGGTCTTCACCTTCCCCCTGCAGCCTATTCACAGGCACAACAGGTTTGGGGATCTGTGCTTGCCCAGAGAAGGAACATCTCACGGTGCGCATCCTCGGCAGAGCCTGTTCCCGAAAAGGCAAACGTCCGGCTCCTTGTCCCACACGGAAGGTGGCAGCCCGGAAAGCTGTTGCTGGTCTTCACCTTCCCCCTGCAGCCTAGTCACAGGCACAACAGGTTTGGGGATCTGTGCTTGCCCAGAGAAGGAACATCTCACGGTGCGCATCCTCGGCAGAGCCTGTTCCCGAAAAGGCAAACGTCCGGCTCCTTGTCCCACACGGAAGGTGGCAGCCCGGAAAGCTCTTGCTGGTCTTCACCTTCCCCCTGCAGCCTATTCACAGGCACAACAGGTTTGGGGATCTGTGCTTGCCCAGAGAAGGAACATCTCACGGTGCGCATCCTCGGCAGAGCCTGTTCCCGAAAAGGCAAACGTCCGGCTCCTTGTCCCACACGGAAGGTGGCAGCCCGGAAAGCTGTTGCTGGTCTTCACCTTCCCCCTGCAGCCTAGTCACAGGCACAACAGGTTTTGGGATCTGTGCTTGCCCAGAGAAGGAACATCTCACGGTGCGCATCCTCGGCAGAGCCTGTTCCCGAAAAGGCAAACGTCCGGCTCCTTGTCCCACACGGAAGGTGGCAGCCCGGAAAGCTGTTGCTGGTCTTCACCTTCCCCCTGCAGCCTATTCACAGGCACAACAGGTTTTGGGATCTGTGCTTGCCCAGAGAAGGAACATCTCACGGTGCGCATCCTCGGCAGAGCCTGTTCCCGAAAAGGCAAACGTCCGGCTCCTTGTCCCACACGGAAGGTGGCAGCCCGGAAAGCTGTTGCTGGTCTTCACCTTCCCCCTGCAGCCTATTCACAGGCACAACAGGTTTGGGGATCTGTGCTTGCCCAGAGAAGGAACATCTCACGGTGCGCATCCTCGGCAGAGCCTGTTCCCGAAAAGGCAAACGTCCGGCTCCTTGTCCCACACGGAAGGTGGCAGACCTGAAAGCTGTTGCTGGTCTTCACCTTCCCCCTGCAGCCTATTCACAGGCACAACAGGTTTGGGGATCTGTGCTTGCCCAGAGAAGGAACATCTCACGGTGCGCATCCTCGGCAGAGCCTGTTCCCGAAAAGGCAAACGTCCGGCTCCTTGTCCCACACGGAAGGTGGCAGCCCGGAAAGCTGTTGCTGGTCTTCACCTTCCCCCTGCAGCCTATTCACAGGCACAACAGGTTTGGGGATCTGTGCTTGCCCAGAGAAGGAACATCTCACGGTGCGCATCCTCGGCAGAGCCTGTTCCCGAAAAGGCAAACGTCCGGCTCCTTGTCCCACACGGAAGGTGGCAGCCCGGAAAGCTCTTGCTGGTCTTCACCTTCCCCCTGCAGCCTATTCACAGGCACCACCGCACTGGGAATCTCTGCATTTCCAAAGACGCAATCTCTCACGGTGCGCATCCTCGGCAGAGCCTGTTCCCGAAAAGGCAAACGTCCGGCTCCTTGTCCCACACGGAAGGTGGCAGCCCGGAAAGCTGTTGCTGGTCTTCACCTTCCCCCTGCAGCCTATTCACAGGCACAACAGGTTTTGGGATCTGTGCTTGCCCAGAGAAGGAACATCTCACGGTGCGCATCCTCGGCAGAGCCTGTTCCCGAAAAGGCAAACGTCCGGCTCCTTGTCCCACACGGAAGGTGGCAGCCCGGAAAGCTGTTGCTGGTCTTCACCTTCCCCCTGCAGCCTATTCACAGGCACAACAGGTTTGGGGATCTGTGCTTGCCCAGAGAAGGAACATCTCACGGTGCGCATCCTCGGCAGAGCCTGTTCCCGAAAAGGCAAACGTCCGGCTCCTTGTCCCACACGGAAGGTGGCAGCCCGGAAAGCTCTTGCTGGTCTTCACCTTCCCCCTGCAGCCTATTCACAGGCACAACAGGTTTGGGGATCTGTGCTTGCCCAGAGAAGGAACATCTCACGGTGCGCATCCTCGGCAGAGCCTGTTCCCGAAAAGGCAAACGTCCGGCTCCTTGTCCCACACGGAAGGTGGCAGCCCGGAAAGCTCTTGCTGGTCTTCACCTTCCCCCAGCAGCCTATTCACAGGCACAACAGGTTTGGGGATCTGTGCTTGCCTAGAGAAGGACCATCTCACGGTGCGCATCCTCGGCAGAGCCTGTTCCCGAAAAGGCAAACGTCCGGCTCCTTGTCCCACACGGAAGGTGGCAGCCCGGAAAGCTGTTGCTGGTCTTCACCTTCCCCCTGCAGCCTATTCACAGGCACAACAGGTTTGGGGATCTGTGCTTGCGCAGAGAAGGAACATCTCACGGTGCGCATCCTCGGCAGAGCCTGTTCCCGAAAAGGCAAACGTCCGGCTCCTTGTCCCACACGGATGGTGGCAGCCCTGAAAGCTGTTGCTGGTCTTCACCTTCCCCCTGCAGCCTATTCACAGGCACAACAGGTTTGGGGATCTGTGCTTGCCCAGAGAAGGAACATCTCACGGTGCGCATCCTCGGCAGAGCCTGTTCCCGAAAAGGCAAACGTCCGGCTCCTTGTCCCACATGGAAGGTGGCAGCCCGGAAAGCTGTTGCTGGTCTTCACCTTCCCCCTGCAGCCTATTCACAGGCACAACAGGTTTTGGGATCTGTGCTTGCCCAGAGAAGGAACATCTCACGGTGCGCATCCTCGGCAGAGCCTGTTCCCGAAATGCAAACGTCCGGCTCCTTGTCCCACACGGAAGGTGGCAGCCCGGAAAGCTCTTGCTGGTCTTCACCTTCCCCCTGCAGCCTATTCACAGGCACAACAGGTTTGGGGATCTGTGCTTGCCCAGAGAAGGAACATCTCACGGTGCGCATCCTCGGCAGAGCCTGTTCCCGAAAAGGCAAACGTCCGGCTCCTTGTCCCACACGGAAGGTGGCAGCCCGGAAAGCTGTTGCTGGTCTTCACCTTCCCCCTGCAGCCTATTCACAGGCACAACAGGTTTGGGGATCTGTGCTTGCCCAGAGAAGGAACATCTCACGGTGCGCATCCTCGGCAGAGCCTGTTCCCGAAAAGGCAAACGTCCGGCTCCTTGTCCCACACGGATGGTGGCAGACCTGAAAGCTGTTGCTGGTCTTCACCTTCCCCCTGCAGCCTATTCACAGGCACAACAGGTTTGGGGATCTGTGCTTGCCCAGAGAAGGAACATCTCACGGTGCGCATCCTCGGCAGAGCCTGTTCCCAAAAAGGCAAACGTCCGGCTCCTTGTCCCACATGGAAGGTGGCAGCCCGGAAAGCTGTTGCTGGTCTTCACCTTCCCCCTGCAGCCTATTCACAGGCACAACAGGTTTTGGGATCTGTGCTTGCCCAGAGAAGGAACATCTCACGGTGCGCATCCTCGGCAGAGCCTGTTCCCGAAAAGGCAAACGTCCGGCTCCTTGTCCCACACGGAAGGTGGCAGCCCGGAAAGCTGTTGCTGGTCTTCACCTTCCCCCTGCAGCCTAGTCACAGGCACAACAGGTTTGGGGATCTGTGCTTGCCCAGAGAAGGAACATCTCACGGTGCGCATCCTCGGCAGAGCCTGTTCCCGAAAAGGCAAACGTCCGGCTCCTTGTCCCACACGGAAGGTGGCAGCCCGGAAAGCTCTTGCTGGTCTTCACCTTCCCCCTGCAGCCTATTCACAGGCACAACAGGTTTGGGGATCTGTGCTTGCCCAGAGAAGGAACATCTCACGGTGCGCATCCTCGGCAGAGCCTGTTCCCGAAAAGGCAAACGTCCGGCTCCTTGTCCCACACGGAAGGTGGCAGCCCGGAAAGCTGTTGCTGGTCTTCACCTTCCCCCTGCAGCCTATTCACAGGCACAACAGGTTTGGGGATCTGTGCTTCCCCAGAGAAGGAACATCTCACGGTGCGCATCCTCGGCAGAGCCTGTTCCCGAAAAGGCAAACGTCCGGCTCCTTGTCCCACACGGAAGGTGGCAGCCCGGAAAGCTGTTGCTGGTCTTCACCTTCCCCCTGCAGCCTATTCACAGGCACAACAGGTTTGGGGAATCTGTGCTTGCCCAGAGAAGGACCATCTCACGGTGCGCATCCTCGGCAGAGCCTGTTCCCGAAAAGGCAAACGTCCGGCTCCTTGTCCCACACGGAAGGTGGCAGCCCGGAAAGCTGTTGCTGGTCTTCACCTTCCCCCTGCAGCCTATTCACAGGCACAACAGGTTTGGGGATCTCTGCTTGCCCAGAGAAGGAACATCTCACGGTGCGCATCCTCGGCAGAGCCTGTTCCCGAAAAGGCAAACGTCCGGCTCCTTGTCCCACACGGAAGGTGGCAGCCCTGAAAGCTGTTGCTGGTCTTCACCTTCCCCCTGCAGCCTATTCACAGGCACAACAGGTTTGGGGATCTGTGCTTGCCCAGAGAAGGAACATCTCACGGTGCGCATCCTCGGCAGAGCCTGTTCCCGAAAAGGCAAACGTCCGGCTCCTTGTCCCACACGGAAGGTGGCAGCCCGGAAAGCTGTTGCTGGTCTTCACCTTCCCCCTGCAGCCTATTCACAGGCACAACAGGTTTGGGGATCTGTGCTTGCCTAGAGAAGGACCATCTCACGGTGCGCATCCTCGGCAGAGCCTGTTCCCGAAAAGGCAAACGTCCGGCTCCTTGTCCCACACGGAAGGTGGCAGCCCGGAAAGCTGTTGCTGGTCTTCACCTTCCCCCTGCAGCCTATTCACAGGCACAACAGGTTTGGGGATCTGTGCTTGCCCAGAGAAGGAACATCTCACGGTGCGCATCCTCGGCAGAGCCTGTTCCCGAAAAGGCAAACGTCCGGCTCCTTGTCCCACACGGAAGGTGGCAGCCCGGAAAGCTGTTGCTGGTCTTCACCTTCCCCCTGCAGCCTATTCACAGGCACAACAGGTTTGGGGATCTGTGCTTGCCCAAAGACGCAATCTCTCACGGTGCGCATCCTCGGCAGAGCCTGTTCCCGAAAAGGCAAACGTCCGGCTCCTTGTCCCACACGGAAGGTGGCAGCCCTGAAAGCTGTTGCTGGTCTTCACCTTCCCCCTGCAGCCTATTCACAGGCACAACAGGTTTGGGGATCTGTGCTTGCCCAAAGACGCAATCTCTCACGGTGCGCATCCTCGGCAGAGCCTGTTCCCGAAAAGGCAAACGTCCGGCTCCTTGTCCCACACGGAAGGTGGGAGCCCGGAAAGCTCTTGCTGGTCTTCACCTTCCCCCTGCAGCCTATTCACAGGCACAACAGGTTTGGGGATCTGTGCTTGCCCAGAGAAGGAACATCTCACGGTGCGCATCCTCGGCAGAGCCTGTTCCCGAAAAGGCAAACGTCCGGCTCCTTGTCCCACACGGAAGGTGGCAGCCCGGAAAGCTCTTGCTGGTCTTCACCTTCCCCCTGCAGCCTATTCACAGGCACAACAGGTTTGGGGATCTGTGCTTGCCCAGAGAAGGAACATCTCACGGTGTGCATCCTCGGCAGAGCCTGTTCCCGAAAAGGCAAACGTCCGGCTCCTTGTCCCACACGGAAGGTGGCAGCCCGGAAAGCTCTTGCTGGTCTTCACCTTCCCCCTGCAGCCTATTCACAGGCACAACAGGTTTGGGGATCTCTGCTTGCCCAGAGAAGGAACATCTCACGGTGCGCATCCTCGGCAGAGCCTGTTCCTGAAAAGGCAAACGTCCGGCTCCTTGTCCCACACGGAAGGTGGCAGCCCGGAAAGCTCTTGCTGGTCTTCATCTTCCCCCTGCAGCCTATTCACAGGCACAACAGGTTTGAGAATCTGTGCTTGCCCAGAGAAGGAACATCTCACGGTGCGCATCCTCGGCAGAGCCTGTTCCCGAAAAGGCAAACGTCCGGCTCCTTGTCCCACACGGAAGGTGGCAGCCCGGAAAGCTGTTGCTGGTCTTCACCTTCCCCCTGCAGCCTATTCACAGGCACAACAGGTTTGGGGATCTGTGCTTGCGCAGAGAAGGAACATCTCACGGTGCGCATCCTCGGCAGAGCCTGTTCCCGAAAAGGCAAACGTCCGGCTCCTTGTCCCACACGGATGGTGGCAGCCCTGAAAGCTGTTGCTGGTCTTCACCTTCCCCCTGCAGCCTATTCACAGGCACAACAGGTTTGGGGATCTGTGCTTGCCCAGAGAAGGAACATCTCACGGTGCGCATCCTCGGCAGAGCCTGTTCCCGAAAAGGCAAACGTCCGGCTCCTTGTCCCACATGGAAGGTGGCAGCCCGGAAAGCTGTTGCTGGTCTTCACCTTCCCCCTGCAGCCTATTCACAGGCACAACAGGTTTTGGGATCTGTGCTTGCCCAGAGAAGGAACATCTCACGGTGCGCATCCTCGGCAGAGCCTGTTCCCGAAATGCAAACGTCCGGCTCCTTGTCCCACACGGAAGGTGGCAGCCCGGAAAGCTCTTGCTGGTCTTCACCTTCCCCCTGCAGCCTATTCACAGGCACAACAGGTTTGGGGATCTGTGCTTGCCCAGAGAAGGAACATCTCACGGTGCGCATCCTCGGCAGAGCCTGTTCCCAAAAAGGCAAACGTCCGGCTCCTTGTCCCACACGGAAGGTGGCAGCCCGGAAAGCTGTTGCTGGTCTTCACCTTCCCCCTGCAGCCTATTCACAGGCACAACAGGTTTGGGGATCTGTGCTTGCCCAGAGAAGGAACATCTCACGGTGCGCATCCTCGGCAGAGCCTGTTCCCGAAAAGGCAAACGTCCGGCTCCTTGTCCCACACGGATGGTGGCAGCCCGGAAAGCTGTTGCTGGTCTTCACCTTCCCCCTGCAGCCTATTCACAGGCACAACAGGTTTGGGGATCTGTGCTTGCCCAGAGAAGGAACATCTCACGGTGCGCATCCTCGGCAGAGCCTGTTCCCAAAAAGGCAAACGTCCGGCTCCTTGTCCCACATGGAAGGTGGCAGCCCGGAAAGCTGTTGCTGGTCTTCACCTTCCCCCTGCAGCCTATTCACAGGCACAACAGGTTTTGGGATCTGTGCTTGCCCAGAGAAGGAACATCTCACGGTGCGCATCCTCGGCAGAGCCTGTTCCCGAAAAGGCAAACGTCCGGCTCCTTGTCCCACACGGAAGGTGGCAGCCCGGAAAGCTCTTGCTGGTCTTCACCTTCCCCCTGCAGCCTATTCACAGGCACAACAGGTTTGGGGATCTGTGCTTGCCCAGAGAAGGAACATCTCACGGTGCGCATCCTCGGCAGAGCCTGTTCCCGAAAAGGCAAACGTCCGGCTCCTTGTCCCACACGGAAGGTGGCAGCCCGGAAAGCTGTTGCTGGTCTTCACCTTCCCCCTGCAGCCTATTCACAGGCACAACAGGTTTGGGGATCTGTGCTTGCCCAGAGAAGGAACATCTCACGGTGCGCATCCTCGGCAGAGCCTGTTCCCGAAAAGGCAAACGTCCGGCTCCTTGTCCCACACGGAAGGTGGCAGCCCGGAAAGCTCTTGCTGGTCTTCACCTTCCCCCTGCAGCCTATTCACAGGCACAACAGGTTTGGGGATCTGTGCTTCCCCAGAGAAGGAACATCTCACGGTGCGCATCCTCGGCAGAGCCTGTTCCCGAAAAGGCAAACGTCCGGCTCCTTGTCCCACACGGAAGGTGGCAGCCCGGAAAGCTGTTGCTGGTCTTCACCTTCCCCCTGCAGCCTATTCACAGGCACAACAGGTTTGGGGAATCTGTGCTTGCCCAGAGAAGGACCATCTCACGGTGCGCATCCTCGGCAGAGCCTGTTCCCGAAAAGGCAAACGTCCGGCTCCTTGTCCCACACGGAAGGTGGCAGCCCGGAAAGCTGTTGCTGGTCTTCACCTTCCCCCTGCAGCCTATTCACAGGCACAACAGGTTTGGGGATCTCTGCTTGCCCAGAGAAGGAACATCTCACGGTGCGCATCCTCGGCAGAGCCTGTTCCCGAAAAGGCAAACGTCCGGCTCCTTGTCCCACACGGAAGGTGGCAGCCCTGAAAGCTGTTGCTGGTCTTCACCTTCCCCCTGCAGCCTATTCACAGGCACAACAGGTTTGGGGATCTGTGCTTGCCCAGAGAAGGAACATCTCACGGTGCGCATCCTCGGCAGAGCCTGTTCCCGAAAAGGCAAACGTCCGGCTCCTTGTCCCACACGGAAGGTGGCAGCCCGGAAAGCTGTTGCTGGTCTTCACCTTCCCCCTGCAGCCTATTCACAGGCACAACAGGTTTGGGGATCTGTGCTTGCCTAGAGAAGGACCATCTCACGGTGCGCATCCTCGGCAGAGCCTGTTCCCGAAAAGGCAAACGTCCGGCTCCTTGTCCCACACGGAAGGTGGCAGCCCGGAAAGCTGTTGCTGGTCTTCACCTTCCCCCTGCAGCCTATTCACAGGCACAACAGGTTTGGGGATCTGTGCTTGCCCAGAGAAGGAACATCTCACGGTGCGCATCCTCGGCAGAGCCTGTTCCCGAAAAGGCAAACGTCCGGCTCCTTGTCCCACACGGAAGGTGGCAGCCCTGAAAGCTGTTGCTGGTCTTCACCTTCCCCCTGCAGCCTATTCACAGGCACAACAGGTTTGGGGATCTGTGCTTGCCCAAAGACGCAATCTCTCACGGTGCGCATCCTCGGCAGAGCCTGTTCCCGAAAAGGCAAACGTCCGGCTCCTTGTCCCACACGGAAGGTGGCAGCCCTGAAAGCTGTTGCTGGTCTTCACCTTCCCCCTGCAGCCTATTCACAGGCACAACAGGTTTGGGGATCTGTGCTTGCCCAAAGACGCAATCTCTCACGGTGCGCATCCTCGGCAGAGCCTGTTCCCGAAAAGGCAAACGTCCGGCTCCTTGTCCCACACGGAAGGTGGGAGCCCGGAAAGCTCTTGCTGGTCTTCACCTTCCCCCTGCAGCCTATTCACAGGCACAACAGGTTTGGGGATCTGTGCTTGCCCAGAGAAGGAACATCTCACGGTGCGCATCCTCGGCAGAGCCTGTTCCCGAAAAGGCAAACGTCCGGCTCCTTGTCCCACACGGAAGGTGGCAGCCCGGAAAGCTCTTGCTGGTCTTCACCTTCCCCCTGCAGCCTATTCACAGGCACAAAAGGTTTGGGGATCTGTGCTTGCCCAGAGAAGGAACATCTCACGGTGCGCATCCTCGGCAGAGCCTGTTCCCGAAAAGGCAAACGTCCGGCTCCTTGTCCCACACGGAAGGTGGCAGCCCGGAAAGCTCTTGCTGGTCTTCACCTTCCCCCTGCAGCCTATTCACAGGCACAACAGGTTTGGGGATCTCTGCTTGCCCAGAGAAGGAACATCTCACGGTGCGCATCCTCGGCAGAGCCTGTTCCTGAAAAGGCAAACGTCCGGCTCCTTGTCCCACACGGAAGGTGGCAGCCCGGAAAGCTCTTGCTGGTCTTCATCTTCCCCCTGCAGCCTATTCACAGGCACAACAGGTTTGAGAATCTGTGCTTGCCCAGAGAAGGAACATCTCACGGTGCGCATCCTCGGCAGAGCCTGTTCCCGAAAAGGCAAACGTCCGGCTCCTTGTCCCACACGGAAGGTGGCAGCCCGGAAAGCTGTTGCTGGTCTTCACCTTCCCCCTGCAGCCTATTCACAGGCACAACAGGTTTGGGGATCTGTGCTTGCCCAGAGAAGGAACATCTCACGGTGCGCATCCTCGGCAGAGCCTGTTCCCGAAAAGGCAAACGTCCGGCTCCTTGTCCCACACGGAAGGTGGCAGCCCGGAAGGCTGTTGCTGGTCTTCACCTTCCCCCTGCAGCCTATTCACAGGCACAACAGGTTTGGGGATCTCTGCTTGCCCAGAGAAGGAACATCTCACGGTGCGCATCCTCGGCAGAGCCTGTTCCCGAAAAGGCAAACGTCCGGCTCCTTGTCCCACACGGAAGGTGGCAGCCCGGAAAGCTGTTGCTGGTCTTCACCTTCCCCCTGCAGCCTATTCACAGGCACAACAGGTTTGGGGATCTCTGCTTGCCCAGAGAAGGAACATCTCACGGTGCGCATCCTCGGCAGAGCCTGTTCCTGAAAAGGCAAACGTCCGGCTCCTTGTCCCACACGGAAGGTGGCAGCCCGGAAAGCTCTTGCTGGTCTTCATCTTCCCCCTGCAGCCTATTCACAGGCACAACAGGTTTGAGAATCTGTGCTTGCCCAGAGAAGGAACATCTCACGGTGCGCATCCTCGGCAGAGCCTGTTCCCGAAAAGGCAAACGTCCGGCTCCTTGTCCCACACGGAAGGTGGCAGCCCGGAAAGCTGTTGCTGGTCTTCACCTTCCCCCTGCAGCCTATTCACAGGCACAACAGGTTTGGGGATCTGTGCTTGCCCAGAGAAGGAACATCTCACGGTGCGCATCCTCGGCAGAGCCTGTTCCCGAAAAGGCAAACGTCCGGCTCCTTGTCCCACACGGAAGGTGGCAGCCCGGAAGGCTGTTGCTGGTCTTCACCTTCCCCCTGCAGCCTATTCACAGGCACAACAGGTTTGGGGATCTGTGCTTGCCCAGAGAAGGAACATCTCACGGTGCGCATCCTCGGCAGCGCCTGTTCCCGAAAAGGCAAACGTCCGGCTCCTTGTCCCACACGGAAGGTGGCAGCCCGGAAAGCTCTTGCTGGTCTTCACCTTCCCCCTGCAGCCTATTCACAGGCACAACAGGTTTGGGGATCTGTGCTTGCCCAGAGAAGGAACATCTCACGGTGCGCATCCTCGGCAGAGCCTGTTCCCGAAAAGGCAAACGTCCGGCTCCTTGTCCCACACGGAAGGTGGCAGCCCGGAAAGCTCTTGCTGGTCTTCACCTTCCCCCTGCAGCCTATTCACAGGCACAACAGGTTTGGGGATCTGTGCTTGCCCAGAGAAGGAACATCTCACGGTGCGCATCCTCGGCAGAGCCTGTTCCCGAAAAGGCAAACGTCCGGCTCCTTGTCCCACACGGAAGGTGGCAGCCCGGAAAGCTCTTGCTGGTCTTCACCTTCCCCCTGCAGCCTATTCACAGGCACAACAGGTTTGGGGATCTGTGCTTGCCCAGAGAAGGAACATCTCACGGTGCGCATCCTCGGCAGAGCCTGTTCCCGAAAAGGCAAACGTCCGGCTCCTTGTCCCACACGGAAGGTGGCAGCCCGGAAAGCTGTTGCTGGTCTTCACCTTCCCCCTGCAGCCTATTCACAGGCACAACAGGTTTGGGGATCTGTGCTTGCCCAGAGAAGGAACATCTCACGGTGCGCATCCTCGGCAGAGCCTGTTCCCGAAAAGGCAAACGTCCGGCTCCTTGTCCCACACGGAAGGTGGCAGCCCGGAAGGCTGTTGCTGGTCTTCACCTTCCCCCTGCAGCCTATTCACAGGCACAACAGGTTTGGGGATCTGTGCTTGCCCAGAGAAGGAACATCTCACGGTGCGCATCCTCGGCAGCGCCTGTTCCCGAAAAGGCAAACGTCCGGCTCCTTGTCCCACACGGAAGGTGGCAGCCCGGAAAGCTCTTGCTGGTCTTCACCTTCCCCCTGCAGCCTATTCACAGGCACAACAGGTTTGGGGATCTGTGCTTGCCCAGAGAAGGAACATCTCACGGTGCGCATCCTCGGCAGAGCCTGTTCCCGAAAAGGCAAACGTCCGGCTCCTTGTCCCACACGGAAGGTGGCAGCCCGGAAAGCTGTTGCTGGTCTTCACCTTCCCCCTGCAGCCTATTCACAGGCACAACAGGTTTGGGGATCTGTGCTTGCCCAGAGAAGGAACATCTCACGGTGCGCATCCTCGGCAGAGCCTGTTCCCGAAAAGGCAAACGTCCGGCTCCTTGTCCCACACGGATGGTGGCAGCCCGGAAAGCTCTTGCTGGTCTTCACCTTCCCCCTGCAGCCTATTCACAGGCACAACAGGTTTGGGGATCTGTGCTTGCCCAGAGAAGGAACATCTCACGGTGCGCATCCTCGGCAGAGCCTGTTCCCGAAAAGGCAAACGTCCGGCTCCTTGTCCCACACGGAAGGTGGCAGCCCGGAAAGCTCTTGCTGGTCTTCACCTTCCCCCTGCAGCCTATTCACAGGCACAACAGGTTTGGGGATCTGTGCTTGCCCAGAGAAGGAACATCTCACGGTGCGCATCCTCGGCAGAGCCTGTTCCCGAAAAGGCAAACGTCCGGCTCCTTGTCCCACACGGAAGGTGGCAGCCCGGAAAGCTGTTGCTGGTCTTCACCTTCCCCCTGCAGCCTATTCACAGGCACAACAGGTTTGGGGATCTGTGCTTGCCCAGAGAAGGAACATCTCACGGTGCGCATCCTCGGCAGAGCCTGTTCCCGAAAAGGCAAACGTCCGGCTCCTTGTCCCACACGGAAGGTGGCAGCCCGGAAAGCTCTTGCTGGTCTTCACCTTCCCCCTGCAGCCTATTCACAGGCACAACAGGTTTGGGGATCTGTGCTTGCCCAGAGAAGGAACATCTCACGGTGCGCATCCTCGGCAGAGCCTGTTCCCGAAAAGGCAAACGTCCGGCTCCTTGTCCCACACGGAAGGTGGCAGCCCTGAAAGCTCTTGCTGGTCTTCATCTTCCCCCTGCAGCCTATTCACAGGCACAACAGGTTTGGGGATCTGTGCTTGCCCAGAGAAGGAACATCTCACGGTGCGCATCCTCGGCAGAGCCTGTTCCCGAAAAGGCAAACGTCCGGCTCCTTGTCCCACACGGAAGGTGGCAGCCCGGAAAGCTCTTGCTGGTCTTCACCTTCCCCCTGCAGCCTATTCACAGGCACAACAGGTTTGGGGATCTCTGCTTGCCCAGAGAAGGAACATCTCACGGTGCGCATCCTCGGCAGCGCCTGTTCCCGAAAAGGCAAACGTCCGGCTCCTTGTCCCACACGGAAGGTGGCAGCCCGGAAAGCTCTTGCTGGTCTTCACCTTCCCCCTGCAGCCTATTCACAGGCACAACAGGTTTGGGGATCTGTGCTTGCCCAGAGAAGGAACATCTCACGGTGCGCATCCTCGGCAGAGCCTGTTCCCGAAAAGGCAAACGTCCGGCTCCTTGTCCCACACGGAAGGTGGCAGCCCGGAAAGCTGTTGCTGGTCTTCACCTTCCCCCTGCAGCCTATTCACAGGCACAACAGGTTTGGGGATCTGTGCTTGCCCAGAGAAGGAACATCTCACGGTGCGCATCCTCGGCAGAGCCTGTTCCCGAAAAGGCAAACGTCCGGCTCCTTGTCCCACACGGAAGGTGGCAGCCCGGAAAGCTGTTGCTGGTCTTCACCTTCCCCCTGCGGCCTATTCACAGGCACAACAGGTTTGGGGATCTGTGCTTGCCCAGAGAAGGAACATCTCACGGTGCGCATCCTCGGCAGAGCCTGTTCCCGAAAAGGCAAACGTCCGGCTCCTTGTCCCACACGGAAGGTGGCAGCCCGGAAAGCTCTTGCTGGTCTTCACCTTCCCCCTGCAGCCTATTCACAGGCACAACAGGTTTGGGGATCTGTGCTTGCCCAGAGAAGGAACATCTCACGGTGCGCATCCTCGGCAGAGCCTGTTCCCGAAAAGGCAAACGTCCGGCTCCTTGTCCCACACGGAAGGTGGCAGCCCGGAAAGCTGTTGCTGGTCTTCACCTTCCCCCTGCAGCCTATTCACAGGCACAACAGGTTTGGGGATCTGTGCTTGCCCAGAGAAGGAACATCTCACGGTGCGCATCCTCGGCAGAGCCTGTTCCCGAAAAGGCAAACGTCCGGCTCCTTGTCCCACACGGAAGGTGGCAGCCCGGAAGGCTGTTGCTGGTCTTCACCTTCCCCTTGCAGCCTATTCACAGGCACAACAGGTTTGGGGATCTGTGCTTGCCCAGAGAAGGAACATCTCACGGTGCGCATCCTCGGCAGAGCCTGTTCCCGAAAAGGCAAACGTCCGGCTCCTTGTCCCACACGGAAGGTGGCAGCCCGGAAAGCTCTTGCTGGTCTTCACCTTCCCCCTGCAGCCTATTCACAGGCACAACAGGTTTGGGGATCTGTGCTTGCCCAGAGAAGGAACATCTCACGGTGCGCATCCTCGGCAGAGCCTGTTCCCGAAAAGGCAAACGTCCGGCTCCTTGTCCCACACGGAAGGTGGCAGCCCTGAAAGCTGTTGCTGGTCTTCACCTTCCCCCTGCAGCCTATTCACAGGCACAACAGGTTTGGGGATCTGTGCTTGCCCAGAGAAGGAACATCTCACGGTGCGCATCCTCGGCAGAGCCTGTTCCCGAAAAGGCAAACGTCCGGCTCCTTGTCCCACACGGAAGGTGGCAGCCCGGAAAGCTCTTGCTGGTCTTCACCTTCCCCCTGCAGCCTATTCACCGGCACAACAGGTTTGGGGATCTGTGCTTGCCCAGAGAAGGAACATCTCACGGTGCGCATCCTCGGCAGAGCCTGTTCCCGAAAAGGCAAACGTCCGGCTCCTTGTCCCACACGGAAGGTGGCAGCCCGGAAAGCTCTTGCTGGTCTTCACCTTCCCCCTGCAGCCTATTCACAGGCACAACAGGTTTGGGGATCTGTGCTTGCCCAGAGAAGGAACATCTCACGGTGCGCATCCTCGGCAGAGCCTGTTCCCGAAAAGGCAAACGTCCGGCTCCTTGTCCCACACGGAAGGTGGCAGCCCGGAAAGCTCTTGCTGGTCTTCACCTTCCCCCTGCAGCCTATTCACAGGCACAACAGGTTTGGGGATCTGTGCTTGCCCAGAGAAGGAACATCTCACGGTGCGCATCCTCGGCAGAGCCTGTTCCCGAAAAGGCAAACGTCCGGCTCCTTGTCCCACACGGAAGGTGGCAGCCCGGAAAGCTCTTGCTGGTCTTCACCTTCCCCCTGCAGCCTATTCACAGGCACAACAGGTTTGGGGATCTGTGCTTGCCCAGAGAAGGAACATCTCACGGTGCGCATCCTCGGCAGAGCCTGTTCCCGAAAAGGCAAACGTCCGGCTCCTTGTCCCACACGGAAGGTGGCAGCCCGGAAAGCTGTTGCTGGTCTTCACCTTCCCCCTGCAGCCTATTCACAGGCACAACAGGTTTGGGGATCTGTGCTTGCCCAGAGAAGGAACATCTCACGGTGCGCATCCTCGGCAGAGCCTGTTCCCGAAAAGGCAAACGTCCGGCTCCTTGTCCCACACGGAAGGTGGCAGCCCGGAAAGCTGTTGCTGGTCTTCACCTTCCCCCTGCAGCCTATTCACAGGCACAACAGGTTTGGGGATCTGTGCTTGCCCAGAGAAGGAACATCTCACGGTGCGCATCCTCGGCAGAGCCTGTTCCCGAAAAGGCAAACGTCCGGCTCCTTGTCCCACACGGAAGGTGGCAGCCCGGAAAGCTGTTGCTGGTCTTCACCTTCCCCCTGCAGCCTATTCACAGGCACAACAGGTTTGGGGATCTGTGCTTGCCCAGAGAAGGAACATCTCACGGTGCGCATCCTCGGCAGAGCCTGTTCCCGAAAAGGCAAACGTCCGGCTCCTTGTCCCACACGGAAGGTGGCAGCCCGGAAAGCTGTTGCTGGTCTTCACCTTCCCCCTGCAGCCTATTCACAGGCACAACAGGTTTGGGGATCTGTGCTTGCCCAGAGAAGGAACATCTCACGGTGCGCATCCTCGGCAGAGCCTGTTCCCGAAAAGGCAAACGTCCGGCTCCTTGTCCCACACGGAAGGTGGCAGCCCTGAAAGCTGTTGCTGGTCTTCACCTTCCCCCTGCAGCCTATTCACAGGCACAACAGGTTTGGGGATCTGTGCTTGCCCAGAGAAGGAACATCTCACGGTGCGCATCCTCGGCAGAGCCTGTTCCCGAAAAGGCAAACGTCCGGCTCCTTGTCCCACACGGAAGGTGGCAGCCCTGAAAGCTGTTGCTGGTCTTCACCTTCCCCCTGCAGCCTATTCACAGGCACAACAGGTTTGGGGATCTGTGCTTGCCCAGAGAAGGAACATCTCACGGTGCGCATCCTCGGCAGAGCCTGTTCCCGAAAAGGCAAACGTCCGGCTCCTTGTCCCACACGGAAGGTGGCAGCCCGGAAAGCTGTTGCTGGTCTTCACCTTCCCCCTGCAGCCTATTCACAGGCACAACAGGTTTGGGGATCTGTGCTTGCCCAGAGAAGGAACATCTCACGGTGCGCATCCTCGGCAGAGCCTGTTCCCGAAAAGGCAAACGTCCGGCTCCTTGTCCCACACGGATGGTGGCAGCCCGGAAAGCTGTTGCTGGTCTTCACCTTCCCCCTGCAGCCTATTCACAGGCACAACAGGTTTGGGGATCTGTGCTTGCCCAGAGAAGGAACATCTCACGGTGCGCATCCTCGGCAGAGCCTGTTCCCGAAAAGGCAAACGTCCGGCTCCTTGTCCCACACGGAAGGTGGCAGCCCGGAAAGCTGTTGCTGGTCTTCACCTTCCCCCTGCAGCCTATTCACAGGCACAACAGGTTTGGGGATCTCTGCTTGCGCAGAGAAGGAACATCTCACGGTGCGCATCCTCGGCAGAGCCTGTTCCCGAAAAGGCAAACGTCCGGCTCCTTGTCCCACACGGAAGGTGGCAGCCCGGAAAGCTGTTGCTGGTCTTCACCTTCCCCCTGCAGCCTATTCACCGGCACAACAGGTTTGGGGATCTGTGCTTGCCCAGAGAAGGAACATCTCACGGTACGCATCCTCGGCAGAGCCTGTTCCCGAAAAGGCAAACGTCCGGCTCCTTGTCCCACACGGAAGGTGGCAGCCCGGAAAGCTGTTGCTGGTCTTCACCTTCCCCCTGCAGCCTATTCACAGGCACAACAGGTTTTGGGATCTGTGCTTGCCCAGAGAAGGAACATCTCACGGTGCGCATCCTCGGCAGCGCCTGTTCCCGAAAAGGCAAACGTCCGGCTCCTTGTCCCACACGGAAGGTGGCAGCCCGGAAAGCTGTTGCTGGTCTTCACCTTCCCCCTGCAGCCTATTCACAGGCACAACAGGTTTGGGGATCTGTGCTTGCCCAGAGAAGGAACATCTCACGGTGCGCATCCTCGGCAGAGCCTGTTCCCGAAAAGGCAAACGTCCGGCTCCTTGTCCCACACGGAAGGTGGCAGCCCGGAAAGCTGTTGCTGGTCTTCACCTTCCCCCTGCAGCCTATTCACAGGCACAACAGGTTTGGGGATCTGTGCTTGCCCAGAGAAGGAACATCTCACGGTGCGCATCCTCGGCAGAGCCTGTTCCCGAAAAGGCAAACGTCCGGCTCCTTGTCCCACACGGAAGGTGGCAGCCCGGAAAGCTGTTGCTGGTCTTCACCTTCCCCCTGCAGCCTATTCACAGGCACAACAGGTTTGGGGATCTGTGCTTGCCCAGAGAAGGAACATCTCACGGTGCGCATCCTCGGCAGAGCCTGTTCCCGAAAAGGCAAACGTCCGGCTCCTTGTCCCACACGGAAGGTGGCAGCCCTGAAAGCTGTTGCTGGTCTTCACCTTCCCCCTGCAGCCTATTCACAGGCACAACAGGTTTGGGGATCTGTGCTTGCCCAGAGAAGGAACATCTCACGGTGCGCATCCTCGGCAGAGCCTGTTCCCAAAAAGGCAAACGTCCGGCTCCTTGTCCCACACGGAAGGTGGCAGCCCGGAAAGCTGTTGCTGGTCTTCACCTTCCCCCTGCAGCCTATTCACAGGCACAACAGGTTTGGGGATCTGTGCTTGCCCAGAGAAGGAACATCTCACGGTGCGCATCCTCGGCAGAGCCTGTTCCCGAAAAGGCAAACGTCCGGCTCCTTGTCCCACACGGATGGTGGCAGCCCGGAAAGCTGTTGCTGGTCTTCACCTTCCCCCTGCAGCCTATTCACAGGCACAACAGGTTTGGGGATCTGTGCTTGCCCAGAGAAGGAACATCTCACGGTGCGCATCCTCGGCAGAGCCTGTTCCCGAAAAGGCAAACGTCCGGCTCCTTGTCCCACACGGAAGGTGGCAGCCCGGAAAGCTCTTGCTGGTCTTCACCTTCCCCCTGCAGCCTATTCACAGGCACAACAGGTTTGGGGATCTGTGCTTGCGCAGAGAAGGAACATCTCACGGTGCGCATCCTCGGCAGAGCCTGTTCCCGAAAAGGCAAACGTCCGGCTCCTTGTCCCACACGGAAGGTGGCAGCCCGGAAAGCTGTTGCTGGTCTTCACCTTCCCCCTGCAGCCTATTCACAGGCACAACAGGTTTGGGGATCTGTGCTTGCCCAGAGAAGGAACATCTCACGGTGCGCATCCTCGGCAGAGCCTGTTCCCGAAAAGGCAAACGTCCGGCTCCTTGTCCCACACGGAAGGTGGCAGCCCGGAAAGCTCTTGCTGGTCTTCACCTTCCCCCTGCAGCCTATTCACAGGCACAACAGGTTTGGGGATCTGTGCTTGCCCAGAGAAGGAACATCTCACGGTGCGCATCCTCGGCAGAGCCTGTTCCCGAAAAGGCAAACGTCCGGCTCCTTGTCCCACACGGAAGGTGGCAGCCCGGAAAGCTGTTGCTGGTCTTCACCTTCCCCCTGCAGCCTATTCACAGGCACAACAGGTTTGGGGATCTGTGCTTGCCCAGAGAAGGAACATCTCACGGTGCGCATCCTCGGCAGAGCCTGTTCCCGAAAAGGCAAACGTCCGGCTCCTTGTCCCACACGGATGGTGGCAGCCCTGAAAGCTGTTGCTGGTCTTCACCTTCCCCGTGCAGCCTATTCACAGGCACAACAGGTTTGGGGATCTGTGCTTGCGCAGAGAAGGAACATCTCACGATGCGCATCCTCGGCAGAGCCTGTTCCCGAAAAGGCAAACGTCCGGCTCCTTGTCCCACACGGAAGGTGGCAGCCCGGAAAGCTGTTGCTGGTCTTCACCTTCCCCCTGCAGCCTATTCACCGGCACAACAGGTTTGGGGATCTGTGCTTGCCCAGAGAAGGAACATCTCACGGTGCGCATCCTCGGCAGAGCCTGTTCCCGAAAAGGCAAACGTCCGGCTCCTTGTCCCACACGGAAGGTGGCAGCCCGGAAAGCTGTTGCTGGTCTTCACCTTCCCCCTGCAGCCTATTCACAGGCACAACAGGTTTGGGGATCTGTGCTTGCCCAGAGAAGGAACATCTCACGGTGCGCATCCTCGGCAGAGCCTGTTCCCGAAAAGGCAAACGTCCGGCTCCTTGTCCCACACGGAAGGTGGCAGCCCGGAAAGCTCTTGCTGGTCTTCACCTTCCCCCTGCAGCCTATTCACAGGCACAACAGGTTTGGGGATCTGTGCTTGCCCAGAGAAGGAACATCTCACGGTGCGCATCCTCGGCAGAGCCTGTTCCCGAAAAGGCAAACGTCCGGCTCCTTGTCCCACACGGAAGGTGGCAGCCCTGAAAGCTGTTGCTGGTCTTCACCTTCCCCCTGCAGCCTATTCACAGGCACCACCGCACTGGGAATCTCTGCATTTCCAAAGACGCAATCTCTCACGGTGCGCATCCTCGGCAGAGCCTGTTCCCGAAAAGGCAAACGTCCGGCTCCTTGTCCCACACGGAAGGTGGCAGCCCGGAAAGCTGTTGCTGGTCTTCACCTTCCCCCTGCAGCCTATTCACAGGCACAACAGGTTTGGGGATCTGTGCTTGCCCAGAGAAGGAACATCTCACGGTGCGCATCCTCGGCAGAGCCTGTTCCCGAAAAGGCAAACGTCCGGCTCCTTGTCCCACACGGAAGGTGGCAGCCCGGAAAGCTGTTGCTGGTCTTCACCTTCCCCCTGCAGCCTATTCACAGGCACAACAGGTTTGGGGATCTGTGCTTGCCCAGAGAAGGAACATCTCACGGTGCGCATCCTCGGCAGAGCCTGTTCCCGAAAAGGCAAACGTCCGGCTCCTTGTCCCACACGGATGGTGGCAGCCCGGAAAGCTGTTGCTGGTCTTCACCTTCCCCCTGCAGCCTATTCACAGGCACAACAGGTTTGGGGATCTGTGCTTGCCCAGAGAAGGAACATCTCACGGTGCGCATCCTCGGCAGAGCCTGTTCCCGAAAAGGCAAACGTCCGGCTCCTTGTCCCACACGGAAGGTGGCAGCCCGGAAAGCTCTTGCTGGTCTTCACCTTCCCCCTGCAGCCTATTCACAGGCACAACAGGTTTGGGGATCTGTGCTTGCCCAGAGAAGGAACATCTCACGGTGCGCATCCTCGGCAGAGCCTGTTCCCGAAAAGGCAAACGTCCGGCTCCTTGTCCCACACGGAAGGTGGCAGCCCGGAAAGCTCTTGCTGGTCTTCACCTTCCCCCTGCAGCCTATTCACAGGCACAACAGGTTTGGGGATCTGTGCTTGCCCAGAGAAGGAACATCTCACGGTGCGCATCCTCGGCAGAGCCTGTTCCCGAAAAGGCAAACGTCCGGCTCCTTGTCCCACACGGAAGGTGGCAGCCCTGAAAGCTGTTGCTGGTCTTCACCTTCCCCCTGCAGCCTATTCACAGGCACAACAGGTTTGGGGATCTGTGCTTGCCCAGAGAAGGAACATCTCACGGTGCGCATCCTCGGCAGAGCCTGTTCCCGAAAAGGCAAACCTCCGGCTCCTTGTCCCACACGGAAGGTGGCAGCCCGGAAAGCTGTTGCTGGTCTTCACCTTCCCCCTGCAGCCTATTCACAGGCACAACAGGTTTGGGGATCTGTGCTTGCCCAGAGAAGGAACATCTCACGGTGCGCATCCTCGGCAGAGCCTGTTCCCGAAAAGGCAAACGTCCGGCTCCTTGTCCCACACGGATGGTGGCAGCCCTGAAAGCTGTTGCTGGTCTTCACCTTCCCCCTGCAGCCTATTCACAGGCACAACAGGTTTGGGGATCTGTGCTTGCGCAGAGAAGGAACATCTCACGATGCGCATCCTCGGCAGAGCCTGTTCCCGAAAAGGCAAACGTCCGGCTCCTTGTCCCACACGGAAGGTGGCAGCCCGGAAAGCTCTTGCTGGTCTTCACCTTCCCCCTGCAGCCTATTCACAGGCACAACAGGTTTGGGGATCTGTGCTTGCCCAGAGAAGGAACATCTCACGGTGCGCATCCTCGGCAGCGCCTGTTCCCGAAAAGGCAAACGTCCGGCTCCTTGTCCCACACGGAAGGTGGCAGCCCGGAAAGCTGTTGCTGGTCTTCACCTTCCCCCTGCAGCCTATTCACAGGCACAACAGGTTTGGGGATCTGTGCTTGCCCAGAGAAGGAACATCTCACGGTGCGCATCCTCGGCAGAGCCTGTTCCCGAAAAGGCAAACGTCCGGCTCCTTGTCCCACACGGAAGGTGGCAGCCCTGAAAGCTGTTGCTGGTCTTCACCTTCCCCCTGCAGCCTATTCACAGGCACCACCGCACTGGGAATCTCTGCATTTCCAAAGACGCAATCTCTCACGGTGCGCATCCTCGGCAGAGCCTGTTCCCGAAAAGGCAAACGTCCGGCTCCTTGTCCCACACGGAAGGTGGCAGCCCGGAAAGCTCTTGCTGGTCTTCACCTTCCCCCTGCAGCCTATTCACAGGCACAACAGGTTTGGGGATCTGTGCTTGCCCAGAGAAGGAACATCTCACGGTGCGCATCCTCGGCAGAGCCTGTTCCCGAAAAGGCAAACGTCCGGCTCCTTGTCCCACACGGAAGGTGGCAGCCCTGAAAGCTCTTGCTGGTCTTCACCTTCCCCCTGCAGCCTATTCACAGGCACAACAGGTTTGGGGATCTGTGCTTGCCCAGAGAAGGAACATCTCACGGTGCGCATCCTCGGCAGAGCCTGTTCCCGAAAAGGCAAACGTCCGGCTCCTTGTCCCACACGGAAGGTGGCAGCCCGGAAAGCTCTTGCTGGTCTTCACCTTCCCCCTGCAGCCTATTCACAGGCACAACAGGTTTGGGGATCTGTGCTTGCGCAGAGAAGGAACATCTCACGGTGCGCATCCTCGGCAGAGCCTGTTCCCGAAAAGGCAAACGTCCGGCTCCTTGTCCCACACGGAAGGTGGCAGCCCGGAAAGCTCTTGCTGGTCTTCACCTTCCCCCTGCAGCCTATTCACAGGCACAACAGGTTTGGGGATCTCTGCTTGCCCAGAGAAGGAACATCTCACGGTGCGCATCCTCGGCAGAGCCTGTTCCCGAAAAGGCAAACGTCCGGCTCCTTGTCCCACACGGAAGGTGGCAGCCCGGAAAGCTGTTGCTGGTCTTCACCTTCCCCCTGCAGCCTATTCACCGGCACAACAGGTTTGGGGATCTGTGCTTGCCCAGAGAAGGAACATCTCACGGTGCGCATCCTCGGCAGAGCCTGTTCCCGAAAAGGCAAACGTCCGGCTCCTTGTCCCACACGGAAGGTGGCAGCCCGGAAAGCTGTTGCTGGTCTTCACCTTCCCCCTGCAGCCTATTCACAGGCACAACAGGTTTGGGGATCTGTGCTTGCCCAGAGAAGGAACATCTCACGGTGCGCATCCTCGGCAGAGCCTGTTCCCGAAAAGGCAAACGTCCGGCTCCTTGTCCCACACGGAAGGTGGCAGCCCGGAAAGCTGTTGCTGGTCTTCACCTTCCCCCTGCAGCCTAGTCACAGGCACAACAGGTTTGGGGATCTGTGCTTGCCCAGAGAAGGAACATCTCACGGTGCGCATCCTCGGCAGAGCCTGTTCCCGAAAAGGCAAACGTCCGGCTCCTTGTCCCACACGGAAGGTGGCAGCCCTGAAAGCTGTTGCTGGTCTTCACCTTCCCCCTGCAGCCTATTCACAGGCACAACAGGTTTGGGGATCTGTGCTTGCCCAGAGAAGGAACATCTCACGGTGCGCATCCTCGGCAGAGCCTGTTCCCGAAAAGGCAAACGTCCGGCTCCTTGTCCCACACGGAAGGTGGCAGCCCGGAAAGCTCTTGCTGGTCTTCACCTTCCCCCTGCAGCCTATTCACAGGCACAACAGGTTTGGGGATCTGTGCTTGCCCAGAGAAGGAACATCTCACGGTGCGCATCCTCGGCAGAGCCTGTTCCCGAAAAGGCAAACGTCCGGCTCCTTGTCCCACACGGAAGGTGGCAGCCCGGAAAGCTCTTGCTGGTCTTCACCTTCCCCCTGCAGCCTAGTCACAGGCACAACAGGTTTGGGGATCTGTGCTTGCCCAGAGAAGGAACATCTCACGGTGCGCATCCTCGGCAGAGCCTGTTCCCGAAAAGGCAAACGTCCGGCTCCTTGTCCCACACGGAAGGTGGCAGCCCTGAAAGCTGTTGCTGGTCTTCACCTTCCCCCTGCAGCCTATTCACAGGCACCACCGCACTGGGAATCTCTGCATTTCCAAAGACGCAATCTCTCACGGTGCGCATCCTCGGCAGAGCCTGTTCCCGAAAAGGCAAACGTCCGGCTCCTTGTCCCACACGGAAGGTGGCAGCCCGGAAAGCTCTTGCTGGTCTTCACCTTCCCCCTGCAGCCTATTCACAGGCACAACAGGTTTTGGGATCTGTGCTTGCCCAGAGAAGGAACATCTCACGGTGCGCATCCTCGGCAGAGCCTGTTCCCGAAAAGGCAAACGTCCGGCTCCTTGTCCCACACGGAAGGTGGCAGCCCTGAAAGCTCTTGCTGGTCTTCACCTTCCCCCTGCAGCCTATTCACAGGCACAACAGGTTTGGGGATCTGTGCTTGCCCAGAGAAGGAACATCTCACGGTGCGCATCCTCGGCAGAGCCTGTTCCCGAAAAGGCAAACGTCCGGCTCCTTGTCCCACACGGAAGGTGGCAGCCCGGAAAGCTCTTGCTGGTCTTCACCTTCCCCCTGCAGCCTATTCACAGGCACAACAGGTTTGGGGATCTGTGCTTGCGCAGAGAAGGAACATCTCACGGTGCGCATCCTCGGCAGAGCCTGTTCCCGAAAAGGCAAACGTCCGGCTCCTTGTCCCACACGGAAGGTGGCAGCCCGGAAAGCTCTTGCTGGTCTTCACCTTCCCCCTGCAGCCTATTCACAGGCACAACAGGTTTGGGGATCTGTGCTTGCCCAGAGAAGGAACATCTCACGGTGCGCATCCTCGGCAGAGCCTGTTCCCGAAAAGGCAAACGTCCGGCTCCTTGTCCCACACGGAAGGTGGCAGCCCGGAAAGCTGTTGCTGGTCTTCACCTTCCCCCTGCAGCCTATTCACAGGCACAACAGGTTTGGGGATCTGTGCTTGCCCAGAGAAGGAACATCTCACGGTGCGCATCCTCGGCAGAGCCTGTTCCCGAAAAGGCAAACGTCCGGCTCCTTGTCCCACACGGAAGGTGGCAGCCCGGAAAGCTCTTGCTGGTCTTCACCTTCCCCCTGCAGCCTATTCACAGGCACAACAGGTTTGGGGATCTGTGCTTGCCCAGAGAAGGAACATCTCACGGTGCGCATCCTCGGCAGAGCCTGTTCCCGAAAAGGCAAACGTCCGGCTCCTTGTCCCACACGGAAGGTGGCAGCCCGGAAAGCTCTTGCTGGTCTTCACCTTCCCCCTGCAGCCTATTCACCGGCACAACAGGTTTGGGGATCTGTGCTTGCCCAGAGAAGGAACATCTCACGGTGCGCATCCTCGGCAGAGCCTGTTCCCGAAAAGGCAAACGTCCGGCTCCTTGTCCCACACGGAAGGTGGCAGCCCGGAAAGCTCTTGCTGGTCTTCACCTTCCCCCTGCAGCCTATTCACAGGCACAACAGGTTTGGGGATCTGTGCTTGCCCAGAGAAGGAACATCTCACGGTGCGCATCCTCGGCAGAGCCTGTTCCCGAAAAGGCAAACGTCCGGCTCCTTGTCCCACACGGAAGGTGGCAGCCCGGAAAGCTGTTGCTGGTCTTCACCTTCCCCCTGCAGCCTATTCACCGGCACAACAGGTTTGGGGATCTGTGCTTGCCCAGAGAAGGAACATCTCACGGTGCGCATCCTCGGCAGAGCCTGTTCCCGAAAAGGCAAACGTCCGGCTCCTTGTCCCACACGGAAGGTGGCAGCCCGGAAAGCTCTTGCTGGTCTTCACCTTCCCCCTGCAGCCTATTCACAGGCACAACAGGTTTGGGGATCTGTGCTTGCCCAGAGAAGGAACATCTCACGGTGCGCATCCTCGGCAGAGCCTGTTCCCGAAAAGGCAAACGTCCGGCTCCTTGTCCCACACGGAAGGTGGCAGCCCGGAAAGCTCTTGCTGGTCTTCACCTTCCCCCTGCAGCCTAGTCACAGGCACAACAGGTTTGGGGATCTGTGCTTGCCCAGAGAAGGAACATCTCACGGTGCGCATCCTCGGCAGAGCCTGTTCCCGAAAAGGCAAACGTCCGGCTCCTTGTCCCACACGGAAGGTGGCAGCCCTGAAAGCTGTTGCTGGTCTTCACCTTCCCCCTGCAGCCTATTCACAGGCACAACAGGTTTGGGGATCTGTGCTTGCCCAGAGAAGGAACATCTCACGGTGCGCATCCTCGGCAGAGCCTGTTCCCGAAAAGGCAAACGTCCGGCTCCTTGTCCCACACGGAAGGTGGCAGCCCGGAAAGCTCTTGCTGGTCTTCACCTTCCCCCTGCAGCCTATTCACAGGCACAACAGGTTTGGGGATCTGTGCTTGCCCAGAGAAGGAACATCTCACGGTGCGCATCCTCGGCAGAGCCTGTTCCCGAAAAGGCAAACGTCCGGCTCCTTGTCCCACACGGAAGGTGGCAGCCCGGAAAGCTCTTGCTGGTCTTCACCTTCCCCCTGCAGCCTAGTCACAGGCACAACAGGTTTGGGGATCTGTGCTTGCCCAGAGAAGGAACATCTCACGGTGCGCATCCTCGGCAGAGCCTGTTCCCGAAAAGGCAAACGTCCGGCTCCTTGTCCCACACGGAAGGTGGCAGCCCTGAAAGCTGTTGCTGGTCTTCACCTTCCCCCTGCAGCCTATTCACAGGCACCACCGCACTGGGAATCTCTGCATTTCCAAAGACGCAATCTCTCACGGTGCGCATCCTCGGCAGAGCCTGTTCCCGAAAAGGCAAACGTCCGGCTCCTTGTCCCACACGGAAGGTGGCAGCCCGGAAAGCTCTTGCTGGTCTTCACCTTCCCCCTGCAGCCTATTCACAGGCACAACAGGTTTGGGGATCTGTGCTTGCCCAGAGAAGGAACATCTCACGGTGCGCATCCTCGGCAGAGCCTGTTCCCGAAAAGGCAAACGTCCGGCTCCTTGTCCCACACGGAAGGTGGCAGCCCTGAAAGCTCTTGCTGGTCTTCACCTTCCCCCTGCAGCCTATTCACAGGCACAACAGGTTTGGGGATCTGTGCTTGCCCAGAGAAGGAACATCTCACGGTGCGCATCCTCGGCAGAGCCTGTTCCCGAAAAGGCAAACGTCCGGCTCCTTGTCCCACACGGAAGGTGGCAGCCCTGAAAGCTGTTGCTGGTCTTCACCTTCCCCCTGCAGCCTATTCACAGGCACAACAGGTTTGGGGATCTGTGCTTGCCCAGAGAAGGAACATCTCACGGTGCGCATCCTCGGCAGAGCCTGTTCCCGAAAAGGCAAACGTCCGGCTCCTTGTCCCACACGGAAGGTGGCAGCCCGGAAAGCTCTTGCTGGTCTTCACCTTCCCCCTGCAGCCTATTCACAGGCACAACAGGTTTGGGGATCTGTGCTTGCCCAGAGAAGGAACATCTCACGGTGCGCATCCTCGGCAGAGCCTGTTCCCGAAAAGGCAAACGTCCGGCTCCTTGTCCCACACGGAAGGTGGCAGCCCGGAAAGCTGTTGCTGGTCTTCACCTTCCCCCTGCAGCCTATTCACCGGCACAACAGGTTTGGGGATCTGTGCTTGCCCAGAGAAGGAACATCTCACGGTGCGCATCCTCGGCAGAGCCTGTTCCCGAAAAGGCAAACGTCCGGCTCCTTGTCCCACACGGAAGGTGGCAGCCCGGAAAGCTCTTGCTGGTCTTCACCTTCCCCCTGCAGCCTATTCACAGGCACAACAGGTTTGGGGATCTGTGCTTGCCCAGAGAAGGAACATCTCACGGTGCGCATCCTCGGCAGAGCCTGTTCCCGAAAAGGCAAACGTCCGGCTCCTTGTCCCACACGGAAGGTGGCAGCCCGGAAAGCTCTTGCTGGTCTTCACCTTCCCCCTGCAGCCTAGTCACAGGCACAACAGGTTTGGGGATCTGTGCTTGCCCAGAGAAGGAACATCTCACGGTGCGCATCCTCGGCAGAGCCTGTTCCCGAAAAGGCAAACGTCCGGCTCCTTGTCCCACACGGAAGGTGGCAGCCCTGAAAGCTGTTGCTGGTCTTCACCTTCCCCCTGCAGCCTATTCACAGGCACAACAGGTTTGGGGATCTGTGCTTGCGCAGAGAAGGAACATCTCACGGTGCGCATCCTCGGCAGAGCCTGTTCCCGAAAAGGCAAACGTCCGGCTCCTTGTCCCACACGGAAGGTGGCAGCCCGGAAAGCTGTTGCTGGTCTTCACCTTCCCCCTGCAGCCTATTCACAGGCACAACAGGTTTGGGGATCTGTGCTTGCCCAGAGAAGGAACATCTCACGGTGCGCATCCTCGGCAGAGCCTGTTCCCGAAAAGGCAAACGTCCAGCTCCTTGTCCCACACGGAAGGTGGCAGACCTGAAAGCTGTTGCTGGTCTTCACCTTCCCCCTGCAGCCTATTCACAGGCACAACAGGTTTGGGGATCTGTGCTTGCCCAGAGAAGGAACATCTCACGATGCGCATCCTCGGCAGAGCCTGTTCCCGAAAAGGCAAACGTCCGGCTCCTTGTCCCACACGGAAGGTGGCAGCCCGGAAAGCTCTTGCTGGTCTTCACCTTCCCCCTGCAGCCTATTCACCGGCACAACAGGTTTGGGGATCTGTGCCTGCCCAGAGAAGGAACATCTCACGGTGCGCATCCTCGGCAGAGCCTGTTCCCGAAAAGGCAAACGTCCGGCTCCTTGTCCCACACGGAAGGTGGCAGCCCGGAAAGCTGTTGCTGGTCTTCACCTTCCCCCTGCAGCCTATTCACAGGCACAACAGGTTTGGGGATCTGTGCTTGCCCAGAGAAGGAACATCTCACGGTGCGCATCCTCGGCAGAGCCTGTTCCCGAAAAGGCAAACGTCCGGCTCCTTGTCCCACACGGAAGGTGGCAGCCCGGAAAGCTGTTGCTGGTCTTCACCTTCCCCCTGCAGCCTAGTCACAGGCACAACAGGTTTGGGGATCTGTGCTTGCCCAGAGAAGGAACATCTCACGGTGCGCATCCTCGGCAGAGCCTGTTCCCGAAAAGGCAAACGTCCGGCTCCTTGTCCCACACGGAAGGTGGCAGCCCTGAAAGCTGTTGCTGGTCTTCACCTTCCCCCTGCAGCCTATTCACAGGCACCACCGCACTGGGAATCTCTGCATTTCCAAAGACGCAATCTCTCACGGTGCGCATCCTCGGCAGAGCCTGTTCCCGAAAAGGCAAACGTCCGGCTCCTTGTCCCACACGGAAGGTGGCAGCCCGGAAAGCTCTTGCTGGTCTTCACCTTCCCCCTGCAGCCTATTCACAGGCACAACAGGTTTGGGGATCTGTGCTTGCCCAGAGAAGGAACATCTCACGGTGCGCATCCTCGGCAGAGCCTGTTCCCGAAAAGGCAAACGTCCGGCTCCTTGTCCCACACGGAAGGTGGCAGCCCGGAAAGCTGTTGCTGGTCTTCACCTTCCCCCTGCAGCCTATTCACAGGCACAACAGGTTTGGGGATCTGTGCTTGCCCAGAGAAGGAACATCTCACGGTGCGCATCCTCGGCAGAGCCTGTTCCCGAAAAGGCAAACGTCCGGCTCCTTGTCCCACACGGAAGGTGGCAGCCCGGAAAGCTCTTGCTGGTCTTCACCTTCCCCCTGCAGCCTATTCACAGGCACAACAGGTTTTGGGATCTGTGCTTGCCCAGAGAAGGAACATCTCACGGTGCGCATCCTCGGCAGAGCCTGTTCCCGAAAAGGCAAATGTCCGGCTCCTTGTCCCACACGGATGGTGGCAGCCCTGAAAGCTGTTGCTGGTCTTCACCTTCCCCCTGCAGCCTAGTCACAGGCACAACAGGTTTGGGGATCTGTGCTTGCCCAGAGAAGGAACATCTCACGGTGCGCATCCTCGGCAGAGCCTGTTCCCGAAAAGGCAAACGTCCGGCTCCTTGTCCCACACGGAAGGTGGCAGCCCGGAAAGCTCTTGCTGGTCTTCACCTTCCCCCTGCAGCCTATTCACAGGCACAACAGGTTTGGGGATCTGTGCTTGCCCAGAGAAGGAACATCTCACGGTGCGCATCCTCGGCAGAGCCTGTTCCCGAAAAGGCAAACGTCCGGCTCCTTGTCCCACACGGAAGGTGGCAGCCCGGAAAGCTGTTGCTGGTCTTCACCTTCCCCCTGCAGCCTATTCACCGGCACAACAGGTTTGGGGATCTGTGCTTGCCCAGAGAAGGAACATCTCACGGTGCGCATCCTCGGCAGAGCCTGTTCCCGAAAAGGCAAATGTCCGGCTCCTTGTCCCACACGGATGGTGGCAGCCCTGAAAGCTGTTGCTGGTCTTCACCTTCCCCCTGCAGCCTATTCACAGGCACAACAGGTTTGGGGATCTGTGCTTGCCCAGAGAAGGAACATCTCACGGTGCGCATCCTCGGCAGAGCCTGTTCCCGAAAAGGCAAACGTCCGGCTCCTTGTCCCACACGGAAGGTGGCAGCCCGGAAAGCTCTTGCTGGTCTTCACCTTCCCCCTGCAGCCTATTCACAGGCACAACAGGTTTGGGGATCTGTGCTTGCCCAGAGAAGGAACATCTCACGGTGCGCATCCTCGGCAGAGCCTGTTCCCGAAAAGGCAAACGTCCGGCTCCTTGTCCCACACGGAAGGTGGCAGCCCGGAAAGCTGTTGCTGGTCTTCACCTTCCCCCTGCAGCCTATTCACCGGCACAACAGGTTTGGGGATCTGTGCTTGCCCAGAGAAGGAACATCTCACGGTGCGCATCCTCGGCAGAGCCTGTTCCCGAAAAGGCAAACGTCCGGCTCCTTGTCCCACACGGAAGGTGGCAGCCCGGAAAGCTGTTGCTGGTCTTCACCTTCCCCCTGCAGCCTATTCACAGGCACAACAGGTTTGGGGATCTGTGCTTGCCCAGAGAAGGAACATCTCACGGTGCGCATCCTCGGCAGAGCCTGTTCCCGAAAAGGCAAACGTCCGGCTCCTTGTCCCACACGGAAGGTGGCAGCCCGGAAAGCTCTTGCTGGTCTTCACCTTCCCCCTGCAGCCTATTCACCGGCACAACAGGTTTGGGGATCTGTGCTTGCCCAGAGAAGGAACATCTCACGGTGCGCATCCTCGGCAGAGCCTGTTCCCGAAAAGGCAAACGTCCGGCTCCTTGTCCCACACGGAAGGTGGCAGCCCGGAAAGCTCTTGCTGGTCTTCACCTTCCCCCTGCAGCCTATTCACAGGCACAACAGGTTTGGGGATCTGTGCTTGCCCAGAGAAGGAACATCTCACGGTGCGCATCCTCGGCAGAGCCTGTTCCCGAAAAGGCAAACGTCCGGCTCCTTGTCCCACACGGAAGGTGGCAGCCCGGAAAGCTCTTGCTGGTCTTCACCTTCCCCCTGCAGCCTATTCACAGGCACAACAGGTTTGGGGATCTGTGCTTGCCTAGAGAAGGAACATCTCACGGTGCGCATCCTCGGCAGAGCCTGTTCCCGAAAAGGCAAACGTCCGGCTCCTTGTCCCACACGGAAGGTGGCAGCCCGGAAAGCTGTTGCTGGTCTTCACCTTCCCCCTGCAGCCTATTCACAGGCACAACAGGTTTGGGGATCTGTGCTTGCCCAGAGAAGGAACATCTCACGGTGCGCATCCTCGGCAGAGCCTGTTCCCGAAAAGGCAAACGTCCGGCTCCTTGTCCCACACGGAAGGTGGCAGCCCGGAAAGCTCTTGCTGGTCTTCACCTTCCCCCTGCAGCCTATTCACAGGCACAACAGGTTTGGGGATCTGTGCTTGCCCAGAGAAGGAACATCTCACGGTGCGCATCCTCGGCAGAGCCTGTTCCCGAAAAGGCAAACGTCCGGCTCCTTGTCCCACACGGAAGGTGGCAGCCCGGAAAGCTCTTGCTGGTCTTCACCTTCCCCCTGCAGCCTATTCACAGGCACAACAGGTTTGGGGATCTGTGCTTGCCCAGAGAAGGAACATCTCACGGTGCGCATCCTCGGCAGAGCCTGTTCCCGAAAAGGCAAACGTCCGGCTCCTTGTCCCACACGGATGGTGGCAGCCCTGAAAGCTGTTGCTGGTCTTCACCTTCCCCCTGCAGCCTATTCACAGGCACAACAGGTTTGGGGATCTGTGCTTGTCCAGAGAAGGAACATCTCACGGTGCGCATCCTCGGCAGAGCCTGTTCCCGAAAAGGCAAACGTCCGGCTCCTTGTCCCACACGGAAGGTGGCAGCCCGGAAAGCTGTTGCTGGTCTTCACCTTCCCCCTGCAGCCTATTCACAGGCACAACAGGTTTGGGGATCTGTGCTTGCGCAGAGAAGGAACATCTCACGGTGCGCATCCTCGGCAGAGCCTGTTCCCGAAAAGGCAAACGTCCGGCTCCTTGTCCCACACGGAAGGTGGCAGCCCGGAAAGCTGTTGCTGGTCTTCACCTTCCCCCTGCAGCCTATTCACAGGCACAACAGGTTTTGGGATCTGTGCTTGCCCAGAGAAGGAACATCTCACGGTGCGCATCCTCGGCAGAGCCTGTTCCCGAAAAGGCAAACGTCCGGCTCCTTGTCCCACACGGAAGGTGGCAGCCCGGAAAGCTGTTGCTGGTCTTCACCTTCCCCCTGCAGCCTATTCACAGGCACAACAGGTTTTGGGATCTCTGCTTGCGCAGAGAAGGAACATCTCACGGTGCGCATCCTCGGCAGAGCCTGTTCCCGAAAAGGCAAACGTCCGGCTCCTTGTCCCACACGGAAGGTGGCAGCCCGGAAAGCTCTTGCTGGTCTTCACCTTCCCCCTGCAGCCTATTCACAGGCACCACCGCACTGGGAATGTCTGCTTTCCCAAAGACGCAATCTCTCACGGTGCGCATCCTCGGCAGAGCCTGTTCCCGAAAAGGCAAACGTCCGGCTCCTTGTCCCACACGGAAGGTGGCAGCCCGGAAAGCTGTTGCTGGTCTTCACCTTCCCCCTGCAGCCTATTCACAGGCACAACAGGTTTGGGGATCTGTGCTTGCCCAGAGAAGGAACATCTCACGGTGCGCATCCTCGGCAGAGCCTGTTCCCGAAAAGGCAAACGTCCGGCTCCTTGTCCCACACGGATGGTGGCAGCCCGGAAAGCTGTTGCTGGTCTTCACCTTCCCCCTGCAGCCTATTCACAGGCACAACAGGTTTGGGGATCTGTGCTTGCCCAGGGAAGGAACATCTCACGGTGCGCATCCTCGGCAGAGCCTGTTCCCGAAAAGGCAAACGTCCGGCTCCTTGTCCCACACGGAAGGTGGCAGACCTGAAAGCTGTTGCTGGTCTTCACCTTCCCCCTGCAGCCTATTCACAGGCACAACAGGTTTTGGGATCTCTGCTTGCCCAGAGAAGGAACATCTCACGGTGCGCATCCTCGGCAGAGCCTGTTCCCGAAAAGGCAAACGTCCGGCTCCTTGTCCCACACGGAAGGTGGCAGCCCGGAAAGCTGTTGCTGGTCTTCACCTTCCCCCTGCAGCCTATTCACAGGCACAACAGGTTTGGGGATCTGTGCTTGCCCAGAGAAGGAACATCTCACGGTGCGCATCCTCGGCAGAGCCTGTTCCCGAAAAGGCAAACGTCCGGCTCCTTGTCCCACACGGAAGGTGGCAGCCCTGAAAGCTGTTGCTGGTCTTCACCTTCCCCCTGCAGCCTATTCACAGGCACAACAGGTTTTGGGATCTGTGCTTGCCCAGAGAAGGAACATCTCACGGTGCGCATCCTCGGCAGAGCCTGTTCCCGAAAAGGCAAACGTCCGGCTCCTTGTCCCACACGGAAGGTGGCAGCCCGGAAAGCTCTTGCTGGTCTTCACCTTCCCCCTGCAGCCTATTCACAGGCACAACAGGTTTGGGGATCTGTGCTTGCCCAGAGAAGGAACATCTCACGGTGCGCATCCTCGGCAGAGCCTGTTCCCGAAAAGGCAAACGTCCGGCTCCTTGTCCCACACGGAAGGTGGCAGCCCGGAAAGCTCTTGCTGGTCTTCACCTTCCCCCTGCAGCCTAGTCACAGGCACAACAGGTTTGGGGATCTGTGCTTGCCCAGAGAAGGAACATCTCACGGTGCGCATCCTCGGCAGAGCCTGTTCCCGAAAAGGCAAACGTCCGGCTCCTTGTCCCACACGGAAGGTGGCAGCCCGGAAAGCTCTTGCTGGTCTTCACCTTCCCCCTGCAGCCTATTCACAGGCACAACAGGTTTGGGGATCTGTGCTTGCCCAGAGAAGGAACATCTCACGGTGCGCATCCTCGGCAGAGCCTGTTCCCGAAAAGGCAAACGTCCGGCTCCTTGTCCCACACGGAAGGTGGCAGCCCGGAAAGCTGTTGCTGGTCTTCACCTTCCCCCTGCAGCCTATTCACAGGCACAACAGGTTTGGGGATCTGTGCTTGCCCAGAGAAGGAACATCTCACGGTGCGCATCCTCGGCAGAGCCTGTTCCCGAAAAGGCAAACGTCCGGCTCCTTGTCCCACACGGAAGGTGGCAGCCCGGAAAGCTCTTGCTGGTCTTCACCTTCCCCCTGCAGCCTATTCACAGGCACAACAGGTTTGGGGATCTCTGCTTGCCCAGAGAAGGAACATCTCACGGTGCGCATCCTCGGCAGAGCCTGTTCCCGAAAAGGCAAACGTCCAGCTCCTTGTCCCACACGGAAGGTGGCAGACCTGAAAGCTGTTGCTGGTCTTCACCTTCCCCCTGCAGCCTATTCACAGGCACAACAGGTTTGGGGATCTGTGCTTGCCCAGAGAAGGAACATCTCACGATGCGCATCCTCGGCAGAGCCTGTTCCCGAAAAGGCAAACGTCCGGCTCCTTGTCCCACACGGAAGGTGGCAGCCCGGAAAGCTCTTGCTGGTCTTCACCTTCCCCCTGCAGCCTATTCACCGGCACAACAGGTTTGGGGATCTGTGCCTGCCCAGAGAAGGAACATCTCACGGTGCGCATCCTCGGCAGAGCCTGTTCCCGAAAAGGCAAACGTCCGGCTCCTTGTCCCACACGGAAGGTGGCAGCCCGGAAAGCTGTTGCTGGTCTTCACCTTCCCCCTGCAGCCTATTCACAGGCACAACAGGTTTGGGGATCTGTGCTTGCCCAGAGAAGGAACATCTCACGGTGCGCATCCTCGGCAGAGCCTGTTCCCGAAAAGGCAAACGTCCGGCTCCTTGTCCCACACGGAAGGTGGCAGCCCGGAAAGCTGTTGCTGGTCTTCACCTTCCCCCTGCAGCCTAGTCACAGGCACAACAGGTTTGGGGATCTGTGCTTGCCCAGAGAAGGAACATCTCACGGTGCGCATCCTCGGCAGAGCCTGTTCCCGAAAAGGCAAACGTCCGGCTCCTTGTCCCACACGGAAGGTGGCAGCCCTGAAAGCTGTTGCTGGTCTTCACCTTCCCCCTGCAGCCTATTCACAGGCACCACCGCACTGGGAATCTCTGCATTTCCAAAGACGCAATCTCTCACGGTGCGCATCCTCGGCAGAGCCTGTTCCCGAAAAGGCAAACGTCCGGCTCCTTGTCCCACACGGAAGGTGGCAGCCCGGAAAGCTCTTGCTGGTCTTCACCTTCCCCCTGCAGCCTATTCACAGGCACAACAGGTTTGGGGATCTGTGCTTGCCCAGAGAAGGAACATCTCACGGTGCGCATCCTCGGCAGAGCCTGTTCCCGAAAAGGCAAACGTCCGGCTCCTTGTCCCACACGGAAGGTGGCAGCCCGGAAAGCTGTTGCTGGTCTTCACCTTCCCCCTGCAGCCTATTCACAGGCACAACAGGTTTGGGGATCTGTGCTTGCCCAGAGAAGGAACATCTCACGGTGCGCATCCTCGGCAGAGCCTGTTCCCGAAAAGGCAAACGTCCGGCTCCTTGTCCCACACGGAAGGTGGCAGCCCGGAAAGCTCTTGCTGGTCTTCACCTTCCCCCTGCAGCCTATTCACAGGCACAACAGGTTTGGGGATCTGTGCTTGCCCAGAGAAGGAACATCTCACGGTGCGCATCCTCGGCAGAGCCTGTTCCCGAAAAGGCAAACGTCCGGCTCCTTGTCCCACACGGAAGGTGGCAGCCCGGAAAGCTGTTGCTGGTCTTCACCTTCCCCCTGCAGCCTATTCACAGGCACAACAGGTTTGGGGATCTGTGCTTGCCCAGAGAAGGAACATCTCACGGTGCGCATCCTCGGCAGAGCCTGTTCCCGAAAAGGCAAACGTCCGGCTCCTTGTCCCACACGGAAGGTGGCAGCCCGGAAAGCTGTTGCTGGTCTTCACCTTCCCCCTGCAGCCTATTCACAGGCACAACAGGTTTTGGGATCTGTGCTTGCCCAGAGAAGGAACATCTCACGGTGCGCATCCTCGGCAGAGCCTGTTCCCGAAAAGGCAAATGTCCGGCTCCTTGTCCCACACGGATGGTGGCAGCCCTGAAAGCTGTTGCTGGTCTTCACCTTCCCCCTGCAGCCTATTCACAGGCACAACAGGTTTGGGGATCTGTGCTTGCCCAGAGAAGGAACATCTCACGGTGCGCATCCTCGGCAGAGCCTGTTCCCGAAAAGGCAAACGTCCGGCTCCTTGTCCCACACGGAAGGTGGCAGCCCGGAAAGCTCTTGCTGGTCTTCACCTTCCCCCTGCAGCCTATTCACAGGCACAACAGGTTTGGGGATCTGTGCTTGCCCAGAGAAGGAACATCTCACGGTGCGCATCCTCGGCAGAGCCTGTTCCCGAAAAGGCAAACGTCCGGCTCCTTGTCCCACACGGAAGGTGGCAGCCCGGAAAGCTGTTGCTGGTCTTCACCTTCCCCCTGCAGCCTATTCACCGGCACAACAGGTTTGGGGATCTGTGCTTGCCCAGAGAAGGAACATCTCACGGTGCGCATCCTCGGCAGAGCCTGTTCCCGAAAAGGCAAACGTCCGGCTCCTTGTCCCACACGGAAGGTGGCAGCCCGGAAAGCTGTTGCTGGTCTTCACCTTCCCCCTGCAGCCTATTCACAGGCACAACAGGTTTGGGGATCTGTGCTTGCCCAGAGAAGGAACATCTCACGGTGCGCATCCTCGGCAGAGCCTGTTCCCGAAAAGGCAAACGTCCGGCTCCTTGTCCCACACGGAAGGTGGCAGCCCGGAAAGCTCTTGCTGGTCTTCACCTTCCCCCTGCAGCCTATTCACCGGCACAACAGGTTTGGGGATCTGTGCTTGCCCAGAGAAGGAACATCTCACGGTGCGCATCCTCGGCAGAGCCTGTTCCCGAAAAGGCAAACGTCCGGCTCCTTGTCCCACACGGAAGGTGGCAGCCCGGAAAGCTCTTGCTGGTCTTCACCTTCCCCCTGCAGCCTATTCACAGGCACAACAGGTTTGGGGATCTGTGCTTGCCCAGAGAAGGAACATCTCACGGTGCGCATCCTCGGCAGAGCCTGTTCCCGAAAAGGCAAACGTCCGGCTCCTTGTCCCACACGGAAGGTGGCAGCCCGGAAAGCTCTTGCTGGTCTTCACCTTCCCCCTGCAGCCTATTCACAGGCACAACAGGTTTGGGGATCTGTGCTTGCCTAGAGAAGGAACATCTCACGGTGCGCATCCTCGGCAGAGCCTGTTCCCGAAAAGGCAAACGTCCGGCTCCTTGTCCCACACGGAAGGTGGCAGCCCGGAAAGCTGTTGCTGGTCTTCACCTTCCCCCTGCAGCCTATTCACAGGCACAACAGGTTTGGGGATCTGTGCTTGCCCAGAGAAGGAACATCTCACGGTGCGCATCCTCGGCAGAGCCTGTTCCCGAAAAGGCAAACGTCCGGCTCCTTGTCCCACACGGAAGGTGGCAGCCCGGAAAGCTCTTGCTGGTCTTCACCTTCCCCCTGCAGCCTATTCACAGGCACAACAGGTTTGGGGATCTGTGCTTGCCCAGAGAAGGAACATCTCACGGTGCGCATCCTCGGCAGAGCCTGTTCCCGAAAAGGCAAACGTCCGGCTCCTTGTCCCACACGGAAGGTGGCAGCCCGGAAAGCTCTTGCTGGTCTTCACCTTCCCCCTGCAGCCTATTCACAGGCACAACAGGTTTGGGGATCTGTGCTTGCCCAGAGAAGGAACATCTCACGGTGCGCATCCTCGGCAGAGCCTGTTCCCGAAAAGGCAAACGTCCGGCTCCTTGTCCCACACGGATGGTGGCAGCCCTGAAAGCTGTTGCTGGTCTTCACCTTCCCCCTGCAGCCTATTCACAGGCACAACAGGTTTGGGGATCTGTGCTTGTCCAGAGAAGGAACATCTCACGGTGCGCATCCTCGGCAGAGCCTGTTCCCGAAAAGGCAAACGTCCGGCTCCTTGTCCCACACGGAAGGTGGCAGCCCGGAAAGCTGTTGCTGGTCTTCACCTTCCCCCTGCAGCCTATTCACAGGCACAACAGGTTTGGGGATCTGTGCTTGCGCAGAGAAGGAACATCTCACGGTGCGCATCCTCGGCAGAGCCTGTTCCCGAAAAGGCAAACGTCCGGCTCCTTGTCCCACACGGAAGGTGGCAGCCCGGAAAGCTGTTGCTGGTCTTCACCTTCCCCCTGCAGCCTATTCACAGGCACAACAGGTTTGGGGATCTGTGCTTGCCCAGAGAAGGAACATCTCACGGTGCGCATCCTCGGCAGAGCCTGTTCCCGAAAAGGCAAACGTCCGGCTCCTTGTCCCACACGGAAGGTGGCAGCCCGGAAAGCTGTTGCTGGTCTTCACCTTCCCCCTGCAGCCTATTCACAGGCACAACAGGTTTTGGGATCTCTGCTTGCGCAGAGAAGGAACATCTCACGGTGCGCATCCTCGGCAGAGCCTGTTCCCGAAAAGGCAAACGTCCGGCTCCTTGTCCCACACGGAAGGTGGCAGCCCGGAAAGCTCTTGCTGGTCTTCACCTTCCCCCTGCAGCCTATTCACAGGCACCACCGCACTGGGAATGTCTGCTTTCCCAAAGACGCAATCTCTCACGGTGCGCATCCTCGGCAGAGCCTGTTCCCGAAAAGGCAAACGTCCGGCTCCTTGTCCCACACGGAAGGTGGCAGCCCGGAAAGCTGTTGCTGGTCTTCACCTTCCCCCTGCAGCCTATTCACAGGCACAACAGGTTTGGGGATCTGTGCTTGCCCAGAGAAGGAACATCTCACGGTGCGCATCCTCGGCAGAGCCTGTTCCCGAAAAGGCAAACGTCCGGCTCCTTGTCCCACACGGATGGTGGCAGCCCGGAAAGCTGTTGCTGGTCTTCACCTTCCCCCTGCAGCCTATTCACAGGCACAACAGGTTTGGGGATCTGTGCTTGCCCAGGGAAGGAACATCTCACGGTGCGCATCCTCGGCAGAGCCTGTTCCCGAAAAGGCAAACGTCCGGCTCCTTGTCCCACACGGAAGGTGGCAGCCCGGAAAGCTGTTGCTGGTCTTCACCTTCCCCCTGCAGCCTATTCACAGGCACAACAGGTTTTGGGATCTCTGCTTGCCCAGAGAAGGAACATCTCACGGTGCGCATCCTCGGCAGAGCCTGTTCCCGAAAAGGCAAACGTCCGGCTCCTTGTCCCACACGGAAGGTGGCAGCCCGGAAAGCTGTTGCTGGTCTTCACCTTCCCCCTGCAGCCTATTCACAGGCACAACAGGTTTGGGGATCTGTGCTTGCCCAGAGAAGGAACATCTCACGGTGCGCATCCTCGGCAGAGCCTGTTCCCGAAAAGGCAAACGTCCGGCTCCTTGTCCCACACGGAAGGTGGCAGCCCTGAAAGCTGTTGCTGGTCTTCACCTTCCCCCTGCAGCCTATTCACAGGCACAACAGGTTTTGGGATCTGTGCTTGCCCAGAGAAGGAACATCTCACGGTGCGCATCCTCGGCAGAGCCTGTTCCCGAAAAGGCAAACGTCCGGCTCCTTGTCCCACACGGAAGGTGGCAGCCCGGAAAGCTGTTGCTGGTCTTCACCTTCCCCCTGCAGCCTATTCACAGGCACAACAGGTTTGGGGATCTGTGCTTGCCCAGAGAAGGAACATCTCACGGTGCGCATCCTCGGCAGAGCCTGTTCCCGAAAAGGCAAACGTCCGGCTCCTTGTCCCACACGGAAGGTGGCAGCCCGGAAAGCTGTTGCTGGTCTTCACCTTCCCCCTGCAGCCTATTCACAGGCACAACAGGTTTGGGGATCTGTGCTTGCCCAGAGAAGGAACATCTCACGGTGCGCATCCTCGGCAGAGCCTGTTCCCGAAAAGGCAAACGTCCGGCTCCTTGTCCCACACGGAAGGTGGCAGCCCGGAAAGCTCTTGCTGGTCTTCACCTTCCCCCTGCAGCCTATTCACAGGCACAACAGGTTTGGGGATCTGTGCTTGCCCAGAGAAGGAACATCTCACGGTGCGCATCCTCGGCAGAGCCTGTTCCCGAAAAGGCAAACGTCCGGCTCCTTGTCCCACACGGAAGGTGGCAGCCCGGAAAGCTGTTGCTGGTCTTCACCTTCCCCCTGCAGCCTATTCACAGGCACAACAGGTTTGGGGATCTGTGCTTGCCCAGAGAAGGAACATCTCACGGTGCGCATCCTCGGCAGAGCCTGTTCCCGAAAAGGCAAACGTCCGGCTCCTTGTCCCACACGGAAGGTGGCAGCCCGGAAAGCTCTTGCTGGTCTTCACCTTCCCCCTGCAGCCTATTCACAGGCACAACAGGTTTGGGGATCTCTGCTTGCCCAGAGAAGGAACATCTCACGGTGCGCATCCTCGGCAGAGCCTGTTCCCGAAAAGGCAAACGTCCGGCTCCTTGTCCCACACGGAAGGTGGCAGCCCGGAAAGCTCTTGCTGGTCTTCACCTTCCCCCTGCAGCCTATTCACAGGCACAACAGGTTTGGGGATCTGTGCTTGCCCAGAGAAGGAACATCTCACGGTGCGCATCCTCGGCAGAGCCTGTTCCCGAAAAGGCAAACGTCCGGCTCCTTGTCCCACACGGAAGGTGGCAGCCCGGAAAGCTCTTGCTGGTCTTCACCTTCCCCCTGCAGCCTATTCACAGGCACAACAGGTTTGGGGATCTGTGCTTGCCCAGAGAAGGAACATCTCACGGTGCGCATCCTCGGCAGAGCCTGTTCCCGAAAAGGCAAACGTCCGGCTCCTTGTCCCACACGGAAGGTGGCAGCCCGGAAAGCTCTTGCTGGTCTTCACCTTCCCCCTGCAGCCTATTCACAGGCACAACAGGTTTGGGGATCTGTGCTTGCCCAGAGAAGGAACATCTCACGGTGCGCATCCTCGGCAGAGCCTGTTCCCGAAAAGGCAAACGTCCGGCTCCTTGTCCCACACGGAAGGTGGCAGCCCGGAAAGCTCTTGCTGGTCTTCACCTTCCCCCTGCAGCCTATTCACAGGCACAACAGGTTTGGGGATCTGTGCTTGCCCAGAGAAGGAACATCTCACGGTGCGCATCCTCGGCAGAGCCTGTTCCCGAAAAGGCAAACGTCCGGCTCCTTGTCCCACACGGAAGGTGGCAGCCCGGAAAGCTGTTGCTGGTCTTCACCTTCCCCCTGCAGCCTATTCACAGGCACAACAGGTTTGGGGATCTGTGCTTGCCCAGAGAAGGAACATCTCACGGTGCGCATCCTCGGCAGAGCCTGTTCCCGAAAAGGCAAACGTCCGGCTCCTTGTCCCACACGGAAGGTGGCAGCCCGGAAAGCTCTTGCTGGTCTTCACCTTCCCCCTGCAGCCTATTCACAGGCACAACAGGTTTGGGGATCTCTGCATTTCCAAAGACGCAATCTCTCACGGTGCGCATCCTCGGCAGAGCCTGTTCCCGAAAAGGCAAACGTCCGGCTCCTTGTCCCACACGGAAGGTGGCAGCCCGGAAAGCTGTTGCTGGTCTTCACCTTCCCCCTGCAGCCTATTCACAGGCACAACAGGTTTGGGGATCTGTGCTTGCGCAGAGAAGGAACATCTCACGGTGCGCATCCTCGGCAGAGCCTGTTCCCGAAAAGGCAAACGTCCGGCTCCTTGTCCCACACGGAAGGTGGCAGCCCGGAAAGCTGTTGCTGGTCTTCACCTTCCCCCTGCAGCCTATTCACAGGCACAACAGGTTTGGGGATCTCTGCTTGCCCAGAGAAGGAACATCTCACGGTGCGCATCCTCGGCAGAGCCTGTTCCCGAAAAGGCAAACGTCCGGCTCCTTGTCCCACACGGAAGGTGGCAGCCCGGAAAGCTGTTCCTGGTCTTCACCTTCCCCCTGCAGCCTAGTCACAGGCACAACAGGTTTGGGGATCTGTGCTTGCCCAGAGAAGGAACATCTCACGGTGCGCATCCTCGGCAGAGCCTGTTCCCGAAAAGGCAAACGTCCGGCTCCTTGTCCCACACGGAAGGTGGCAGCCCGGAAAGCTGTTGCTGGTCTTCACCTTCCCCCTGCAGCCTAGTCACAGGCACAACAGGTTTTGGGATCTGTGCTTGCCCAGAGAAGGAACATCTCACGGTGCGCATCCTCGGCAGAGCCTGTTCCCGAAAAGGCAAACGTCCGGCTCCTTGTCCCACACGGAAGGTGGCAGCCCGGAAAGCTCTTGCTGGTCTTCACCTTCCCCCTGCAGCCTATTCACAGGCACAACAGGTTTGGGGATCTGTGCTTGCCCAGAGAAGGAACATCTCACGGTGCGCATCCTCGGCAGAGCCTGTTCCCGAAAAGGCAAACGTCCGGCTCCTTGTCCCACACGGAAGGTGGCAGCCCGGAAAGCTCTTGCTGGTCTTCACCTTCCCCCTGCAGCCTATTCACAGGCACCACCGCACTGGGAATGTCTGCTTTCCCAAAGACGCAATCTCTCACGGTGCGCATCCTCGGCAGAGCCTGTTCCCGAAAAGGCAAACGTCCGGCTCCTTGTCCCACACGGAAGGTGGCAGCCCGGAAAGCTGTTGCTGGTCTTCACCTTCCCCCTGCAGCCTATTCACAGGCACAACAGGTTTGGGGATCTGTGCTTGCCCAGAGAAGGAACATCTCACGGTGCGCATCCTCGGCAGAGCCTGTTCCCGAAAAGGCAAACGTCCGGCTCCTTGTCCCACACGGAAGGTGGCAGCCCGGAAAGCTGTTGCTGGTCTTCACCTTCCCCCTGCAGCCTATTCACAGGCACAACAGGTTTGGGGATCTGTGCTTGCCCAGAGAAGGAACATCTCACGGTGCGCATCCTCGGCAGAGCCTGTTCCCGAAAAGGCAAACGTCCGGCTCCTTGTCCCACACGGAAGGTGGCAGCCCTGAAAGCTGTTGCTGGTCTTCACCTTCCCCCTGCAGCCTATTCACAGGCACAACAGGTTTTGGGATCTGTGCTTGCCCAGAGAAGGAACATCTCACGGTGCGCATCCTCGGCAGAGCCTGTTCCCGAAAAGGCAAACGTCCGGCTCCTTGTCCCACACGGAAGGTGGCAGCCCGGAAAGCTGTTGCTGGTCTTCACCTTCCCCCTGCAGCCTATTCACAGGCACAACAGGTTTGGGGATCTGTGCTTGCCCAGAGAAGGAACATCTCACGGTGCGCATCCTCGGCAGAGCCTGTTCCCGAAAAGGCAAACGTCCGGCTCCTTGTCCCACACGGAAGGTGGCAGCCCGGAAAGCTCTTGCTGGTCTTCACCTTCCCCCTGCAGCCTAGTCACAGGCACAACAGGTTTGGGGATCTGTGCTTGCCCAGAGAAGGAACATCTCACGGTGCGCATCCTCGGCAGAGCCTGTTCCCGAAAAGGCAAACGTCCGGCTCCTTGTCCCACACGGAAGGTGGCAGCCCGGAAAGCTCTTGCTGGTCTTCACCTTCCCCCTGCAGCCTATTCACAGGCACAACAGGTTTGGGGATCTGTGCTTGCCCAGAGAAGGAACATCTCACGGTGCGCATCCTCGGCAGAGCCTGTTCCCGAAAAGGCAAACGTCCGGCTCCTTGTCCCACACGGAAGGTGGCAGCCCGGAAAGCTGTTGCTGGTCTTCACCTTCCCCCTGCAGCCTATTCACAGGCACAACAGGTTTGGGGATCTGTGCTTGCCCAGAGAAGGAACATCTCACGGTGCGCATCCTCGGCAGAGCCTGTTCCCGAAAAGGCAAACGTCCGGCTCCTTGTCCCACACGGAAGGTGGCAGCCCGGAAAGCTGTTGCTGGTCTTCACCTTCCCCCTGCAGCCTATTCACAGGCACAACAGGTTTTGGGATCTGTGCTTGCCCAGAGAAGGAACATCTCACGGTGCGCATCCTCGGCAGAGCCTGTTCCCGAAAAGGCAAACGTCCGGCTCCTTGTCCCACACGGAAGGTGGCAGCCCGGAAAGCTCTTGCTGGTCTTCACCTTCCCCCTGCAGCCTATTCACAGGCACAACAGGTTTGGGGATCTGTGCTTGCCCAGAGAAGGAACATCTCACGGTGCGCATCCTCGGCAGAGCCTGTTCCCGAAAAGGCAAACGTCCGGCTCCTTGTCCCACACGGAAGGTGGCAGCCCGGAAAGCTCTTGCTGGTCTTCACCTTCCCCCTGCAGCCTATTCACAGGCACAACAGGTTTGGGGATCTGTGCTTGCCCAGAGAAGGAACATCTCACGGTGCGCATCCTCGGCAGAGCCTGTTCCCGAAAAGGCAAACGTCCGGCTCCTTGTCCCACACGGAAGGTGGCAGCCCGGAAAGCTCTTGCTGGTCTTCACCTTCCCCCTGCAGCCTATTCACAGGCACAACAGGTTTGGGGATCTGTGCTTGTCCAGAGAAGGAACATCTCACGGTGCGCATCCTCGGCAGAGCCTGTTCCCGAAAAGGCAAACGTCCGGCTCCTTGTCCCACACGGAAGGTGGCAGCCCGGAAAGCTCTTGCTGGTCTTCACCTTCCCCCTGCAGCCTATTCACAGGCACCACCGCACTGGGAATCTCTGCATTTCCAAAGACGCAATCTCTCACGGTGCGCATCCTCAGCAGAGCCTGTTCCCGAAAAGGCAAACGTCCGGCTCCTTGTCCCACACGGAAGGTGGCAGCCCGGAAAGCTGTTGCTGGTCTTCACCTTCCCCCTGCAGCCTATTCACAGGCACAACAGGTTTGGGGATCTCTGCTTGCCCAGAGAAGGAACATCTCACGGTGCGCATCCTCGGCAGAGCCTGTTCCCGAAAAGGCAAACGTCCGGCTCCTTGTCCCACACGGAAGGTGGCAGCCCGGAAAGCTGTTGCTGGTCTTCACCTTCCCCCTGCAGCCTATTCACAGGCACAACAGGTTTGGGGATCTGTGCTTGCCCAGAGAAGGAACATCTCACGGTGCGCATCCTCGGCAGAGCCTGTTCCCGAAAAGGCAAACGTCCGGCTCCTTGTCCCACACGGAAGGTGGCAGCCCGGAAAGCTGTTGCTGGTCTTCACCTTCCCCCTGCAGCCTATTCACAGGCACAACAGGTTTGGGGATCTGTGCTTGCCCAGAGAAGGAACATCTCACGGTGCGCATCCTCGGCAGAGCCTGTTCCCGAAAAGGCAAACGTCCGGCTCCTTGTCCCACACGGAAGGTGGCAGCCCGGAAAGCTGTTGCTGGTCTTCACCTTCCCCCTGCAGCCTAGTCACAGGCACAACAGGTTTGGGGATCTGTGCTTGCCCAGAGAAGGAACATCTCACGGTGCGCATCCTCGGCAGAGCCTGTTCCCGAAAAGGCAAACGTCCGGCTCCTTGTCCCACACGGAAGGTGGCAGCCCGGAAAGCTGTTGCTGGTCTTCACCTTCCCCCTGCAGCCTAGTCACAGGCACAACAGGTTTGGGGATCTGTGCTTGCCCAGAGAAGGAACATCTCACGGTGCGCATCCTCGGCAGAGCCTGTTCCCGAAAAGGCAAACGTCCGGCTCCTTGTCCCACACGGAAGGTGGCAGCCCGGAAAGCTGTTGCTGGTCTTCACCTTCCCCCTGCAGCCTAGTCACAGGCACAACAGGTTTGGGGATCTGTGCTTGCCCAGAGAAGGAACATCTCACGGTGCGCATCCTCGGCAGAGCCTGTTCCCGAAAAGGCAAACGTCCGGCTCCTTGTCCCACACGGAAGGTGGCAGCCCGGAAAGCTGTTGCTGGTCTTCACCTTCCCCCTGCAGCCTATTCACAGGCACAACAGGTTTGGGGATCTGTGCTTGCCCAGAGAAGGAACATCTCACGGTGCGCATCCTCGGCAGAGCCTGTTCCCGAAAAGGCAAACCTCCGGCTCCTTGTCCCACACGGAAGGTGGCAGCCCGGAAAGCTCTTGCTGGTCTTCACCTTCCCCCTGCAGCCTATTCACAGGCACAACAGGTTTGGGGATCTGTGCTTGCGCAGAGAAGGAACATCTCACGGTGCGCATCCTCGGCAGAGCCTGTTCCCGAAAAGGCAAACGTCCGGCTCCTTGTCCCACACGGAAGGTGGCAGCCCGGAAAGCTGTTGCTGGTCTTCACCTTCCCCCTGCAGCCTATTCACAGGCACAACAGGTTTTGGGATCTGTGCTTGCCCAGAGAAGGAACATCTCACGGTGCGCATCCTCGGCAGAGCCTGTTCCCGAAAAGGCAAACGTCCGGCTCCTTGTCCCACACGGAAGGTGGCAGCCCGGAAAGCTGTTGCTGGTCTTCACCTTCCCCCTGCAGCCTATTCACAGGCACAACAGGTTTGGGGATCTGTGCTTGCGCAGAGAAGGAACATCTCACGGTGCGCATCCTCGGCAGAGCCTGTTCCCGAAAAGGCAAACGTCCGGCTCCTTGTCCCACACGGAAGGTGGCAGCACGGAAAGCTCTTGCTGGTCTTCACCTTCCCCCTGCAGCCTATTCACAGGCACCACCGCACTGGGAATGTCTGCTTTCCCAAAGACGCAATCTCTCACGGTGCGCATCCTCGGCAGAGCCTGTTCCCGAAAAGGCAAACGTCCGGCTCCTTGTCCCACACGGAAGGTGGCAGCCCGGAAAGCTCTTGCTGGTCTTCACCTTCCCCCTGCAGCCTAGTCACAGGCACAACAGGTTTGGGGATCTGTGCTTGCCCAGAGAAGGAACATCTCACGGTGCGCATCCTCGGCAGAGCCTGTTCCCGAAAAGGCAAACGTCCGGCTCCTTGTCCCACACGGAAGGTGGCAGCCCGGAAAGCTCTTGCTGGTCTTCACCTTCCCCCTGCAGCCTATTCACAGGCACAACAGGTTTGGGGATCTGTGCTTGCCCAGAGAAGGAACATCTCACGGTGCGCATCCTCGGCAGAGCCTGTTCCCGAAAAGGCAAACGTCCGGCTCCTTGTCCCACACGGAAGGTGGCAGCCCGGAAAGCTGTTGCTGGTCTTCACCTTCCCCCTGCAGCCTATTCACAGGCACAACAGGTTTTGGGATCTCTGCTTGCCCAGAGAAGGAACATCTCACGGTGCGCATCCTCGGCAGAGCCTGTTCCCGAAAAGGCAAACGTCCGGCTCCTTGTCCCACACGGAAGGTGGCAGCCCGGAAAGCTGTTGCTGGTCTTCACCTTCCCCCTGCAGCCTATTCACAGGCACAACAGGTTTGGGGATCTGTGCTTGCCCAGAGAAGGAACATCTCACGGTGCGCATCCTCGGCAGAGCCTGTTCCCGAAAAGGCAAACGTCCGGCTCCTTGTCCCACACGGAAGGTGGCAGCCCGGAAAGCTGTTGCTGGTCTTCACCTTCCCCCTGCAGCCTATTCACAGGCACAACAGGTTTGGGGATCTGTGCTTGCCCAGAGAAGGAACATCTCACGGTGCGCATCCTCGGCAGAGCCTGTTCCCGAAAAGGCAAACGTCCGGCTCCTTGTCCCACACGGAAGGTGGCAGCCCGGAAAGCTCTTGCTGGTCTTCACCTTCCCCCTGCAGCCTATTCACAGGCACAACAGGTTTGGGGATCTGTGCTTGCCCAGAGAAGGAACATCTCACGGTGCGCATCCTCGGCAGAGCCTGTTCCCGAAAAGGCAAACGTCCGGCTCCTTGTCCCACACGGAAGGTGGCAGCCCGGAAAGCTCTTGCTGGTCTTCACCTTCCCCCTGCAGCCTATTCACAGGCACAACAGGTTTGGGGATCTGTGCTTGCCCAGAGAAGGAACATCTCACGGTGCGCATCCTCGGCAGAGCCTGTTCCCGAAAAGGCAAACGTCCGGCTCCTTGTCCCACACGGAAGGTGGCAGCCCGGAAAGCTCTTGCTGGTCTTCACCTTCCCCCTGCAGCCTATTCACAGGCACAACAGGTTTGGGGATCTGTGCTTGCCCAGAGAAGGAACATCTCACGGTGCGCATCCTCGGCAGAGCCTGTTCCCGAAAAGGCAAACGTCCGGCTCCTTGTCCCACACGGAAGGTGGCAGCCCGGAAAGCTGTTGCTGGTCTTCACCTTCCCCCTGCAGCCTATTCACAGGCACAACAGGTTTGGGGATCTGTGCTTGCCCAGAGAAGGAACATCTCACGGTGCGCATCCTCGGCAGAGCCTGTTCCCGAAAAGGCAAACGTCCGGCTCCTTGTCCCACACGGAAGGTGGCAGCCCGGAAAGCTCTTGCTGGTCTTCACCTTCCCCCTGCAGCCTATTCACAGGCACAACAGGTTTGGGGATCTGTGCTTGCCCAGAGAAGGAACATCTCACGGTGCGCATCCTCGGCAGAGCCTGTTCCCGAAAAGGCAAACGTCCGGCTCCTTGTCCCACACGGAAGGTGGCAGCCCGGAAAGCTGTTGCTGGTCTTCACCTTCCCCCTGCAGCCTATTCACAGGCACAACAGGTTTGGGGATCTGTGCTTGCCCAGAGAAGGAACATCTCACGGTGCGCATCCTCGGCAGAGCCTGTTCCCGAAAAGGCAAACGTCCGGCTCCTTGTCCCACACGGAAGGTGGCAGCCCGGAAAGCTGTTGCTGGTCTTCACCTTCCCCCTGCAGCCTATTCACAGGCACAACAGGTTTGGGGATCTGTGCTTGCCCAGAGAAGGAACATCTCACGGTGCGCATCCTCGGCAGAGCCTGTTCCCGAAAAGGCAAACGTCCGGCTCCTTGTCCCACACGGAAGGTGGCAGCCCGGAAAGCTCTTGCTGGTCTTCACCTTCCCCCTGCAGCCTATTCACAGGCACAACAGGTTTGGGGATCTGTGCTTGCCCAGAGAAGGAACATCTCACGGTGCGCATCCTCGGCAGAGCCTGTTCCCGAAAAGGCAAACGTCCGGCTCCTTGTCCCACACGGAAGGTGGCAGCCCTGAAAGCTGTTGCTGGTCTTCACCTTCCCCCTGCAGCCTATTCACAGGCACAACAGGTTTGGGGATCTGTGCTTGCCCAGAGAAGGAACATCTCACGGTGCGCATCCTCGGCAGAGCCTGTTCCCGAAAAGGCAAACGTCCGGCTCCTTGTCCCACACGGAAGGTGGCAGCCCGGAAAGCTCTTGCTGGTCTTCACCTTCCCCCTGCAGCCTATTCACAGGCACAACAGGTTTGGGGATCTGTGCTTGCGCAGAGAAGGAACATCTCACGGTGCGCATCCTCGGCAGAGCCTGTTCCCGAAAAGGCAAACGTCCGGCTCCTTGTCCCACACGGATGGTGGCAGCCCGGAAAGCTGTTGCTGGTCTTCACCTTCCCCCTGCAGCCTATTCACAGGCACAACAGGTTTGGGGATCTGTGCTTGCCCAGAGAAGGAACATCTCACGGTGCGCATCCTCGGCAGAGCCTGTTCCCGAAAAGGCAAACGTCCGGCTCCTTGTCCCACACGGAAGGTGGCAGCCCGGAAAGCTGTTGCTGGTCTTCACCTTCCCCCTGCAGCCTATTCACAGGCACAACAGGTTTGGGGATCTCTGCTTGCGCAGAGTAGGAACATCTCACGGTGCGCATCCTCGGCAGAGCCTGTTCCCGAAAAGGCAAACGTCCGGCTCCTTGTCCCACACGGAAGGTGGCAGCCCGGAAAGCTCTTGCTGGTCTTCACCTTCCCCCTGCAGCCTATTCACCGGCACAACAGGTTTGGGGATCTGTGCTTGCCCAGAGAAGGAACATCTCACGGTACGCATCCTCGGCAGAGCCTGTTCCCGAAAAGGCAAACGTCCGGCTCCTTGTCCCACACGGAAGGTGGCAGCCCGGAAAGCTGTTGCTGGTCTTCACCTTCCCCCTGCAGCCTATTCACAGGCACAACAGGTTTGGGGATCTGTGCTTGCCCAGAGAAGGAACATCTCACGGTGCGCATCCTCGGCAGCGCCTGTTCCCGAAAAGGCAAACGTCCGGCTCCTTGTCCCACACGGAAGGTGGCAGCCCGGAAAGCTGTTGCTGGTCTTCACCTTCCCCCTGCAGCCTATTCACAGGCACAACAGGTTTGGGGATCTGTGCTTGCCCAGAGAAGGAACATCTCACGGTGCGCATCCTCGGCAGAGCCTGTTCCCGAAAAGGCAAACGTCCGGCTCCTTGTCCCACACGGAAGGTGGCAGCCCGGAAAGCTGTTGCTGGTCTTCACCTTCCCCCTGCAGCCTATTCACAGGCACAACAGGTTTGGGGATCTGTGCTTGCCCAGAGAAGGAACATCTCACGGTGCGCATCCTCGGCAGAGCCTGTTCCCGAAAAGGCAAACGTCCGGCTCCTTGTCCCACACGGAAGGTGGCAGCCCGGAAAGCTGTTGCTGGTCTTCACCTTCCCCCTGCAGCCTATTCACAGGCACAACAGGTTTGGGGATCTGTGCTTGCCCAGAGAAGGAACATCTCACGGTGCGCATCCTCGGCAGAGCCTGTTCCCGAAAAGGCAAACGTCCGGCTCCTTGTCCCACACGGATGGTGGCAGCCCTGAAAGCTGTTGCTGGTCTTCACCTTCCCCGTGCAGCCTATTCACAGGCACAACAGGTTTGGGGATCTGTGCTTGCGCAGAGAAGGAACATCTCACGATGCGCATCCTCGGCAGAGCCTGTTCCCGAAAAGGCAAACGTCCGGCTCCTTGTCCCACACGGAAGGTGGCAGCCCGGAAAGCTGTTGCTGGTCTTCACCTTCCCCCTGCAGCCTATTCACCGGCACAACAGGTTTGGGGATCTGTGCTTGCCCAGAGAAGGAACATCTCACGGTGCGCATCCTCGGCAGAGCCTGTTCCCGAAAAGGCAAACGTCCGGCTCCTTGTCCCACACGGAAGGTGGCAGCCCGGAAAGCTGTTGCTGGTCTTCACCTTCCCCCTGCAGCCTATTCACAGGCACAACAGGTTTGGGGATCTGTGCTTGCCCAGAGAAGGAACATCTCACGGTGCGCATCCTCGGCAGAGCCTGTTCCCGAAAAGGCAAACGTCCGGCTCCTTGTCCCACACGGAAGGTGGCAGCCCGGAAAGCTCTTGCTGGTCTTCACCTTCCCCCTGCAGCCTATTCACAGGCACAACAGGTTTGGGGATCTGTGCTTGCCCAGAGAAGGAACATCTCACGGTGCGCATCCTCGGCAGAGCCTGTTCCCGAAAAGGCAAACGTCCGGCTCCTTGTCCCACACGGAAGGTGGCAGCCCGGAAAGCTGTTGCTGGTCTTCACCTTCCCCCTGCAGCCTATTCACAGGCACAACAGGTTTGGGGATCTGTGCTTGCCCAGAGAAGGAACATCTCACGGTGCGCATCCTCGGCAGAGCCTGTTCCCGAAAAGGCAAACCTCCGGCTCCTTGTCCCACACGGATGGTGGCAGCCCGGAAAGCTGTTGCTGGTCTTCACCTTCCCCCTGCAGCCTATTCACAGGCACAACAGGTTTGGGGATCTGTGCTTGCCCAGAGAAGGAACATCTCACGGTGCGCATCCTCGGCAGAGCCTGTTCCCGAAAAGGCAAACGTCCGGCTCCTTGTCCCACACGGAAGGTGGCAGCCCGGAAAGCTGTTGCTGGTCTTCACCTTCCCCCTGCAGCCTATTCACAGGCACAACAGGTTTGGGGATCTGTGCTTGCGCAGAGAAGGAACATCTCACGGTGCGCATCCTCGGCAGAGCCTGTTCCCGAAAAGGCAAACGTCCGGCTCCTTGTCCCACACGGAAGGTGGCAGCCCGGAAAGCTGTTGCTGGTCTTCACCTTCCCCCTGCAGCCTAGTCACAGGCACAACAGGTTTTGGGATCTGTGCTTGCCCAGAGAAGGAACATCTCACGGTGCGCATCCTCGGCAGAGCCTGTTCCCGAAAAGGCAAACGTCCGGCTCCTTGTCCCACACGGAAGGTGGCAGCCCTGAAAGCTGTTGCTGGTCTTCACCTTCCCCCTGCAGCCTATTCACAGGCACAACAGGTTTGGGGATCTGTGCTTGCCCAGAGAAGGAACATCTCACGGTGCGCATCCTCGGCAGCGCCTGTTCCCGAAAAGGCAAACGTCCGGCTCCTTGTCCCACACGGAAGGTGGCAGCCCGGAAAGCTGTTGCTGGTCTTCACCTTCCCCCTGCAGCCTATTCACAGGCACAACAGGTTTGGGGATCTGTGCTTGCGCAGAGAAGGAACATCTCACGGTGCGCATCCTCGGCAGAGCCTGTTCCCGAAAAGGCAAACGTCCGGCTCCTTGTCCCACACGGATGGTGGCAGCCCTGAAAGCTGTTGCTGGTCTTCACCTTCCCCCTGCAGCCTATTCACAGGCACAACAGGTTTGGGGATCTGTGCTTGCGCAGAGAAGGAACATCTCACGATGCGCATCCTCGGCAGAGCCTGTTCCCGAAAAGGCAAACGTCCGGCTCCTTGTCCCACACGGAAGGTGGCAGCCCGGAAAGCTGTTGCTGGTCTTCACCTTCCCCCTGCAGCCTATTCACCGGCACAACAGGTTTGGGGATCTGTGCTTGCCCAGAGAAGGAACATCTCACGGTGCGCATCCTCGGCAGAGCCTGTTCCCGAAAAGGCAAACGTCCGGCTCCTTGTCCCACACGGAAGGTGGCAGCCCGGAAAGCTCTTGCTGGTCTTCACCTTCCCCCTGCAGCCTATTCACAGGCACAACAGGTTTGGGGATCTGTGCTTGCCCAGAGAAGGAACATCTCACGGTGCGCATCCTCGGCAGAGCCTGTTCCCGAAAAGGCAAACGTCCAGCTCCTTGTCCCACACGGAAGGTGGCAGCCCGGAAAGCTGTTGCTGGTCTTCACCTTCCCCCTGCAGCCTATTCACAGGCACAACAGGTTTGGGGATCTGTGCTTGCCCAGAGAAGGAACATCTCACGGTGCGCATCCTTGGCAGAGCCTGTTCCCGAAAAGGCAAACGTCCGGCTCCTTGTCCCACACGGAAGGTGGCAGCCCGGAAAGCTGTTGCTGGTCTTCACCTTCCCCCTGCAGCCTATTCACAGGCACCACCGCACTGGGAATCTCTGCATTTCCAAAGACGCAATCTCTCACGGTGCGCATCCTCGGCAGAGCCTGTTCCCGAAAAGGCAAACGTCCGGCTCCTTGTCCCACACGGAAGGTGGCAGCCCGGAAAGCTCTTGCTGGTCTTCACCTTCCCCCTGCAGCCTATTCACAGGCACAACAGGTTTGGGGATCTGTGCTTGCCCAGAGAAGGAACATCTCACGGTGCGCATCCTCGGCAGAGCCTGTTCCCGAAAAGGCAAACGTCCAGCTCCTTGTCCCACACGGAAGGTGGCAGCCCGGAAAGCTGTTGCTGGTCTTCACCTTCCCCCTGCAGCCTATTCACAGGCACAACAGGTTTGGGGATCTGTGCTTGCCCAGAGAAGGAACATCTCACGGTGCGCATCCTCGGCAGAGCCTGTTCCCGAAAAGGCAAACGTCCGGCTCCTTGTCCCACACGGAAGGTGGCAGCCCTGAAAGCTGTTGCTGGTCTTCACCTTCCCCCTGCAGCCTATTCACAGGCACCACCGCACTGGGAATCTCTGCATTTCCAAAGACGCAATCTCTCACGGTGCGCATCCTCGGCAGAGCCTGTTCCCGAAAAGGCAAACGTCCGGCTCCTTGTCCCACACGGAAGGTGGCAGCCCGGAAAGCTCTTGCTGGTCTTCACCTTCCCCCTGCAGCCTATTCACAGGCACAACAGGTTTTGGGATCTGTGCTTGCCCAGAGAAGGAACATCTCACGGTGCGCATCCTCGGCAGAGCCTGTTCCCGAAAAGGCAAACGTCCGGCTCCTTGTCCCACACGGAAGGTGGCAGCCCGGAAAGCTCTTGCTGGTCTTCACCTTCCCCCTGCAGCCTATTCACAGGCACAACAGGTTTGGGGATCTGTGCTTGCCCAGAGAAGGAACATCTCACGGTGCGCATCCTCGGCAGAGCCTGTTCCCGAAAAGGCAAACGTCCGGCTCCTTGTCCCACACGGAAGGTGGCAGCCCGGAAAGCTGTTGCTGGTCTTCACCTTCCCCCTGCAGCCTATTCACAGGCACAACAGGTTTGGGGATCTGTGCTTGCGCAGAGAAGGAACATCTCACGGTGCGCATCCTCGGCAGAGCCTGTTCCCGAAAAGGCAAACGTCCGGCTCCTTGTCCCACACGGAAGGTGGCAGCCCGGAAAGCTCTTGCTGGTCTTCACCTTCCCCCTGCAGCCTATTCACAGGCACAACAGGTTTGGGGATCTGTGCTTGCCCAGAGAAGGAACATCTCACGGTGCGCATCCTCGGCAGAGCCTGTTCCCGAAAAGGCAAACGTCCGGCTCCTTGTCCCACACGGAAGGTGGCAGCCCGGAAAGCTCTTGCTGGTCTTCACCTTCCCCCTGCAGCCTATTCACAGGCACAACAGGTTTGGGGATCTGTGCTTGCCCAGAGAAGGAACATCTCACGGTGCGCATCCTCGGCAGAGCCTGTTCCCGAAAAGGCAAACGTCCGGCTCCTTGTCCCACACGGAAGGTGGCAGCCCGGAAAGCTGTTGCTGGTCTTCACCTTCCCCCTGCAGCCTATTCACAGGCACAACAGGTTTGGGGATCTGTGCTTGCCCAGAGAAGGAACATCTCACGGTGCGCATCCTCGGCAGAGCCTGTTCCCGAAAAGGCAAACCTCCGGCTCCTTGTCCCACACGGATGGTGGCAGCCCGGAAAGCTGTTGCTGGTCTTCACCTTCCCCCTGCAGCCTATTCACAGGCACAACAGGTTTGGGGATCTGTGCTTGCCCAGAGAAGGAACATCTCACGGTGCGCATCCTCGGCAGAGCCTGTTCCCGAAAAGGCAAACGTCCGGCTCCTTGTCCCACACGGAAGGTGGCAGCCCGGAAAGCTCTTGCTGGTCTTCACCTTCCCCCTGCAGCCTAGTCACAGGCAGAACAGGTTTGGGGATCTGTGCTTGCCCAGAGAAGGAACATCTCACGGTGCGCATCCTCGGCAGAGCCTGTTCCCGAAAAGGCAAACGTCCGGCTCCTTGTCCCACACGGAAGGTGGCAGCCCGGAAAGCTGTTGCTGGTCTTCACCTTCCCCCTGCAGCCTAGTCACAGGCACAACAGGTTTTGGGATCTGTGCTTGCCCAGAGAAGGAACATCTCACGGTGCGCATCCTCGGCAGAGCCTGTTCCCGAAAAGGCAAACGTCCGGCTCCTTGTCCCACACGGAAGGTGGCAGCCCGGAAAGCTGTTGCTGGTCTTCACCTTCCCCCTGCAGCCTATTCACAGGCACAACAGGTTTGGGGATCTCTGCTTGCCCAGAGAAGGAACATCTCACGGTGCGCATCCTCGGCAGAGCCTGTTCCCGAAAAGGCAAACGTCCGGCTCCTTGTCCCACACGGAAGGTGGCAGCCCGGAAAGCTCTTGCTGGTCTTCACCTTCCCCCTGCAGCCTATTCACAGGCACCACCGCACTGGGAATGTCTGCTTTCCCAAAGACGCAATCTCTCACGGTGCGCATCCTCGGCAGAGCCTGTTCCCGAAAAGGCAAACGTCCGGCTCCTTGTCCCACACGGAAGGTGGCAGCCCGGAAAGCTGTTGCTGGTCTTCACCTTCCCCCTGCAGCCTATTCACAGGCACAACAGGTTTGGGGATCTGTGCTTGCCCAGGGAAGGAACATCTCACGGTGCGCATCCTCGGCAGAGCCTGTTCCCGAAAAGGCAAACGTCCGGCTCCTTGTCCCACACGGAAGGTGGCAGCCCGGAAAGCTGTTGCTGGTCTTCACCTTCCCCCTGCAGCCTATTCACAGGCACAACAGGTTTTGGGATCTCTGCTTGCCCAGAGAAGGAACATCTCACGGTGCGCATCCTCGGCAGAGCCTGTTCCCGAAAAGGCAAACGTCCGGCTCCTTGTCCCACACGGAAGGTGGCAGCCCGGAAAGCTGTTGCTGGTCTTCACCTTCCCCCTGCAGCCTAGTCACAGGCACAACAGGTTTGGGGATCTGTGCTTGCCCAGAGAAGGAACATCTCACGGTGCGCATCCTCGGCAGAGCCTGTTCCCGAAAAGGCAAACGTCCGGCTCCTTGTCCCACACGGAAGGTGGCAGCCCGGAAAGCTCTTGCTGGTCTTCACCTTCCCCCTGCAGCCTATTCACAGGCACAACAGGTTTGGGGATCTGTGCTTGCCCAGAGAAGGAACATCTCACGGTGCGCATCCTCGGCAGAGCCTGTTCCCGAAAAGGCAAACGTCCGGCTCCTTGTCCCACACGGAAGGTGGCAGCCCGGAAAGCTGTTGCTGGTCTTCACCTTCCCCCTGCAGCCTATTCACAGGCACAACAGGTTTGGGGATCTGTGCTTGCCCAGAGAAGGAACATCTCACGGTGCGCATCCTCGGCAGAGCCTGTTCCCGAAAAGGCAAACGTCCGGCTCCTTGTCCCACACGGAAGGTGGCAGCCCGGAAAGCTGTTGCTGGTCTTCACCTTCCCCCTGCAGCCTATTCACAGGCACAACAGGTTTGGGGATCTGTGCTTGCCCAGAGAAGGAACATCTCACGGTGCGCATCCTCGGCAGAGCCTGTTCCCGAAAAGGCAAACGTCCGGCTCCTTGTCCCACACGGAAGGTGGCAGCCCGGAAAGCTCTTGCTGGTCTTCACCTTCCCCCTGCAGCCTATTCACAGGCACAACAGGTTTGGGGATCTGTGCTTGCCCAGAGAAGGAACATCTCACGGTGCGCATCCTCGGCAGAGCCTGTTCCCGAAAAGGCAAACGTCCGGCTCCTTGTCCCACACGGAAGGTGGCAGCCCGGAAAGCTGTTGCTGGTCTTCACCTTCCCCCTGCAGCCTAGTCACAGGCACAACAGGTTTTGGGATCTGTGCTTGCCCAGAGAAGGAACATCTCACGGTGCGCATCCTCGGCAGAGCCTGTTCCCGAAAAGGCAAACGTCCGGCTCCTTGTCCCACACGGAAGGTGGCAGCCCTGAAAGCTGTTGCTGGTCTTCACCTTCCCCCTGCAGCCTATTCACAGGCACAACAGGTTTGGGGATCTGTGCTTGCCCAGAGAAGGAACATCTCACGGTGCGCATCCTCGGCAGCGCCTGTTCCCGAAAAGGCAAACGTCCGGCTCCTTGTCCCACACGGAAGGTGGCAGCCCGGAAAGCTGTTGCTGGTCTTCACCTTCCCCCTGCAGCCTATTCACAGGCACAACAGGTTTGGGGATCTGTGCTTGCGCAGAGAAGGAACATCTCACGGTGCGCATCCTCGGCAGAGCCTGTTCCCGAAAAGGCAAACGTCCGGCTCCTTGTCCCACACGGATGGTGGCAGCCCTGAAAGCTGTTGCTGGTCTTCACCTTCCCCCTGCAGCCTATTCACAGGCACAACAGGTTTGGGGATCTGTGCTTGCGCAGAGAAGGAACATCTCACGATGCGCATCCTCGGCAGAGCCTGTTCCCGAAAAGGCAAACGTCCGGCTCCTTGTCCCACACGGAAGGTGGCAGCCCGGAAAGCTGTTGCTGGTCTTCACCTTCCCCCTGCAGCCTATTCACCGGCACAACAGGTTTGGGGATCTGTGCTTGCCCAGAGAAGGAACATCTCACGGTGCGCATCCTCGGCAGAGCCTGTTCCCGAAAAGGCAAACGTCCGGCTCCTTGTCCCACACGGAAGGTGGCAGCCCGGAAAGCTCTTGCTGGTCTTCACCTTCCCCCTGCAGCCTATTCACAGGCACAACAGGTTTGGGGATCTGTGCTTGCCCAGAGAAGGAACATCTCACGGTGCGCATCCTCGGCAGAGCCTGTTCCCGAAAAGGCAAACGTCCAGCTCCTTGTCCCACACGGAAGGTGGCAGCCCGGAAAGCTGTTGCTGGTCTTCACCTTCCCCCTGCAGCCTATTCACAGGCACAACAGGTTTGGGGATCTGTGCTTGCCCAGAGAAGGAACATCTCACGGTGCGCATCCTCGGCAGAGCCTGTTCCCGAAAAGGCAAACGTCCGGCTCCTTGTCCCACACGGAAGGTGGCAGCCCTGAAAGCTGTTGCTGGTCTTCACCTTCCCCCTGCAGCCTATTCACAGGCACCACCGCACTGGGAATCTCTGCATTTCCAAAGACGCAATCTCTCACGGTGCGCATCCTCGGCAGAGCCTGTTCCCGAAAAGGCAAACGTCCGGCTCCTTGTCCCACACGGAAGGTGGCAGCCCGGAAAGCTCTTGCTGGTCTTCACCTTCCCCCTGCAGCCTATTCACAGGCACAACAGGTTTGGGGATCTGTGCTTGCCCAGAGAAGGAACATCTCACGGTGCGCATCCTCGGCAGAGCCTGTTCCCGAAAAGGCAAACGTCCAGCTCCTTGTCCCACACGGAAGGTGGCAGCCCGGAAAGCTGTTGCTGGTCTTCACCTTCCCCCTGCAGCCTATTCACAGGCACAACAGGTTTGGGGATCTGTGCTTGCCCAGAGAAGGAACATCTCACGGTGCGCATCCTCGGCAGAGCCTGTTCCCGAAAAGGCAAACGTCCGGCTCCTTGTCCCACACGGAAGGTGGCAGCCCTGAAAGCTGTTGCTGGTCTTCACCTTCCCCCTGCAGCCTATTCACAGGCACCACCGCACTGGGAATCTCTGCATTTCCAAAGACGCAATCTCTCACGGTGCGCATCCTCGGCAGAGCCTGTTCCCGAAAAGGCAAACGTCCGGCTCCTTGTCCCACACGGAAGGTGGCAGCCCGGAAAGCTCTTGCTGGTCTTCACCTTCCCCCTGCAGCCTATTCACAGGCACAACAGGTTTGGGGATCTGTGCTTGCCCAGAGAAGGAACATCTCACGGTGCGCATCCTCGGCAGAGCCTGTTCCCGAAAAGGCAAACGTCCGGCTCCTTGTCCCACACGGAAGGTGGCAGCCCGGAAAGCTCTTGCTGGTCTTCACCTTCCCCCTGCAGCCTATTCACAGGCACAACAGGTTTGGGGATCTGTGCTTGCCCAGAGAAGGAACATCTCACGGTGCGCATCCTCGGCAGAGCCTGTTCCCGAAAAGGCAAACGTCCGGCTCCTTGTCCCACACGGAAGGTGGCAGCCCGGAAAGCTGTTGCTGGTCTTCACCTTCCCCCTGCAGCCTATTCACAGGCACAACAGGTTTGGGGATCTGTGCTTGCGCAGAGAAGGAACATCTCACGGTGCGCATCCTCGGCAGAGCCTGTTCCCGAAAAGGCAAACGTCCGGCTCCTTGTCCCACACGGAAGGTGGCAGCCCGGAAAGCTCTTGCTGGTCTTCACCTTCCCCCTGCAGCCTATTCACAGGCACAACAGGTTTGGGGATCTGTGCTTGCCCAGAGAAGGAACATCTCACGGTGCGCATCCTCGGCAGAGCCTGTTCCCGAAAAGGCAAACGTCCGGCTCCTTGTCCCACACGGAAGGTGGCAGCCCGGAAAGCTCTTGCTGGTCTTCACCTTCCCCCTGCAGCCTATTCACAGGCACAACAGGTTTGGGGATCTGTGCTTGCCCAGAGAAGGAACATCTCACGGTGCGCATCCTCGGCAGAGCCTGTTCCCGAAAAGGCAAACGTCCGGCTCCTTGTCCCACACGGAAGGTGGCAGCCCGGAAAGCTGTTGCTGGTCTTCACCTTCCCCCTGCAGCCTATTCACAGGCACAACAGGTTTGGGGATCTGTGCTTGCCCAGAGAAGGAACATCTCACGGTGCGCATCCTCGGCAGAGCCTGTTCCCGAAAAGGCAAACCTCCGGCTCCTTGTCCCACACGGATGGTGGCAGCCCGGAAAGCTGTTGCTGGTCTTCACCTTCCCCCTGCAGCCTATTCACAGGCACAACAGGTTTGGGGATCTGTGCTTGCCCAGAGAAGGAACATCTCACGGTGCGCATCCTCGGCAGAGCCTGTTCCCGAAAAGGCAAACGTCCGGCTCCTTGTCCCACACGGAAGGTGGCAGCCCGGAAAGCTCTTGCTGGTCTTCACCTTCCCCCTGCAGCCTAGTCACAGGCAGAACAGGTTTGGGGATCTGTGCTTGCCCAGAGAAGGAACATCTCACGGTGCGCATCCTCGGCAGAGCCTGTTCCCGAAAAGGCAAACGTCCGGCTCCTTGTCCCACACGGAAGGTGGCAGCCCGGAAAGCTGTTGCTGGTCTTCACCTTCCCCCTGCAGCCTAGTCACAGGCACAACAGGTTTTGGGATCTGTGCTTGCCCAGAGAAGGAACATCTCACGGTGCGCATCCTCGGCAGAGCCTGTTCCCGAAAAGGCAAACGTCCGGCTCCTTGTCCCACACGGAAGGTGGCAGCCCGGAAAGCTGTTGCTGGTCTTCACCTTCCCCCTGCAGCCTATTCACAGGCACAACAGGTTTGGGGATCTCTGCTTGCCCAGAGAAGGAACATCTCACGGTGCGCATCCTCGGCAGAGCCTGTTCCCGAAAAGGCAAACGTCCGGCTCCTTGTCCCACACGGAAGGTGGCAGCCCGGAAAGCTCTTGCTGGTCTTCACCTTCCCCCTGCAGCCTATTCACAGGCACCACCGCACTGGGAATGTCTGCTTTCCCAAAGACGCAATCTCTCACGGTGCGCATCCTCGGCAGAGCCTGTTCCCGAAAAGGCAAACGTCCGGCTCCTTGTCCCACACGGAAGGTGGCAGCCCGGAAAGCTGTTGCTGGTCTTCACCTTCCCCCTGCAGCCTATTCACAGGCACAACAGGTTTGGGGATCTGTGCTTGCCCAGGGAAGGAACATCTCACGGTGCGCATCCTCGGCAGAGCCTGTTCCCGAAAAGGCAAACGTCCGGCTCCTTGTCCCACACGGAAGGTGGCAGCCCGGAAAGCTGTTGCTGGTCTTCACCTTCCCCCTGCAGCCTATTCACAGGCACAACAGGTTTGGGGATCTGTGCTTGCCCAGAGAAGGAACATCTCACGGTGCGCATCCTCGGCAGAGCCTGTTCCCGAAAAGGCAAACGTCCGGCTCCTTGTCCCACACGGAAGGTGGCAGCCCTGAAAGCTGTTGCTGGTCTTCACCTTCCCCCTGCAGCCTATTCACAGGCACAACAGGTTTTGGGATCTGTGCTTGCCCAGAGAAGGAACATCTCACGGTGCGCATCCTCGGCAGAGCCTGTTCCCGAAAAGGCAAACGTCCGGCTCCTTGTCCCACACGGAAGGTGGCAGCCCGGAAAGCTGTTGCTGGTCTTCACCTTCCCCCTGCAGCCTATTCACAGGCACAACAGGTTTTGGGATCTCTGCTTGCCCAGAGAAGGAACATCTCACGGTGCGCATCCTCGGCAGAGCCTGTTCCCGAAAAGGCAAACGTCCGGCTCCTTGTCCCACACGGAAGGTGGCAGCCCGGAAAGCTGTTGCTGGTCTTCACCTTCCCCCTGCAGCCTAGTCACAGGCACAACAGGTTTGGGGATCTGTGCTTGCCCAGAGAAGGAACATCTCACGGTGCGCATCCTCGGCAGAGCCTGTTCCCGAAAAGGCAAACGTCCGGCTCCTTGTCCCACACGGAAGGTGGCAGCCCGGAAAGCTCTTGCTGGTCTTCACCTTCCCCCTGCAGCCTATTCACAGGCACAACAGGTTTGGGGATCTGTGCTTGCCCAGAGAAGGAACATCTCACGGTGCGCATCCTCGGCAGAGCCTGTTCCCGAAAAGGCAAACGTCCGGCTCCTTGTCCCACACGGAAGGTGGCAGCCCGGAAAGCTGTTGCTGGTCTTCACCTTCCCCCTGCAGCCTATTCACAGGCACAACAGGTTTGGGGATCTGTGCTTGCCCAGAGAAGGAACATCTCACGGTGCGCATCCTCGGCAGAGCCTGTTCCCGAAAAGGCAAACGTCCGGCTCCTTGTCCCACACGGAAGGTGGCAGCCCGGAAAGCTGTTGCTGGTCTTCACCTTCCCCCTGCAGCCTATTCACAGGCACAACAGGTTTGGGGATCTGTGCTTGCCCAGAGAAGGAACATCTCACGGTGCGCATCCTCGGCAGAGCCTGTTCCCGAAAAGGCAAACGTCCGGCTCCTTGTCCCACACGGAAGGTGGCAGCCCGGAAAGCTCTTGCTGGTCTTCACCTTCCCCCTGCAGCCTATTCACAGGCACAACAGGTTTGGGGATCTGTGCTTGCCCAGAGAAGGAACATCTCACGGTGCGCATCCTCGGCAGAGCCTGTTCCCGAAAAGGCAAACGTCCGGCTCCTTGTCCCACACGGAAGGTGGCAGCCCGGAAAGCTCTTGCTGGTCTTCACCTTCCCCCTGCAGCCTATTCACAGGCACAACAGGTTTGGGGATCTCTGCTTGCCCAGAGAAGGAACATCTCACGGTGCGCATCCTCGGCAGAGCCTGTTCCCGAAAAGGCAAACGTCCGGCTCCTTGTCCCACACGGAAGGTGGCAGCCCGGAAAGCTGTTGCTGGTCTTCACCTTCCCCCTGCAGCCTAGTCACAGGCACAACAGGTTTGGGGATCTGTGCTTGCCCAGAGAAGGAACATCTCACGGTGCGCATCCTCGGCAGAGCCTGTTCCCGAAAAGGCAAACGTCCGGCTCCTTGTCCCACACGGAAGGTGGCAGCCCGGAAAGCTCTTGCTGGTCTTCACCTTCCCCCTGCAGCCTAGTCACAGGCACAACAGGTTTGGGGATCTGTGCTTGCCCAGAGAAGGAACATCTCACGGTGCGCATCCTCGGCAGAGCCTGTTCCCGAAAAGGCAAACGTCCGGCTCCTTGTCCCACACGGAAGGTGGCAGCCCGGAAAGCTCTTGCTGGTCTTCACCTTCCCCCTGCAGCCTATTCACAGGCACAACAGGTTTGGGGATCTGTGCTTGCCCAGAGAAGGAACATCTCACGGTGCGCATCCTCGGCAGAGCCTGTTCCCGAAAAGGCAAACGTCCGGCTCCTTGTCCCACACGGAAGGTGGCAGCCCGGAAAGCTCTTGCTGGTCTTCACCTTCCCCCTGCAGCCTATTCACAGGCACCACCGCACTGGGAATGTCTGCTTTCCCAAAGACGCAATCTCTCACGGTGCGCATCCTCGGCAGAGCCTGTTCCCGAAAAGGCAAACGTCCGGCTCCTTGTCCCACACGGAAGGTGGCAGCCCGGAAAGCTCTTGCTGGTCTTCACCTTCCCCCTGCAGCCTATTCACAGGCACAACAGGTTTGGGGATCTGTGCTTGTCCAGAGAAGGAACATCTCACGGTGCGCATCCTCGGCAGAGCCTGTTCCCGAAAAGGCAAACGTCCGGCTCCTTGTCCCACACGGAAGGTGGCAGCCCGGAAAGCTGTTGCTGGTCTTCACCTTCCCCCTGCAGCCTATTCACAGGCACAACAGGTTTGGGGATCTGTGCTTGCCCAGAGAAGGAACATCTCACGGTGCGCATCCTCGGCAGAGCCTGTTCCCGAAAAGGCAAACGTCCGGCTCCTTGTCCCACACGGAAGGTGGCAGCCCGGAAAGCTCTTGCTGGTCTTCACCTTCCCCCTGCAGCCTATTCACAGGCACAACAGGTTTTGGGATCTGTGCTTGCCCAGAGAAGGAACATCTCACGGTGCGCATCCTCGGCAGAGCCTGTTCCCGAAAAGGCAAACGTCCGGCTCCTTGTCCCACACGGAAGGTGGCAGCCCGGAAAGCTGTTGCTGGTCTTCACCTTCCCCCTGCAGCCTATTCACAGGCACAACAGGTTTGGGGATCTGTGCTTGCCCAGAGAAGGAACATCTCACGGTGCGCATCCTCGGCAGAGCCTGTTCCCGAAAAGGCAAACGTCCGGCTCCTTGTCCCACACGGAAGGTGGCAGCCCGGAAAGCTGTTGCTGGTCTTCACCTTCCCCCTGCAGCCTAGTCACAGGCACAACAGGTTTGGGGATCTGTGCTTGCCCAGAGAAGGAACATCTCACGGTGCGCATCCTCGGCAGAGCCTGTTCCCGAAAAGGCAAACGTCCGGCTCCTTGTCCCACACGGAAGGTGGCAGCCCGGAAAGCTCTTGCTGGTCTTCACCTTCCCCCTGCAGCCTATTCACAGGCACAACAGGTTTGGGGATCTGTGCTTGCCCAGAGAAGGAACATCTCACGGTGCGCATCCTCGGCAGAGCCTGTTCCCGAAAAGGCAAACGTCCGGCTCCTTGTCCCACACGGAAGGTGGCAGCCCGGAAAGCTGTTGCTGGTCTTCACCTTCCCCCTGCAGCCTATTCACAGGCACAACAGGTTTGGGGATCTGTGCTTGCGCAGAGAAGGAACATCTCACGGTGCGCATCCTCGGCAGAGCCTGTTCCCGAAAAGGCAAACGTCCGGCTCCTTGTCCCACACGGAAGGTGGCAGCCCGGAAAGCTGTTGCTGGTCTTCACCTTCCCCCTGCAGCCTATTCACAGGCACAACAGGTTTTGGGATCTGTGCTTGCCCAGAGAAGGAACATCTCACGGTGCGCATCCTCGGCAGAGCCTGTTCCCGAAAAGGCAAACGTCCGGCTCCTTGTCCCACACGGAAGGTGGCAGCCCTGAAAGCTGTTGCTGGTCTTCACCTTCCCCCTGCAGCCTATTCACAGGCACAACAGGTTTGGGGATCTGTGCTTGCGCAGAGAAGGACCATCTCACGGTGCGCATCCTCGGCAGAGCCTGTTCCCGAAAAGGCAAACGTCCGGCTCCTTGTCCCACACGGAAGGTGGCAGCCCGGAAAGCTGTTGCTGGTCTTCACCTTCCCCCTGCAGCCTATTCACAGGCACAACAGGTTTGGGGATCTGTGCTTGCGCAGAGAAGGAACATCTCACGGTGCGCATCCTCGGCAGAGCCTGTTCCCGAAAAGGCAAACGTCCGGCTCCTTGTCCCACACGGAAGGTGGCAGCCCGGAAAGCTGTTGCTGGTCTTCACCTTCCCCCTGCAGCCTATTCACAGGCACAACAGGTTTGGGGATCTGTGCTTGTCCAGAGAAGGAACATCTCACGGTGCGCATCCTCGGCAGAGCCTGTTCCCGAAAAGGCAAACGTCCGGCTCCTTGTCCCACACGGAAGGTGGCAGCCCGGAAAGCTCTTGCTGGTCTTCACCTTCCCCCTGCAGCCTATTCACAGGCACCACCGCACTGGGAATCTCTGCATTTCCAAAGACGCAATCTCTCACGGTGCGCATCCTCGGCAGAGCCTGTTCCCGAAAAGGCAAACGTCCGGCTCCTTGTCCCACACAGAAGGTGGCAGCCCGGAAAGCTGTTGCTGGTCTTCACCTTCCCCCTGCAGCCTATTCACAGGCACAACAGGTTTGGGGATCTGTGCTTGCGCAGAGAAGGAACATCTCACGGTGCGCATCCTCGGCAGAGCCTGTTCCCGAAAAGGCAAACGTCCGGCTCCTTGTCCCACACGGAAGGTGGCAGCCCGGAAAGCTGTTGCTGGTCTTCACCTTCCCCCTGCAGCCTATTCACAGGCACAACAGGTTTTGGGATCTGTGCTTGCCCAGAGAAGGAACATCTCACGGTGCGCATCCTCGGCAGAGCCTGTTCCCGAAAAGGCAAACGTCCGGCTCCTTGTCCCACACGGAAGGTGGCAGCCCGGAAAGCTCTTGCTGGTCTTCACCTTCCCCCTGCAGCCTATTCACAGGCACAACAGGTTTGGGGATCTGTGCTTGCGCAGAGAAGGAACATCTCACGGTGCGCATCCTCGGCAGAGCCTGTTCCCGAAAAGGCAAACGTCCGGCTCCTTGTCCCACACGGAAGGTGGCAGCCCGGAAAGCTCTTGCTGGTCTTCACCTTCCCCCTGCAGCCTATTCACAGGCACCACCGCACTGGGAATGTCTGCTTTCCCAAAGACGCAATCTCTCACGGTGCGCATCCTCGGCAGAGCCTGTTCCCGAAAAGGCAAACGTCCGGCTCCTTGTCCCACACGGAAGGTGGCAGCCCGGAAAGCTGTTGCTGGTCTTCACCTTCCCCCTGCAGCCTATTCACAGGCACAACAGGTTTGGGGATCTGTGCTTGCCCAGAGAAGGAACATCTCACGGTGCGCATCCTCGGCAGAGCCTGTTCCCGAAAAGGCAAACGTCCGGCTCCTTGTCCCACACGGATGGTGGCAGCCCGGAAAGCTGTTGCTGGTCTTCACCTTCCCCCTGCAGCCTATTCACAGGCACAACAGGTTTGGGGATCTGTGCTTGCCCAGGGAAGGAACATCTCACGGTGCGCATCCTCGGCAGAGCCTGTTCCCGAAAAGGCAAACGTCCGGCTCCTTGTCCCACACGGAAGGTGGCAGACCTGAAAGCTGTTGCTGGTCTTCACCTTCCCCCTGCAGCCTATTCACAGGCACAACAGGTTTTGGGATCTCTGCTTGCCCAGAGAAGGAACATCTCACGGTGCGCATCCTCGGCAGAGCCTGTTCCCGAAAAGGCAAACGTCCGGCTCCTTGTCCCACACGGAAGGTGGCAGCCCGGAAAGCTGTTGCTGGTCTTCACCTTCCCCCTGCAGCCTATTCACAGGCACAAAAGGTTTGGGGATCTGTGCTTGCCCAGAGAAGGAACATCTCACGGTGCGCATCCTCGGCAGAGCCTGTTCCCGAAAAGGCAAACGTCCGGCTCCTTGTCCCACACGGAAGGTGGCAGCCCGGAAAGCTCTTGCTGGTCTTCACCTTCCCCCTGCAGCCTATTCACAGGCACAACAGGTTTGGGGATCTGTGCTTGCCCAGAGAAGGAACATCTCACGGTGCGCATCCTCGGCAGAGCCTGTTCCCGAAAAGGCAAACCTCCGGCTCCTTGTCCCACACGGAAGGTGGCAGCCCGGAAAGCTGTTGCTGGTCTTCACCTTCCCCCTGCAGCCTATTCACAGGCACAACAGGTTTTGGGATCTCTGCTTGCCCAGAGAAGGAACATCTCACGGTGCGCAGCCTCGGCAGAGCCTGTTCCCGAAAAGGCAAACGTCCGGCTCCTTGTCCCACACGGAAGGTGGCAGCCCGGAAAGCTGTTGCTGGTCTTCACCTTCCCCCTGCAGCCTATTCACAGGCACAACAGGTTTGGGGATCTGTGCTTGCCCAGAGAAGGAACATCTCACGGTGCGCATCCTCGGCAGAGCCTGTTCCCGAAAAGGCAAACGTCCGGCTCCTTGTCCCACACGGAAGGTGGCAGCCCGGAAAGCTCTTGCTGGTCTTCACCTTCCCCCTGCAGCCTATTCACAGGCACAACAGGTTTGGGGATCTGTGCTTGCCCAGAGAAGGAACATCTCACGGTGCGCATCCTCGGCAGAGCCTGTTCCCGAAAAGGCAAACGTCCGGCTCCTTGTCCCACACGGAAGGTGGCAGCCCGGAAAGCTGTTGCTGGTCTTCACCTTCCCCCTGCAGCCTATTCACAGGCACAACAGGTTTTGGGATCTGTGCTTGCCCAGAGAAGGAACATCTCACGGTGCGCATCCTCGGCAGAGCCTGTTCCCGAAAAGGCAAACGTCCGGCTCCTTGTCCCACACGGAAGGTGGCAGCCCGGAAAGCTGTTGCTGGTCTTCACCTTCCCCCTGCAGCCTAGTCACAGGCACAACAGGTTTGGGGATCTGTGCTTGCCCAGAGAAGGAACATCTCACGGTGCGCATCCTCGGCAGAGCCTGTTCCCGAAAAGGCAAACGTCCGGCTCCTTGTCCCACACGGAAGGTGGCAGCCCGGAAAGCTCTTGCTGGTCTTCACCTTCCCCCTGCAGCCTAGTCACAGGCACAACAGGTTTGGGGATCTGTGCTTGCCCAGAGAAGGAACATCTCACGGTGCGCATCCTCGGCAGAGCCTGTTCCCGAAAAGGCAAACGTCCGGCTCCTTGTCCCACACGGAAGGTGGCAGCCCGGAAAGCTGTTGCTGGTCTTCACCTTCCCCCTGCAGCCTATTCACAGGCACAACAGGTTTGGGGATCTGTGCTTGCCCAGAGAAGGAACATCTCACGGTGCGCATCCTCGGCAGAGCCTGTTCCCGAAAAGGCAAACGTCCGGCTCCTTGTCCCACACGGAAGGTGGCAGCCCGGAAAGCTCTTGCTGGTCTTCACCTTCCCCCTGCAGCCTATTCACAGGCACCACCGCACTGGGAATGTCTGCTTTCCCAAAGACGCAATCTCTCACGGTGCGCATCCTCGGCAGAGCCTGTTCCCGAAAAGGCAAACGTCCGGCTCCTTGTCCCACACGGAAGGTGGCAGCCCGGAAAGCTCTTGCTGGTCTTCACCTTCCCCCTGCAGCCTATTCACAGGCACAACAGGTTTGGGGATCTGTGCTTGCCCAGAGAAGGAACATCTCACGGTGCGCATCCTCGGCAGAGCCTGTTCCCGAAAAGGCAAACGTCCGGCTCCTTGTCCCACACGGAAGGTGGCAGCCCGGAAAGCTCTTGCTGGTCTTCACCTTCCCCCTGCAGCCTAGTCACAGGCACAACAGGTTTGGGGATCTGTGCTTGCCCAGAGAAGGAACATCTCACGGTGCGCATCCTCGGCAGAGCCTGTTCCCGAAAAGGCAAACGTCCGGCTCCTTGTCCCACACGGAAGGTGGCAGCCCGGAAAGCTGTTGCTGGTCTTCACCTTCCCCCTGCAGCCTAGTCACAGGCACAACAGGTTTGGGGATCTGTGCTTGCCCAGAGAAGGAACATCTCACGGTGCGCATCCTCGGCAGAGCCTGTTCCCGAAAAGGCAAACGTCCGGCTCCTTGTCCCACACGGAAGGTGGCAGCCCGGAAAGCTGTTGCTGGTCTTCACCTTCCCCCTGCAGCCTATTCACAGGCACAACAGGTTTGGGGATCTGTGCTTGCCCAGAGAAGGAACATCTCACGGTGCGCATCCTCGGCAGAGCCTGTTCCCGAAAAGGCAAACGTCCGGCTCCTTGTCCCACACGGAAGGTGGCAGCCCGGAAAGCTGTTGCTGGTCTTCACCTTCCCCCTGCAGCCTAGTCACAGGCACAACAGGTTTGGGGATCTGTGCTTGCCCAGAGAAGGAACATCTCACGGTGCGCATCCTCGGCAGAGCCTGTTCCCGAAAAGGCAAACGTCCGGCTCCTTGTCCCACACGGAAGGTGGCAGCCCGGAAAGCTGTTGCTGGTCTTCACCTTCCCCCTGCAGCCTAGTCACAGGCACAACAGGTTTGGGGATCTGTGCTTGCCCAGAGAAGGAACATCTCACGGTGCGCATCCTCGGCAGAGCCTGTTCCCGAAAAGGCAAACGTCCGGCTCCTTGTCCCACACGGAAGGTGGCAGCCCGGAAAGCTCTTGCTGGTCTTCACCTTCCCCCTGCAGCCTATTCACAGGCACCACCGCACTGGGAATGTCTGCTTTCCCAAAGACGCAATCTCTCACGGTGCGCATCCTCGGCAGAGCCTGTTCCCGAAAAGGCAAACGTCCGGCTCCTTGTCCCACACGGAAGGTGGCAGCCCGGAAAGCTCTTGCTGGTCTTCACCTTCCCCCTGCAGCCTATTCACAGGCACAACAGGTTTGGGGATCTGTGCTTGCCCAGAGAAGGAACATCTCACGGTGCGCATCCTCGGCAGAGCCTGTTCCCGAAAAGGCAAACGTCCGGCTCCTTGTCCCACACGGAAGGTGGCAGCCCGGAAAGCTCTTGCTGGTCTTCACCTTCCCCCTGCAGCCTATTCACAGGCACAACAGGTTTGGGGATCTGTGCTTGCCCAGAGAAGGAACATCTCACGGTGCGCATCCTCGGCAGAGCCTGTTCCCGAAAAGGCAAACGTCCGGCTCCTTGTCCCACACGGAAGGTGGCAGCCCGGAAAGCTGTTGCTGGTCTTCACCTTCCCCCTGCAGCCTATTCACAGGCACAACAGGTTTGGGGATCTGTGCTTGCCCAGAGAAGGAACATCTCACGGTGCGCATCCTCGGCAGAGCCTGTTCCCGAAAAGGCAAACGTCCGGCTCCTTGTCCCACACGGAAGGTGGCAGCCCGGAAAGCTGTTGCTGGTCTTCACCTTCCCCCTGCAGCCTATTCACAGGCACAACAGGTTTGGGGATCTGTGCTTGCCCAGAGAAGGAACATCTCACGGTGCGCATCCTCGGCAGAGCCTGTTCCCGAAAAGGCAAACGTCCGGCTCCTTGTCCCACACGGAAGGTGGCAGCCCGGAAAGCTGTTGCTGGTCTTCACCTTCCCCCTGCAGCCTAGTCACAGGCACAACAGGTTTGGGGATCTGTGCTTGCCCAGAGAAGGAACATCTCACGGTGCGCATCCTCGGCAGAGCCTGTTCCCGAAAAGGCAAACGTCCGGCTCCTTGTCCCACACGGAAGGTGGCAGCCCGGAAAGCTGTTGCTGGTCTTCACCTTCCCCCTGCAGCCTATTCACAGGCACAACAGGTTTTGGGATCTGTGCTTGCCCAGAGAAGGAACATCTCACGGTGCGCATCCTCGGCAGAGCCTGTTCCCGAAAAGGCAAACGTCCGGCTCCTTGTCCCACACGGAAGGTGGCAGCCCGGAAAGCTGTTGCTGGTCTTCACCTTCCCCCTGCAGCCTAGTCACAGGCACAACAGGTTTGGGGATCTGTGCTTGCCCAGAGAAGGAACATCTCACGGTGCGCATCCTCGGCAGAGCCTGTTCCCGAAAAGGCAAACGTCCGGCTCCTTGTCCCACACGGAAGGTGGCAGCCCGGAAAGCTGTTGCTGGTCTTCACCTTCCCCCTGCAGCCTATTCACAGGCACAACAGGTTTGGGGATCTGTGCTTGCCCAGAGAAGGAACATCTCACGGTGCGCATCCTCGGCAGAGCCTGTTCCCGAAAAGGCAAACGTCCGGCTCCTTGTCCCACACGGAAGGTGGCAGCCCGGAAAGCTCTTGCTGGTCTTCACCTTCCCCCTGCAGCCTATTCACAGGCACAACAGGTTTGGGGATCTGTGCTTGCCCAGAGAAGGAACATCTCACGGTGCGCATCCTCGGCAGAGCCTGTTCCCGAAAAGGCAAACGTCCGGCTCCTTGTCCCACACGGAAGGTGGCAGCCCGGAAAGCTGTTGCTGGTCTTCACCTTCCCCCTGCAGCCTATTCACAGGCACAACAGGTTTGGGGATCTGTGCTTGCCCAGAGAAGGAACATCTCACGGTGCGCATCCTCGGCAGAGCCTGTTCCCGAAAAGGCAAACGTCCGGCTCCTTGTCCCACACGGAAGGTGGCAGCCCGGAAAGCTCTTGCTGGTCTTCACCTTCCCCCTGCAGCCTATTCACAGGCACAACAGGTTTGGGGATCTGTGCTTGCCCAGAGAAGGAACATCTCACGGTGCGCATCCTCGGCAGAGCCTGTTCCCGAAAAGGCAAACGTCCGGCTCCTTGTCCCACACGGAAGGTGGCAGCCCGGAAAGCTGTTGCTGGTCTTCACCTTCCCCCTGCAGCCTATTCACAGGCACAACAGGTTTGGGGATCTGTGCTTGCCCAGAGAAGGAACATCTCACGGTGCGCATCCTCGGCAGAGCCTGTTCCCGAAAAGGCAAACGTCCGGCTCCTTGTCCCACACGGAAGGTGGCAGCCCGGAAAGCTGTTGCTGGTCTTCACCTTCCCCCTGCAGCCTATTCACAGGCACAACAGGTTTGGGGATCTGTGCTTGTCCAGAGAAGGAACATCTCACGGTGCGCATCCTCGGCAGAGCCTGTTCCCGAAAAGGCAAACGTCCGGCTCCTTGTCCCACACGGAAGGTGGCAGCCCGGAAAGCTCTTGCTGGTCTTCACCTTCCCCCTGCAGCCTATTCACAGGCACCACCGCACTGGGAATCTCTGCATTTCCAAAGACGCAATCTCTCACGGTGCGCATCCTCGGCAGAGCCTGTTCCCGAAAAGGCAAACGTCCGGCTCCTTGTCCCACACGGAAGGTGGCAGCCCGGAAAGCTGTTGCTGGTCTTCACCTTCCCCCTGCAGCCTATTCACAGGCACAACAGGTTTGGGGATCTGTGCTTGCCCAGAGAAGGAACATCTCACGGTGCGCATCCTCGGCAGAGCCTGTTCCCGAAAAGGCAAACGTCCGGCTCCTTGTCCCACACGGAAGGTGGCAGCCCGGAAAGCTGTTGCTGGTCTTCACCTTCCCCCTGCAGCCTATTCACAGGCACAACAGATTTTGGGATCTGTGCTTGCCCAGAGAAGGAACATCTCACGGTGCGCATCCTCGGCAGAGCCTGTTCCCGAAAAGGCAAACGTCCGGCTCCTTGTCCCACACGGAAGGTGGCAGCCCGGAAAGCTCTTGCTGGTCTTCACCTTCCCCCTGCAGCCTATTCACAGGCACAACAGGTTTGGGGATCTGTGCTTGCCCAGAGAAGGAACATCTCACGGTGCGCATCCTCGGCAGAGCCTGTTCCCGAAAAGGCAAACGTCCGGCTCCTTGTCCCACACGGAAGGTGGCAGCCCGGAAAGCTGTTGCTGGTCTTCACCTTCCCCCTGCAGCCTAGTCACAGGCACAACAGGTTTTGGGATCTGTGCTTGCCCAGAGAAGGAACATCTCACGGTGCGCATCCTCGGCAGAGCCTGTTCCCGAAAAGGCAAACGTCCGGCTCCTTGTCCCACACGGAAGGTGGCAGCCCGGAAAGCTGTTGCTGGTCTTCACCTTCCCCCTGCAGCCTATTCACAGGCACAACAGGTTTGGGGATCTGTGCTTGCCCAGAGAAGGAACATCTCACGGTGCGCATCCTCGGCAGAGCCTGTTCCCGAAAAGGCAAACGTCCGGCTCCTTGTCCCACACGGAAGGTGGCAGACCTGAAAGCTGTTGCTGGTCTTCACCTTCCCCCTGCAGCCTATTCACAGGCACAACAGGTTTTGGGATCTCTGCTCGCCCAGAGAAGGAACATCTCACGGTGCGCATCCTCGGCAGAGCCTGTTCCCGAAAAGGCAAACGTCCGGCTCCTTGTCCCACACGGAAGGTGGCAGCCCGGAAAGCTGTTGCTGGTCTTCACCTTCCCCCTGCAGCCTAGTCACAGGCACAACAGGTTTGGGGATCTGTGCTTGCCCAGAGAAGGACCATCTCACGGTGCGCATCCTCGGCAGAGCCTGTTCCCGAAAAGGCAAACGTCCGGCTCCTTGTCCCACACGGAAGGTGGCAGCCCGGAAAGCTGTTGCTGGTCTTCACCTTCCCCCTGCAGCCTATTCACAGGCACAACAGGTTTGGGGATCTGTGCTTGCCCAGAGAAGGAACATCTCACGGTGCGCATCCTCGGCAGAGCCTGTTCCCGAAAAGGCAAACGTCCGGCTCCTTGTCCCACACGGAAGGTGGCAGCCCGGAAAGCTCTTGCTGGTCTTCACCTTCCCCCTGCAGCCTAGTCACAGGCACAACAGGTTTGGGGATCTGTGCTTGCCCAGAGAAGGAACATCTCACGGTGCGCATCCTCGGCAGAGCCTGTTCCCGAAAAGGCAAACGTCCGGCTCCTTGTCCCACACGGAAGGTGGCAGCCCGGAAAGCTCTTGCTGGTCTTCACCTTCCCCCTGCAGCCTAGTCACAGGCACAACAGGTTTGGGGATCTGTGCTTGCCCAGAGAAGGAACATCTCACGGTGCGCATCCTCGGCAGAGCCTGTTCCCGAAAAGGCAAACGTCCGGCTCCTTGTCCCACACGGAAGGTGGCAGCCCGGAAAGCTGTTGCTGGTCTTCACCTTCCCCCTGCAGCCTATTCACAGGCACAACAGGTTTGGGGATCTGTGCTTGCCCAGAGAAGGAACATCTCACGGTGCGCATCCTCGGCAGAGCCTGTTCCCGAAAAGGCAAACGTCCGGCTCCTTGTCCCACACGGAAGGTGGCAGCCCGGAAAGCTGTTGCTGGTCTTCACCTTCCCCCTGCAGCCTATTCACAGGCACAACAGGTTTTGGGATCTGTGCTTGCCCAGAGAAGGAACATCTCACGGTGCGCATCCTCGGCAGAGCCTGTTCCCGAAAAGGCAAACGTCCGGCTCCTTGTCCCACACGGAAGGTGGCAGCCCGGAAAGCTGTTGCTGGTCTTCACCTTCCCCCTGCAGCCTAGTCACAGGCACAACAGGTTTGGGGATCTGTGCTTGCCCAGAGAAGGAACATCTCACGGTGCGCATCCTCGGCAGAGCCTGTTCCCGAAAAGGCAAACGTCCGGCTCCTTGTCCCACACGGAAGGTGGCAGACCTGAAAGCTGTTGCTGGTCTTCACCTTCCCCCTGCAGCCTATTCACAGGCACAACAGGTTTTGGGATCTCTGCTCGCCCAGAGAAGGAACATCTCACGGTGCGCATCCTCGGCAGAGCCTGTTCCCGAAAAGGCAAACGTCCGGCTCCTTGTCCCACACGGAAGGTGGCAGCCCGGAAAGCTGTTGCTGGTCTTCACCTTCCCCCTGCAGCCTAGTCACAGGCACAACAGGTTTGGGGATCTGTGCTTGCCCAGAGAAGGACCATCTCACGGTGCGCATCCTCGGCAGAGCCTGTTCCCGAAAAGGCAAACGTCCGGCTCCTTGTCCCACACGGAAGGTGGCAGCCCGGAAAGCTGTTGCTGGTCTTCACCTTCCCCCTGCAGCCTATTCACAGGCACAACAGGTTTGGGGATCTGTGCTTGCCCAGAGAAGGACCATCTCACGGTGCGCATCCTCGGCAGAGCCTGTTCCCGAAAAGGCAAACGTCCGGCTCCTTGTCCCACACGGAAGGTGGCAGCCCGGAAAGCTGTTGCTGGTCTTCACCTTCCCCCTGCAGCCTATTCACAGGCACAACAGGTTTGGGGATCTGTGCTTGCCCAGAGAAGGAACATCTCACGGTGCGCATCCTCGGCAGAGCCTGTTCCCGAAAAGGCAAACGTCCGGCTCCTTGTCCCACACGGAAGGTGGCAGCCCGGAAAGCTGTTGCTGGTCTTCACCTTCCCCCTGCAGCCTATTCACAGGCACAACAGGTTTTGGGATCTGTGCTTGCCCAGAGAAGGAACATCTCACGGTGCGCATCCTCGGCAGAGCCTGTTCCCGAAAAGGCAAACGTCCGGCTCCTTGTCCCACACGGAAGGTGGCAGCCCGGAAAGCTGTTGCTGGTCTTCACCTTCCCCCTGCAGCCTATTCACAGGCACAACAGGTTTGGGGATCTGTGCTTGCCCAGAGAAGGAACATCTCACGGTGCGCATCCTCGGCAGAGCCTGTTCCCGAAAAGGCAAACGTCCGGCTCCTTGTCCCACACGGAAGGTGGCAGCCCTGAAAGCTCTTGCTGGTCTTCACCTTCCCCCTGCAGCCTATTCACAGGCACAACAGGTTTGGGGATCTGTGCTTGCCCAGAGAAGGAACATCTCACGGTGCGCATCCTCGGCAGAGCCTGTTCCCGAAAAGGCAAACCTCCGGCTCCTTGTCCCACACAGAAGGTGGCAGCCCGGAAAGCTCTTGCTGGTCTTCACCTTCCCCCTGCAGCCTATTCACAGGCACAACAGGTTTGGGGATCTGTGCTTGCCCAGAGAAGGAACATCTCACGGTGCGCATCCTCGGCAGAGCCTGTTCCCGAAAAGGCAAACGTCCGGCTCCTTGTCCCACACGGAAGGTGGCAGCCCTGAAAGCTGTTGCTGGTCTTCACCTTCCCCCTGCAGCCTATTCACAGGCACAACAGGTTTGGGGATCTGTGCTTGCCCAGAGAAGGAACATCTCACGGTGCGCATCCTCGGCAGAGCCTGTTCCCGAAAAGGCAAACGTCCGGCTCCTTGTCCCACACGGAAGGTGGCAGCCCGGAAAGCTGTTGCTGGTCTTCACCTTCCCCCTGCAGCCTATTCACAGGCACAACAGGTTTGGGGATCTGTGCTTGCCCAGAGAAGGAACATCTCACGGTGCGCATCCTCGGCAGAGCCTGTTCCCGAAAAGGCAAACGTCCGGCTCCTTGTCCCACACGGAAGGTGGCAGCCCGGAAAGCTGTTGCTGGTCTTCACCTTCCCCCTGCAGCCTATTCACCGGCACAACAGGTTTGGGGATCTGTGCTTGCCCAGAGAAGGAACATCTCACGGTGCGCATCCTCGGCAGAGCCTGTTCCCGAAAAGGCAAACGTCCGGCTCCTTGTCCCACACGGAAGGTGGCAGCCCGGAAAGCTGTTGCTGGTCTTCACCTTCCCCCTGCAGCCTAGTCACAGGCACCACCGCACTGGGAATCTCTGCATTTCCAAAGACGCAATCTCTCACGGTGCGCATCCTCGGCAGAGCCTGTTCCCGAAAAGGCAAACGTCCGGCTCCTTGTCCCACACGGAAGGTGGCAGCCCGGAAAGCTGTTGCTGGTCTTCACCTTCCCCCTGCAGCCTAGTCACAGGCACAACAGGTTTGGGGATCTGTGCTTGCCCAGAGAAGGAACATCTCACGGTGCGCATCCTCGGCAGAGCCTGTTCCCGAAAAGGCAAACGTCCGGCTCCTTGTCCCACACGGAAGGTGGCAGCCCGGAAAGCTGTTGCTGGTCTTCACCTTCCCCCTGCAGCCTATTCACAGGCACAACAGGTTTGGGGATCTGTGCTTGCCCAGAGAAGGAACATCTCACGGTGCGCATCCTCGGCAGAGCCTGTTCCCGAAAAGGCAAACGTCCGGCTCCTTGTCCCACACGGAAGGTGGCAGCCCGGAAAGCTCTTGCTGGTCTTCACCTTCCCCCTGCAGCCTATTCACAGGCACAACAGGTTTGGGGATCTGTGCTTGCCCAGAGAAGGAACATCTCACGGTGCGCATCCTCGGCAGAGCCTGTTCCCGAAAAGGCAAACGTCCGGCTCCTTGTCCCACACGGAAGGTGGCAGCCCGGAAAGCTGTTGCTGGTCTTCACCTTCCCCCTGCAGCCTATTCACAGGCACAACAGGTTTGGGGATCTGTGCTTGCCCAGAGAAGGAACATCTCACGGTGCGCATCCTCGGCAGAGCCTGTTCCCGAAAAGGCAAACGTCCGGCTCCTTGTCCCACACGGAAGGTGGCAGCCCGGAAAGCTCTTGCTGGTCTTCACCTTCCCCCTGCAGCCTATTCACAGGCACAACAGGTTTGGGGATCTGTGCTTGCCCAGAGAAGGAACATCTCACGGTGCGCATCCTCGGCAGAGCCTGTTCCCGAAAAGGCAAACGTCCGGCTCCTTGTCCCACACGGAAGGTGGCAGCCCGGAAAGCTCTTGCTGGTCTTCACCTTCCCCCTGCAGCCTAGTCACAGGCACAACAGGTTTGGGGATCTGTGCTTGCCCAGAGAAGGAACATCTCACGGTGCGCATCCTCGGCAGAGCCTGTTCCCGAAAAGGCAAACGTCCGGCTCCTTGTCCCACACGGAAGGTGGCAGCCCGGAAAGCTGTTGCTGGTCTTCACCTTCCCCCTGCAGCCTATTCACAGGCACAACAGGTTTGGGGATCTGTGCTTGTCCAGAGAAGGAACATCTCACGGTGCGCATCCTCGGCAGAGCCTGTTCCCGAAAAGGCAAACGTCCGGCTCCTTGTCCCACACGGAAGGTGGCAGCCCGGAAAGCTCTTGCTGGTCTTCACCTTCCCCCTGCAGCCTATTCACAGGCACCACCGCACTGGGAATCTCTGCATTTCCAAAGACGCAATCTCTCACGGTGCGCATCCTCGGCAGAGCCTGTTCCCGAAAAGGCAAACGTCCGGCTCCTTGTCCCACACGGAAGGTGGCAGCCCGGAAAGCTGTTGCTGGTCTTCACCTTCCCCCTGCAGCCTATTCACAGGCACAACAGGTTTTGGGATCTGTGCTTGCCCAGAGAAGGAACATCTCACGGTGCGCATCCTCGGCAGAGCCTGTTCCCGAAAAGGCAAACGTCCGGCTCCTTGTCCCACACGGAAGGTGGCAGCCCGGAAAGCTGTTGCTGGTCTTCACCTTCCCCCTGCAGCCTATTCACAGGCACAACAGATTTTGGGATCTGTGCTTGCCCAGAGAAGGAACATCTCACGGTGCGCATCCTCGGCAGAGCCTGTTCCCGAAAAGGCAAACGTCCGGCTCCTTGTCCCACACGGAAGGTGGCAGCCCGGAAAGCTGTTGCTGGTCTTCACCTTCCCCCTGCAGCCTATTCACAGGCACAACAGGTTTGGGAATCTGTGCTTGCCCAGAGAAGGAACATCTCACGGTGCGCATCCTCGGCAGAGCCTGTTCCCGAAAAGGCAAACGTCCGGCTCCTTGTCCCACACGGAAGGTGGCAGCCCGGAAAGCTGTTGCTGGTCTTCACCTTCCCCCTGCAGCCTAGTCACAGGCACAACAGGTTTTGGGATCTGTGCTTGCCCAGAGAAGGAACATCTCACGGTGCGCATCCTCGGCAGAGCCTGTTCCCGAAAAGGCAAACGTCCGGCTCCTTGTCCCACACGGAAGGTGGCAGCCCGGAAAGCTGTTGCTGGTCTTCACCTTCCCCCTGCAGCCTATTCACAGGCACAACAGGTTTGGGGATCTGTGCTTGCCCAGAGAAGGAACATCTCACGGTGCGCATCCTCGGCAGAGCCTGTTCCCGAAAAGGCAAACCTCCGGCTCCTTGTCCCACACGGAAGGTGGCAGCCCGGAAAGCTCTTGCTGGTCTTCACCTTCCCCCTGCAGCCTATTCACAGGCACAACAGGTTTGGGGATCTGTGCTTGCCCAGAGAAGGAACATCTCACGGTGCGCATCCTCGGCAGAGCCTGTTCCCGAAAAGGCAAACGTCCGGCTCCTTGTCCCACACGGAAGGTGGCAGCCCGGAAAGCTGTTGCTGGTCTTCACCTTCCCCCTGCAGCCTATTCACAGGCACAACAGGTTTGGGGATCTGTGCTTGCCCAGAGAAGGAACATCTCACGGTGCGCATCCTCGGCAGAGCCTGTTCCCGAAAAGGCAAACCTCCGGCTCCTTGTCCCACACGGAAGGTGGCAGCCCGGAAAGCTGTTGCTGGTCTTCACCTTCCCCCTGCAGCCTATTCACAGGCACAACAGGTTTGGGGATCTGTGCTTGCCCAGAGAAGGAACATCTCACGGTGCGCATCCTCGGCAGAGCCTGTTCCCGAAAAGGCAAACGTCCGGCTCCTTGTCCCACACGGAAGGTGGCAGACCTGAAAGCTGTTGCTGGTCTTCACCTTCCCCCTGCAGCCTATTCACAGGCACAACAGGTTTTGGGATCTCTGCTCGCCCAGAGAAGGAACATCTCACGGTGCGCATCCTCGGCAGAGCCTGTTCCCGAAAAGGCAAACGTCCGGCTCCTTGTCCCACACGGAAGGTGGCAGCCCGGAAAGCTGTTGCTGGTCTTCACCTTCCCCCTGCAGCCTAGTCACAGGCACAACAGGTTTGGGGATCTGTGCTTGCCCAGAGAAGGAACATCTCACGGTGCGCATCCTCGGCAGAGCCTGTTCCCGAAAAGGCAAACGTCCGGCTCCTTGTCCCACACGGAAGGTGGCAGCCCGGAAAGCTGTTGCTGGTCTTCACCTTCCCCCTGCAGCCTATTCACAGGCACAAAAGGTTTGGGGATCTGTGCTTGCCCAGAGAAGGAACATCTCACGGTGCGCATCCTCGGCAGAGCCTGTTCCCGAAAAGGCAAACGTCCGGCTCCTTGTCCCACACGGAAGGTGGCAGCCCGGAAAGCTCTTGCTGGTCTTCACCTTCCCCCTGCAGCCTAGTCACAGGCACAACAGGTTTGGGGATCTGTGCTTGCCCAGAGAAGGAACATCTCACGGTGCGCATCCTCGGCAGAGCCTGTTCCCGAAAAGGCAAACGTCCGGCTCCTTGTCCCACACGGAAGGTGGCAGCCCGGAAAGCTGTTGCTGGTCTTCACCTTCCCCCTGCAGCCTATTCACAGGCACAACAGGTTTGGGGATCTGTGCTTGCCCAGAGAAGGAACATCTCACGGTGCGCATCCTCGGCAGAGCCTGTTCCCGAAAAGGCAAACGTCCGGCTCCTTGTCCCACACGGAAGGTGGCAGCCCGGAAAGCTGTTGCTGGTCTTCACCTTCCCCCTGCAGCCTATTCACAGGCACAACAGGTTTGGGGATCTGTGCTTGCCCAGAGAAGGAACATCTCACGGTGCGCATCCTCGGCAGAGCCTGTTCCCGAAAAGGCAAACGTCCGGCTCCTTGTCCCACACGGAAGGTGGCAGCCCGGAAAGCTGTTGCTGGTCTTCACCTTCCCCCTGCAGCCTATTCACAGGCACAACAGGTTTTGGGATCTGTGCTTGCCCAGAGAAGGAACATCTCACGGTGCGCATCCTCGGCAGAGCCTGTTCCCGAAAAGGCAAACGTCCGGCTCCTTGTCCCACACGGAAGGTGGCAGCCCGGAAAGCTGTTGCTGGTCTTCACCTTCCCCCTGCAGCCTAGTCACAGGCACAACAGGTTTGGGGATCTGTGCTTGCCCAGAGAAGGAACATCTCACGGTGCGCATCCTCGGCAGAGCCTGTTCCCGAAAAGGCAAACGTCCGGCTCCTTGTCCCACACGGAAGGTGGCAGCCCGGAAAGCTCTTGCTGGTCTTCACCTTCCCCCTGCAGCCTAGTCACAGGCACAACAGGTTTTGGGATCTGTGCTTGCCCAGAGAAGGAACATCTCACGGTGCGCATCCTCGGCAGAGCCTGTTCCCGAAAAGGCAAACGTCCGGCTCCTTGTCCCACACGGAAGGTGGCAGCCCGGAAAGCTGTTGCTGGTCTTCACCTTCCCCCTGCAGCCTATTCACAGGCACAACAGGTTTTGGGATCTGTGCTTGCCCAGAGAAGGAACATCTCACGGTGCGCATCCTCGGCAGAGCCTGTTCCCGAAAAGGCAAACGTCCGGCTCCTTGTCCCACACGGAAGGTGGCAGCCCGGAAAGCTGTTGCTGGTCTTCACCTTCCCCCTGCAGCCTATTCACAGGCACAACAGGTTTGGGGATCTGTGCTTGCGCAGAGAAGGAACATCTCACGGTGCGCATCCTCGGCAGAGCCTGTTCCCGAAAAGGCAAACGTCCGGCTCCTTGTCCCACACGGAAGGTGGCAGCCCGGAAAGCTCTTGCTGGTCTTCACCTTCCCCCTGCAGCCTAGTCACAGGCACAACAGGTTTGGGGATCTGTGCTTGCCCAGAGAAGGAACATCTCACGGTGCGCATCCTCGGCAGAGCCTGTTCCCGAAAAGGCAAACGTCCGGCTCCTTGTCCCACACGGAAGGTGGCAGCCCGGAAAGCTGTTGCTGGTCTTCACCTTCCCCCTGCAGCCTAGTCACAGGCACAACAGGTTTGGGGATCTGTGCTTGCCCAGAGAAGGAACATCTCACGGTGCGCATCCTCGGCAGAGCCTGTTCCCGAAAAGGCAAACGTCCGGCTCCTTGTCCCACACGGAAGGTGGCAGGCCGGAAAGCTCTTGCTGGTCTTCACCTTCCCCCTGCAGCCTATTCACAGGCACAACAGGTTTGGGGATCTGTGCTTGCCCAGAGAAGGACCATCTCACGGTGCGCATCCTCGGCAGAGCCTGTTCCCGAAAAGGCAAACGTCCGGCTCCTTGTCCCACACGGAAGGTGGCAGCCCGGAAAGCTGTTGCTGGTCTTCACCTTCCCCCTGCAGCCTATTCACAGGCACAACAGGTTTGGGGATCTGTGCTTGCCCAGAGAAGGAACATCTCACGGTGCGCATCCTCGGCAGAGCCTGTTCCCGAAAAGGCAAACGTCCGGCTCCTTGTCCCACACGGAAGGTGGCAGCCCGGAAAGCTGTTGCTGGTCTTCACCTTCCCCCTGCAGCCTATTCACAGGCACAACAGGTTTTGGGATCTGTGCTTGCCCAGAGAAGGAACATCTCACGGTGCGCATCCTCGGCAGAGCCTGTTCCCGAAAAGGCAAACGTCCGGCTCCTTGTCCCACACGGAAGGTGGCAGCCCGGAAAGCTGTTGCTGGTCTTCACCTTCCCCCTGCAGCCTATTCACAGGCACAACAGGTTTGGGGATCTGTGCTTGCCCAGAGAAGGAACATCTCACGGTGCGCATCCTCGGCAGAGCCTGTTCCCGAAAAGGCAAACGTCCGGCTCCTTGTCCCACACGGAAGGTGGCAGCCCTGAAAGCTCTTGCTGGTCTTCACCTTCCCCCTGCAGCCTATTCACAGGCACAACAGGTTTGGGGATCTGTGCTTGCCCAGAGAAGGAACATCTCACGGTGCGCATCCTCGGCAGAGCCTGTTCCCGAAAAGGCAAACCTCCGGCTCCTTGTCCCACACAGAAGGTGGCAGCCCGGAAAGCTCTTGCTGGTCTTCACCTTCCCCCTGCAGCCTATTCACAGGCACAACAGGTTTGGGGATCTGTGCTTGCGCAGAGAAGGAACATCTCACGGTGCGCATCCTCGGCAGAGCCTGTTCCCGAAAAGGCAAACGTCCGGCTCCTTGTCCCACACGGAAGGTGGCAGCCCGGAAAGCTGTTGCTGGTCTTCACCTTCCCCCTGCAGCCTATTCACAGGCACAACAGGTTTTGGGATCTGTGCTTGCCCAGAGAAGGAACATCTCACGGTGCGCATCCTCGGCAGAGCCTGTTCCCGAAAAGGCAAACGTCCGGCTCCTTGTCCCACACGGAAGGTGGCAGCCCGGAAAGCTGTTGCTGGTCTTCACCTTCCCCCTGCAGCCTATTCACAGGCACAACAGGTTTGGGGATCTGTGCTTGCCCAGAGAAGGAACATCTCACGGTGCGCATCCTCGGCAGAGCCTGTTCCCGAAAAGGCAAACGTCCGGCTCCTTGTCCCACACGGAAGGTGGCAGCCCGGAAAGCTGTTGCTGGTCTTCACCTTCCCCCTGCAGCCTATTCACCGGCACAACAGGTTTGGGGATCTGTGCTTGCCCAGAGAAGGAACATCTCACGGTGCGCATCCTCGGCAGAGCCTGTTCCCGAAAAGGCAAACGTCCGGCTCCTTGTCCCACACGGAAGGTGGCAGCCCGGAAAGCTCTTGCTGGTCTTCACCTTCCCCCTGCAGCCTAGTCACAGGCACCACCGCACTGGGAATCTCTGCATTTCCAAAGACGCAATCTCTCACGGTGCGCATCCTCGGCAGAGCCTGTTCCCGAAAAGGCAAACGTCCGGCTCCTTGTCCCACACGGAAGGTGGCAGCCCGGAAAGCTGTTGCTGGTCTTCACCTTCCCCCTGCAGCCTATTCACAGGCACAACAGGTTTTGGGATCTGTGCTTGCCCAGAGAAGGAACATCTCACGGTGCGCATCCTCGGCAGAGCCTGTTCCCGAAAAGGCAAACGTCCGGCTCCTTGTCCCACACGGAAGGTGGCAGCCCGGAAAGCTCTTGCTGGTCTTCACCTTCCCCCTGCAGCCTATTCACAGGCACAACAGGTTTGGGGATCTGTGCTTGCCCAGAGAAGGAACATCTCACGGTGCGCATCCTCGGCAGAGCCTGTTCCCGAAAAGGCAAACGTCCGGCTCCTTGTCCCACACGGAAGGTGGCAGCCCGGAAAGCTGTTGCTGGTCTTCACCTTCCCCCTGCAGCCTAGTCACAGGCACAACAGGTTTGGGGATCTGTGCTTGCCCAGAGAAGGAACATCTCACGGTGCGCATCCTCGGCAGAGCCTGTTCCCGAAAAGGCAAACGTCCGGCTCCTTGTCCCACACGGAAGGTGGCAGCCCGGAAAGCTCTTGCTGGTCTTCACCTTCCCCCTGCAGCCTATTCACAGGCACCACCGCACTGGGAATGTCTGCTTTCCCAAAGACGCAATCTCTCACGGTGCGCATCCTCGGCAGAGCCTGTTCCCGAAAAGGCAAACGTCCGGCTCCTTGTCCCACACGGAAGGTGGCAGCCCGGAAAGCTGTTGCTGGTCTTCACCTTCCCCCTGCAGCCTATTCACAGGCACAACAGGTTTGGGGATCTGTGCTTGCCCAGAGAAGGAACATCTCACGGTGCGCATCCTCGGCAGAGCCTGTTCCCGAAAAGGCAAACGTCCGGCTCCTTGTCCCACACGGATGGTGGCAGCCCGGAAAGCTGTTGCTGGTCTTCACCTTCCCCCTGCAGCCTATTCACAGGCACAACAGGTTTTGGGATCTGTGCTTGCCCAGGGAAGGAACATCTCACGGTGCGCATCCTCGGCAGAGCCTGTTCCCGAAAAGGCAAACGTCCGGCTCCTTGTCCCACACGGAAGGTGGCAGACCTGAAAGCTGTTGCTGGTCTTCACCTTCCCCCTGCAGCCTATTCACAGGCACAACAGGTTTTGGGATCTCTGCTTGCCCAGAGAAGGAACATCTCACGGTGCGCATCCTCGGCAGAGCCTGTTCCCGAAAAGGCAAACGTCCGGCTCCTTGTCCCACACGGAAGGTGGCAGCCCGGAAAGCTCTTGCTGGTCTTCACCTTCCCCCTGCAGCCTAGTCACAGGCACAACAGGTTTGGGGATCTGTGCTTGCCCAGAGAAGGAACATCTCACGGTGCGCATCCTCGGCAGAGCCTGTTCCCGAAAAGGCAAACGTCCGGCTCCTTGTCCCACACGGAAGGTGGCAGCCCGGAAAGCTCTTGCTGGTCTTCACCTTCCCCCTGCAGCCTATTCACAGGCACAACAGGTTTGGGGATCTGTGCTTGCCCAGAGAAGGAACATCTCACGGTGCGCATCCTCGGCAGAGCCTGTTCCCGAAAAGGCAAACGTCCGGCTCCTTGTCCCACACGGAAGGTGGCAGCCCGGAAAGCTGTTGCTGGTCTTCACCTTCCCCCTGCAGCCTATTCACAGGCACAACAGGTTTGGGGATCTGTGCTTGCCCAGAGAAGGAACATCTCACGGTGCGCATCCTCGGCAGAGCCTGTTCCCGAAAAGGCAAACGTCCGGCTCCTTGTCCCACACGGAAGGTGGCAGCCCGGAAAGCTCTTGCTGGTCTTCACCTTCCCCCTGCAGCCTATTCACAGGCACAACAGGTTTGGGGATCTGTGCTTGCCCAGAGAAGGAACATCTCACGGTGCGCATCCTCGGCAGAGCCTGTTCCCGAAAAGGCAAACGTCCGGCTCCTTGTCCCACACGGAAGGTGGCAGCCCGGAAAGCTCTTGCTGGTCTTCACCTTCCCCCTGCAGCCTATTCACAGGCACAACAGGTTTGGGGATCTGTGCTTGCCCAGAGAAGGAACATCTCACGGTGCGCATCCTCGGCAGAGCCTGTTCCCGAAAAGGCAAACGTCCGGCTCCTTGTCCCACACGGAAGGTGGCAGCCCGGAAAGCTGTTGCTGGTCTTCACCTTCCCCCTGCAGCCTATTCACAGGCACAACAGGTTTTGGGATCTGTGCTTGCCCAGAGAAGGAACATCTCACGGTGCGCATCCTCGGCAGAGCCTGTTCCCGAAAAGGCAAACGTCCGGCTCCTTGTCCCACACGGAAGGTGGCAGCCCGGAAAGCTGTTGCTGGTCTTCACCTTCCCCCTGCAGCCTATTCACAGGCACAACAGGTTTTGGGATCTGTGCTTGCCCAGAGAAGGAACATCTCACGGTGCGCATCCTCGGCAGAGCCTGTTCCCGAAAAGGCAAACGTCCGGCTCCTTGTCCCACACGGAAGGTGGCAGCCCGGAAAGCTGTTGCTGGTCTTCACCTTCCCCCTGCAGCCTAGTCACAGGCACAACAGGTTTTGGGATCTGTGCTTGCCCAGAGAAGGAACATCTCACGGTGCGCATCCTCGGCAGAGCCTGTTCCCGAAAAGGCAAACGTCCGGCTCCTTGTCCCACACGGAAGGTGGCAGCCCGGAAAGCTCTTGCTGGTCTTCACCTTCCCCCTGCAGCCTATTCACAGGCACAACAGGTTTGGGGATCTGTGCTTGCCCAGAGAAGGAACATCTCACGGTGCGCATCCTCGGCAGAGCCTGTTCCCGAAAAGGCAAACGTCCGGCTCCTTGTCCCACACGGAAGGTGGCAGCCCTGAAAGCTGTTGCTGGTCTTCACCTTCCCCCTGCAGCCTATTCACAGGCACAACAGGTTTGGGGATCTGTGCTTGCCCAGAGAAGGAACATCTCACGGTGCGCATCCTCGGCAGAGCCTGTTCCCGAAAAGGCAAACGTCCGGCTCCTTGTCCCACACGGAAGGTGGCAGCCCTGAAAGCTGTTGCTGGTCTTCACCTTCCCCCTGCAGCCTATTCACAGGCACAACAGGTTTTGGGATCTGTGCTTGCCCAGAGAAGGAACATCTCACGGTGCGCATCCTCGGCAGAGCCTGTTCCCGAAAAGGCAAACGTCCGGCTCCTTGTCCCACACGGAAGGTGGCAGCCCGGAAAGCTGTTGCTGGTCTTCACCTTCCCCCTGCAGCCTATTCACAGGCACAACAGGTTTGGGGATCTGTGCTTGCCCAGAGAAGGAACATCTCACGGTGCGCATCCTCGGCAGAGCCTGTTCCCGAAAAGGCAAACGTCCGGCTCCTTGTCCCACACGGAAGGTGGCAGCCCGGAAAGCTGTTGCTGGTCTTCACCTTCCCCCTGCAGCCTATTCACAGGCACAACAGGTTTGGGGATCTGTGCTTGCCCAGAGAAGGAACATCTCACGGTGCGCATCCTCGGCAGAGCCTGTTCCCGAAAAGGCAAACGTCCGGCTCCTTGTCCCACACGGAAGGTGGCAGCCCGGAAAGCTCTTGCTGGTCTTCACCTTCCCCCTGCAGCCTATTCACAGGCACAACAGGTTTGGGGATCTGTGCTTGCCCAGAGAAGGAACATCTCACGGTGCGCATCCTCGGCAGAGCCTGTTCCCGAAAAGGCAAACGTCCGGCTCCTTGTCCCACACGGAAGGTGGCAGCCCGGAAAGCTCTTGCTGGTCTTCACCTTCCCCCTGCAGCCTATTCACAGGCACAACAGGTTTGGGGATCTGTGCTTGCCCAGAGAAGGACCATCTCACGGTGCGCATCCTCGGCAGAGCCTGTTCCCGAAAAGGCAAACGTCTGGCTCCTTGTCCCACACGGAAGGTGGCAGCCCGGAAAGCTGTTGCTGGTCTTCACCTTCCCCCTGCAGCCTATTCACAGGCACAACAGGTTTGGGGATCTGTGCTTGCCCAGAGAAGGAACATCTCACGGTGCGCATCCTCGGCAGAGCCTGTTCCCGAAAAGGCAAACGTCCGGCTCCTTGTCCCACACGGAAGGTGGCAGCCCGGAAAGCTGTTGCTGGTCTTCACCTTCCCCCTGCAGCCTATTCACAGGCACAACAGGTTTTGGGATCTGTGCTTGCCCAGAGAAGGAACATCTCACGGTGCGCATCCTCGGCAGAGCCTGTTCCCGAAAAGGCAAACGTCCGGCTCCTTGTCCCACACGGAAGGTGGCAGCCCGGAAAGCTGTTGCTGGTCTTCACCTTCCCCCTGCAGCCTATTCACAGGCACAACAGGTTTGGGGATCTGTGCTTGCCCAGAGAAGGAACATCTCACGGTGCGCATCCTCGGCAGAGCCTGTTCCCGAAAAGGCAAACGTCCGGCTCCTTGTCCCACACGGAAGGTGGCAGCCCTGAAAGCTCTTGCTGGTCTTCACCTTCCCCCTGCAGCCTATTCACAGGCACAACAGGTTTGGGGATCTGTGCTTGCCCAGAGAAGGAACATCTCACGGTGCGCATCCTCGGCAGAGCCTGTTCCCGAAAAGGCAAACCTCCGGCTCCTTGTCCCACACAGAAGGTGGCAGCCCGGAAAGCTGTTGCTGGTCTTCACCTTCCCCCTGCAGCCTATTCACAGGCACAACAGGTTTGGGGATCTGTGCTTGCCCAGAGAAGGAACATCTCACGGTGCGCATCCTCGGCAGAGCCTGTTCCCGAAAAGGCAAACGTCCGGCTCCTTGTCCCACACGGAAGGTGGCAGCCCGGAAAGCTGTTGCTGGTCTTCACCTTCCCCCTGCAGCCTATTCACAGGCACAACAGGTTTGGGGATCTGTGCTTCCCCAGAGAAGGAACATCTCACGGTGCGCATCCTCGGCAGAGCCTGTTCCCGAAAAGGCAAACGTCCGGCTCCTTGTCCCACACGGAAGGTGGCAGCCCGGAAAGCTGTTGCTGGTCTTCACCTTCCCCCTGCAGCCTATTCACAGGCACAACAGGTTTGGGGATCTGTGCTTGCCCAGAGAAGGAACATCTCACGGTGCGCATCCTCGGCAGAGCCTGTTCCCGAAAAGGCAAACGTCCGGCTCCTTGTCCCACACGGAAGGTGGCAGCCCGGAAAGCTGTTGCTGGTCTTCACCTTCCCCCTGCAGCCTATTCACCGGCACAACAGGTTTGGGGATCTGTGCTTGCCCAGAGAAGGAACATCTCACGGTGCGCATCCTCGGCAGAGCCTGTTCCCGAAAAGGCAAACGTCCGGCTCCTTGTCCCACACGGAAGGTGGCAGCCCGGAAAGCTCTTGCTGGTCTTCATCTTCCCCCTGCAGCCTATTCACAGGCACAACAGGTTTGGGGATCTGTGCTTGCCCAGAGAAGGAACATCTCACGGTGCGCATCCTCGGCAGAGCCTGTTCCCGAAAAGGCAAACGTCCGGCTCCTTGTCCCACACGGAAGGTGGCAGCCCGGAAAGCTCTTGCTGGTCTTCACCTTCCCCCTGCAGCCTATTCACAGGCACAACAGGTTTGGGGATCTGTGCTTGCCCAGAGAAGGAACATCTCACGGTGCGCATCCTCGGCAGAGCCTGTTCCCGAAAAGGCAAACGTCCGGCTCCTTGTCCCACACGGAAGGTGGCAGCCCGGAAAGCTCTTGCTGGTCTTCACCTTCCCCCTGCAGCCTATTCACAGGCACAACAGGTTTGGGGATCTGTGCTTGCCCAGAGAAGGAACATCTCACGGTGCGCATCCTCGGCAGAGCCTGTTCCCGAAAAGGCAAACGTCCGGCTCCTTGTCCCACACGGAAGGTGGCAGCCCGGAAAGCTCTTGCTGGTCTTCACCTTCCCCCTGCAGCCTATTCACAGGCACAACAGGTTTGGGGATCTGTGCTTGCCCAGAGAAGGAACATCTCACGGTGCGCATCCTCGGCAGAGCCTGTTCCCGAAAAGGCAAACGTCCGGCTCCTTGTCCCACACGGAAGGTGGCAGCCCTGAAAGCTGTTGCTGGTCTTCACCTTCCCCCTGCAGCCTATTCACAGGCACAACAGGTTTGGGGATCTGTGCTTGCCCAGAGAAGGAACATCTCACGGTGCGCATCCTCGGCAGAGCCTGTTCCCGAAAAGGCAAACGTCCGGCTCCTTGTCCCACACGGAAGGTGGCAGCCCGGAAAGCTCTTGCTGGTCTTCACCTTCCCCCTGCAGCCTATTCACAGGCACCACCGCACTGGGAATCTCTGCATTTCCAAAGACGCAATCTCTCACGGTGCGCATCCTCGGCAGAGCCTGTTCCCGAAAAGGCAAACGTCCGGCTCCTTGTCCCACACGGAAGGTGGCAGCCCGGAAAGCTCTTGCTGGTCTTCACCTTCCCCCTGCAGCCTATTCACAGGCACAACAGGTTTTGGGATCTGTGCTTGCCCAGAGAAGGAACAGCTCACGGTGCGCATCCTCGGCAGAGCCTGTTCCCGAAAAGGCAAACGTCCGGCTCCTTGTCCCACACGGAAGGTGGCAGCCCGGAAAGCTGTTGCTGGTCTTCACCTTCCCCCTGCAGCCTAGTCACAGGCACAACAGGTTTGGGGATCTGTGCTTGCCCAGAGAAGGAACATCTCACGGTGCGCATCCTCGGCAGAGCCTGTTCCCGAAAAGGCAAACGTCCGGCTCCTTGTCCCACACGGAAGGTGGCAGCCCTGAAAGCTGTTGCTGGTCTTCACCTTCCCCCTGCAGCCTATTCACAGGCACAACAGGTTTGGGGATCTGTGCTTGCCCAGAGAAGGAACATCTCACGGTGCGCATCCTCGGCAGAGCCTGTTCCCGAAAAGGCAAACGTCCGGCTCCTTGTCCCACACGGAAGGTGGCAGCCCGGAAAGCTGTTGCTGGTCTTCACCTTCCCCCTGCAGCCTATTCACAGGCACAACAGGTTTGGGGATCTGTGCTTGCGCAGAGAAGGAACATCTCACGGTGCGCATCCTCGGCAGAGCCTGTTCCCGAAAAGGCAAACGTCCGGCTCCTTGTCCCACACGGAAGGTGGCAGCCCTGAAAGCTGTTGCTGGTCTTCACCTTCCCCCTGCAGCCTATTCACCGGCACAACAGGTTTTGGGATCTGTGCTTGCCCAGAGAAGGAACATCTCACGGTGCGCATCCTCGGCAGAGCCTGTTCCCGAAAAGGCAAACGTCCGGCTCCTTGTCCCACACGGAAGGTGGCAGCCCTGAAAGCTGTTGCTGGTCTTCACCTTCCCCCTGCAGCCTATTCACAGGCACAACAGGTTTGGGGATCTGTGCTTGCCCAGAGAAGGAACATCTCACGGTGCGCATCCTCGGCAGAGCCTGTTCCCGAAAAGGCAAACGTCCGGCTCCTTGTCCCACACGGAAGGTGGCAGCCCGGAAAGCTGTTGCTGGTCTTCACCTTCCCCCTGCAGCCTATTCACCGGCACAACAGGTTTGGGGATCTGTGCTTGCCCAGAGAAGGAACATCTCACGGTGCGCATCCTCGGCAGAGCCTGTTCCCGAAAAGGCAAACGTCCGGCTCCTTGTCCCACACGGAAGGTGGCAGCCCGGAAAGCTGTTGCTGGTCTTCACCTTCCCCCTGCAGCCTATTCACAGGCACCACCGCACTGGGAATGTCTGCATTTCCCAAAGACGCAATCTCTCACGGTGCGCATCCTCGGCAGAGCCTGTTCCCGAAAAGGCAAACGTCCGGCTCCTTGTCCCACACGGAAGGTGGCAGCCCGGAAAGCTGTTGCTGGTCTTCACCTTCCCCCTGCAGCCTATTCACAGGCACAACAGGTTTGGGGATCTGTGCTTGCCCAGAGAAGGAACATCTCACGGTGCGCATCCTCGGCAGAGCCTGTTCCCGAAAAGGCAAACGTCCGGCTCCTTGTCCCACACGGATGGTGGCAGCCCTGAAAGCTCTTGCTGGTCTTCACCTTCCCCCTGCAGCCTATTCACAGGCACAACAGGTTTGGGGATCTGTGCTTGCCCAGAGAAGGAACATCTCACGGTGCACATCCTCGGCAGAGCCTGTTCCCGAAAAGGCAAACGTCCGGCTCCTTGTCCCACACGGAAGGTGGCAGACCTGAAAGCTGTTGCTGGTCTTCACCTTCCCCCTGCAGCCTATTCACAGGCACAACAGGTTTTGGGATCTCTGCTTGCGCAGAGAAGGAACATCTCACGGTGCGCATCCTCGGCAGAGCCTGTTCCCGAAAAGGCAAACGTCCGGCTCCTTGTCCCACACGGAAGGTGGCAGCCCTGAAAGCTGTTGCTGGTCTTCACCTTCCCCCTGCAGCCTATTCACAGGCACAACAGGTTTGGGGATCTGTGCTTGCCCAGAGAAGGAACATCTCACGGTGCGCATCCTCGGCAGAGCCTGTTCCCGAAAAGGCAAACGTCCAGCTCCTTGTCCCACACGGAAGGTGGCAGCCCGGAAAGCTGTTGCTGGTCTTCACCTTCCCCCAGCAGCCTATTCACAGGCACAACAGGTTTGGGGATCTGTGCTTGCCTAGAGAAGGACCATCTCACGGTGCGCATCCTCGGCAGAGCCTGTTCCCGAAAAGGCAAACGTCCGGCTCCTTGTCCCACACGGAAGGTGGCAGCCCGGAAAGCTCTTGCTGGTCTTCACCTTCCCCCTGCAGCCTATTCACAGGCACAACAGGTTTGGGGATCTGTGCTTGCGCAGAGAAGGAACATCTCACGGTGCGCATCCTCGGCAGAGCCTGTTCCCGAAAAGGCAAACGTCCGGCTCCTTGTCCCACACGGAAGGTGGCAGCCCGGAAAGCTGTTGCTGGTCTTCACCTTCCCCCTGCAGCCTATTCACAGGCACAACAGGTTTGGGGATCTGTGCTTCCCCAGAGAAGGAACATCTCACGGTGCGCATCCTCGGCAGAGCCTGTTCCCGAAAAGGCAAACGTCCGGCTCCTTGTCCCACACGGAAGGTGGCAGCCCGGAAAGCTGTTGCTGGTCTTCACCTTCCCCCTGCAGCCTATTCACAGGCACAACAGGTTTGGGGATCTGTGCTTGCCCAGAGAAGGAACATCTCACGGTGCGCATCCTCGGCAGAGCCTGTTCCCGAAAAGGCAAACGTCCGGCTCCTTGTCCCACACGGAAGGTGGCAGCCCGGAAAGCTGTTGCTGGTCTTCACCTTCCCCCTGCAGCCTATTCACCGGCACAACAGGTTTGGGGATCTGTGCTTGCCCAGAGAAGGAACATCTCACGGTGCGCATCCTCGGCAGAGCCTGTTCCCGAAAAGGCAAACGTCCGGCTCCTTGTCCCACACGGAAGGTGGCAGCCCGGAAAGCTCTTGCTGGTCTTCATCTTCCCCCTGCAGCCTATTCACAGGCACAACAGGTTTGGGGATCTGTGCTTGCCCAGAGAAGGAACATCTCACGGTGCGCATCCTCGGCAGAGCCTGTTCCCGAAAAGGCAAACGTCCGGCTCCTTGTCCCACACGGAAGGTGGCAGCCCGGAAAGCTCTTGCTGGTCTTCACCTTCCCCCTGCAGCCTATTCACAGGCACAACAGGTTTGGGGATCTGTGCTTGCCCAGAGAAGGAACATCTCACGGTGCGCATCCTCGGCAGAGCCTGTTCCCGAAAAGGCAAACGTCCGGCTCCTTGTCCCACACGGAAGGTGGCAGCCCGGAAAGCTCTTGCTGGTCTTCACCTTCCCCCTGCAGCCTATTCACAGGCACAACAGGTTTGGGGATCTGTGCTTGCCCAGAGAAGGAACATCTCACGGTGCGCATCCTCGGCAGAGCCTGTTCCCGAAAAGGCAAACGTCCGGCTCCTTGTCCCACACGGAAGGTGGCAGCCCGGAAAGCTCTTGCTGGTCTTCACCTTCCCCCTGCAGCCTAGTCACAGGCACAACAGGTTTGGGGATCTGTGCTTGCCCAGAGAAGGAACATCTCACGGTGCGCATCCTCGGCAGAGCCTGTTCCCGAAAAGGCAAACGTCCGGCTCCTTGTCCCACACGGAAGGTGGCAGCCCTGAAAGCTGTTGCTGGTCTTCACCTTCCCCCTGCAGCCTATTCACAGGCACAACAGGTTTGGGGATCTGTGCTTGCCCAGAGAAGGAACATCTCACGGTGCGCATCCTCGGCAGAGCCTGTTCCCGAAAAGGCAAACGTCCGGCTCCTTGTCCCACACGGAAGGTGGCAGCCCGGAAAGCTCTTGCTGGTCTTCACCTTCCCCCTGCAGCCTATTCACAGGCACCACCGCACTGGGAATCTCTGCATTTCCAGAGACGCAATCTCTCACGGTGCGCATCCTCGGCAGAGCCTGTTCCCGAAAAGGCAAACGTCCGGCTCCTTGTCCCACACGGAAGGTGGCAGCCCGGAAAGCTCTTGCTGGTCTTCACCTTCCCCCTGCAGCCTATTCACAGGCACAACAGGTTTTGGGATCTGTGCTTGCCCAGAGAAGGAACAGCTCACGGTGCGCATCCTCGGCAGAGCCTGTTCCCGAAAAGGCAAACGTCCGGCTCCTTGTCCCACACGGAAGGTGGCAGCCCGGAAAGCTGTTGCTGGTCTTCACCTTCCCCCTGCAGCCTAGTCACAGGCACAACAGGTTTGGGGATCTGTGCTTGCCCAGAGAAGGAACATCTCACGGTGCGCATCCTCGGCAGAGCCTGTTCCCGAAAAGGCAAACGTCCGGCTCCTTGTCCCACACGGAAGGTGGCAGCCCTGAAAGCTGTTGCTGGTCTTCACCTTCCCCCTGCAGCCTATTCACAGGCACAACAGGTTTGGGGATCTGTGCTTGCCCAGAGAAGGAACATCTCACGGTGCGCATCCTCGGCAGAGCCTGTTCCCGAAAAGGCAAACGTCCGGCTCCTTGTCCCACACGGAAGGTGGCAGCCCGGAAAGCTGTTGCTGGTCTTCACCTTCCCCCTGCAGCCTATTCACAGGCACAACAGGTTTGGGGATCTGTGCTTGCGCAGAGAAGGAACATCTCACGGTGCGCATCCTCGGCAGAGCCTGTTCCCGAAAAGGCAAACGTCCGGCTCCTTGTCCCACACGGAAGGTGGCAGCCCTGAAAGCTGTTGCTGGTCTTCACCTTCCCCCTGCAGCCTATTCACCGGCACAACAGGTTTTGGGATCTGTGCTTGCCCAGAGAAGGAACATCTCACGGTGCGCATCCTCGGCAGAGCCTGTTCCCGAAAAGGCAAACGTCCGGCTCCTTGTCCCACACGGAAGGTGGCAGCCCTGAAAGCTGTTGCTGGTCTTCACCTTCCCCCTGCAGCCTATTCACAGGCACAACAGGTTTGGGGATCTGTGCTTGCCCAGAGAAGGAACATCTCACGGTGCGCATCCTCGGCAGAGCCTGTTCCCGAAAAGGCAAACGTCCGGCTCCTTGTCCCACACGGAAGGTGGCAGCCCGGAAAGCTGTTGCTGGTCTTCACCTTCCCCCTGCAGCCTATTCACAGGCACAACAGGTTTGGGGATCTGTGCTTGCCCAGAGAAGGAACATCTCACGGTGCGCATCCTCGGCAGAGCCTGTTCCCGAAAAGGCAAACGTCCGGCTCCTTGTCCCACACGGATGGTGGCAGCCCTGAAAGCTCTTGCTGGTCTTCACCTTCCCCCTGCAGCCTATTCACAGGCACAACAGGTTTGGGGATCTGTGCTTGCCCAGAGAAGGAACATCTCACGGTGCACATCCTCGGCAGAGCCTGTTCCCGAAAAGGCAAACGTCCGGCTCCTTGTCCCACACGGAAGGTGGCAGACCTGAAAGCTGTTGCTGGTCTTCACCTTCCCCCTGCAGCCTATTCACAGGCACAACAGGTTTTGGGATCTCTGCTTGCGCAGAGAAGGAACATCTCACGGTGCGCATCCTCGGCAGAGCCTGTTCCCGAAAAGGCAAACGTCCGGCTCCTTGTCCCACACGGAAGGTGGCAGCCCTGAAAGCTGTTGCTGGTCTTCACCTTCCCCCTGCAGCCTATTCACAGGCACAACAGGTTTTGGGATCTGTGCTTGCCCAGAGAAGGAACATCTCACGGTGCGCATCCTCGGCAGAGCCTGTTCCCGAAAAGGCAAACGTCCAGCTCCTTGTCCCACACGGAAGGTGGCAGCCCTGAAAGCTGTTGCTGGTCTTCACCTTCCCCCTGCAGCCTATTCACAGGCACAACAGGTTTTGGGATCTGTGCTTGCCCAGAGAAGGAACATCTCACGGTGCGCATCCTCGGCAGAGCCTGTTCCCGAAATGCAAACGTCCGGCTCCTTGTCCCACACGGAAGGTGGCAGCCCGGAAAGCTGTTGCTGGTCTTCACCTTCCCCCTGCAGCCTATTCACAGGCACAACAGGTTTGGGGATCTGTGCTTGCCTAGAGAAGGACCATCTCACGGTGCGCATCCTCGGCAGAGCCTGTTCCCGAAAAGGCAAACGTCCGGCTCCTTGTCCCACACGGAAGGTGGCAGCCCGGAAAGCTGTTGCTGGTCTTCACCTTCCCCCTGCAGCCTAGTCACAGGCACAACAGGTTTGGGGATCTGTGCTTGCCCAGAGAAGGAACATCTCACGGTGCGCATCCTCGGCAGAGCCTGTTCCCGAAAAGGCAAACGTCCGGCTCCTTGTCCCACACGGAAGGTGGCAGCCCGGAAAGCTGTTGCTGGTCTTCACCTTCCCCCTGCGGCCTATTCACAGGCACAACAGGTTTTGGGATCTGTGCTTCCCCAGAGAAGGAACATCTCACGGTGCGCATCCTCGGCAGAGCCTGTTCCCGAAAAGGCAAACGTCCGGCTCCTTGTCCCACACGGAAGGTGGCAGCCCGGAAAGCTGTTGCTGGTCTTCACCTTCCCCCTGCAGCCTATTCACAGGCACAACAGTTTTGGGGAATCTGTGCTTGCCCAGAGAAGGAACATCTCACGGTGCGCATCCTCGGCAGAGCCTGTTCCCGAAAAGGCAAACGTCCGGCTCCTTGTCCCACACGGAAGGTGGCAGCCCTGAAAGCTCTTGCTGGTCTTCACCTTCCCCCTGCAGCCTATTCACAGGCACAACAGTTTTGGGGAATCTGTGCTTGCCCAGAGAAGGAACATCTCACGGTGCGCATCCTCGGCAGAGCCTGTTCCCGAAAAGGCAAACGTCCGGCTCCTTGTCCCACACGGAAGGTGGCAGCCCGGAAAGCTGTTGCTGGTCTTCACCTTCCCCCTGCAGCCTATTCACAGGCACAACAGGTTTGGGGATCTGTGCTTGCCCAGAGAAGGAACATCTCACGGTGCGCATCCTCGGCAGAGCCTGTTCCCGAAAAGGCAAACGTCCGGCTCCTTGTCCCACACGGAAGGTGGCAGCCCTGAAAGCTGTTGCTGGTCTTCACCTTCCCCCTGCAGCCTATTCACAGGCACAACAGGTTTGGGGATCTGTGCTTGCCCAGAGAAGGAACATCTCACGGTGCGCATCCTCGGCAGAGCCTGTTCCCGAAAAGGCAAACGTCCGGCTCCTTGTCCCACACGGAAGGTGGCAGCCCGGAAAGCTGTTGCTGGTCTTCACCTTCCCCCTGCAGCCTATTCACAGGCACAACAGGTTTTGGGATCTGTGCTTGCCCAGAGAAGGAACATCTCACGGTGCGCATCCTCGGCAGAGCCTGTTCCCGAAAAGGCAAACGTCCGGCTCCTTGTCCCACACGGAAGGTGGCAGCCCTGAAAGCTGTTGCTGGTCTTCACCTTCCCCCTGCAGCCTATTCACAGGCACAACAGGTTTGGGGATCTGTGCTTGCCCAGAGAAGGAACATCTCACGGTGCGCATCCTCGGCAGAGCCTGTTCCCGAAAAGGCAAACGTCCGGCTCCTTGTCCCACACGGAAGGTGGCAGCCCGGAAAGCTGTTGCTGGTCTTCACCTTCCCCCTGCAGCCTATTCACAGGCACAACAGGTTTGGGGATCTGTGCTTGCCCAGAGAAGGAACATCTCACGGTGCGCATCCTCGGCAGAGCCTGTTCCCGAAAAGGCAAACGTCCGGCTCCTTGTCCCACACGGAAGGTGGCAGCCCGGAAAGCTGTTGCTGGTCTTCACCTTCCCCCTGCAGCCTATTCACAGGCACAACAGGTTTGGGGATCTGTGCTTCCCCAGAGAAGGAACATCTCACGGTGCGCATCCTCGGCAGAGCCTGTTCCCGAAAAGGCAAACGTCCGGCTCCTTGTCCCACACGGAAGGTGGCAGCCCGGAAAGCTGTTGCTGGTCTTCACCTTCCCCCTGCAGCCTATTCACAGGCACAACAGTTTTGGGGAATCTGTGCTTGCCCAGAGAAGGACCATCTCACGGTGCGCATCCTCGGCAGAGCCTGTTCCCGAAAAGGCAAACGTCCGGCTCCTTGTCCCACACGGAAGGTGGCAGCCCTGAAAGCTGTTGCTGGTCTTCACCTTCCCCCTGCAGCCTATTCACAGGCACAACAGGTTTGGGGATCTGTGCTTGCCCAGAGAAGGAACATCTCACGGTGCGCATCCTCGGCAGAGCCTGTTCCCGAAAAGGCAAACGTCCGGCTCCTTGTCCCACACGGAAGGTGGCAGCCCGGAAAGCTGTTGCTGGTCTTCACCTTCCCCCTGCAGCCTATTCACAGGCACAACAGGTTTGGGGATCTGTGCTTGCGCAGAGAAGGAACATCTCACGGTGCGCATCCTCGGCAGAGCCTGTTCCCGAAAAGGCAAACGTCCGGCTCCTTGTCCCACACGGAAGGTGGCAGCCCGGAAAGCTGTTGCTGGTCTTCACCTTCCCCCTGCAGCCTATTCACAGGCACAACAGGTTTGGGGATCTGTGCTTGCGCAGAGAAGGAACATCTCACGGTGCGCATCCTCGGCAGAGCCTGTTCCCGAAAAGGCAAACGTCCGGCTCCTTGTCCCACACGGAAGGTGGCAGCCCGGAAAGCTGTTGCTGGTCTTCACCTTCCCCCTGCAGCCTATTCACAGGCACAACAGGTTTGGGGATCTGTGCTTGCCCAGAGAAGGAACATCTCACGGTGCGCATCCTCGGCAGAGCCTGTTCCCGAAAAGGCAAACGTCCGGCTCCTTGTCCCACACGGAAGGTGGCAGCCCGGAAAGCTGTTGCTGGTCTTCACCTTCCCCCTGCAGCCTAGTCACAGGCACAACAGGTTTGGGGATCTGTGCTTGCCCAGAGAAGGAACATCTCACGGTGCGCATCCTCGGCAGAGCCTGTTCCCGAAAAGGCAAACGTCCGGCTCCTTGTCCCACACGGAAGGTGGCAGCCCGGAAAGCTGTTGCTGGTCTTCACCTTCCCCCTGCAGCCTATTCACAGGCACAACAGGTTTGGGGATCTGTGCTTGCCCAAAGACGCAATCTCTCACGGTGCGCATCCTCGGCAGAGCCTGTTCCCGAAAAGGCAAACGTCCGGCTCCTTGTCCCACACGGAAGGTGGCAGCCCGGAAAGCTGTTGCTGGTCTTCCCCTTCCCCCTGCAGCCTATTCACAGGCACAACAGGTTTGGGGATCTGTGCTTGCCCAGAGAAGGAACATCTCACGGTGCGCATCCTCGGCAGAGCCTGTTCCCGAAAAGGCAAACGTCCGGCTCCTTGTCCCACACGGAAGGTGGCAGCCCGGAAAGCTGTTGCTGGTCTTCACCTTCCCCCTGCAGCCTAGTCACAGGCACAACAGGTTTGGGGATCTGTGCTTGCCCAGAGAAGGAACATCTCACGGTGCGCATCCTCGGCAGAGCCTGTTCCCGAAAAGGCAAACGTCCGGCTCCTTGTCCCACACGGAAGGTGGCAGCCCGGAAAGCTGTTGCTGGTCTTCACCTTCCCCCTGCAGCCTATTCACAGGCACAACAGGTTTTGGGATCTGTGCTTGCCCAGAGAAGGAACATCTCACGGTGCGCATCCTCGGCAGAGCCTGTTCCCGAAAAGGCAAACGTCCGGCTCCTTGTCCCACACGGAAGGTGGCAGCCCGGAAAGCTGTTGCTGGTCTTCACCTTCCCCCTGCAGCCTATTCACAGGCACAACAGGTTTTGGGATCTGTGCTTGCCCAGAGAAGGAACATCTCACGGTGCGCATCCTCGGCAGAGCCTGTTCCCGAAAAGGCAAACGTCCGGCTCCTTGTCCCACACGGAAGGTGGCAGCCCTGAAAGCTGTTGCTGGTCTTCACCTTCCCCCTGCAGCCTATTCACAGGCACAACAGGTTTGGGGATCTGTGCTTGCCCAAAGACGCAATCTCTCACGGTGCGCATCCTCGGCAGAGCCTGTTCCCGAAAAGGCAAACGTCCGGCTCCTTGTCCCACACGGAAGGTGGCAGCCCGGAAAGCTCTTGCTGGTCTTCACCTTCCCCCTGCAGCCTATTCACAGGCACAACAGGTTTGGGGATCTGTGCTTGCCCAGAGAAGGAACATCTCACGGTGCGCATCCTCGGCAGAGCCTGTTCCCGAAAAGGCAAACGTCCGGCTCCTTGTCCCACACGGAAGGTGGCAGCCCGGAAAGCTGTTGCTGGTCTTCACCTTCCCCCTGCAGCCTATTCACAGGCACAACAGGTTTGGGGATCTGTGCTTGCCCAGAGAAGGAACATCTCACGGTGCGCATCCTCGGCAGAGCCTGTTCCCGAAAAGGCAAACGTCCGGCTCCTTGTCCCACACGGAAGGTGGCAGCCCTGAAAGCTCTTGCTGGTCTTCACCTTCCCCCCTCGGCCTATTCACAGGCACAACAGGTTTGGGGATCTGTGCTTGCCCAGAGAATGAACATCTCACGGTGCGCATCCTCGGCAGAGCCTGTTCCCGAAAAGGCAAACGTCCGGCTCCTTGTCCCACACGGAAGGTGGCAGCCCGGAAAGCTGTTGCTGGTCTTCACCTTCCCCCTGCAGCCTATTCACAGGCACAACAGGTTTTGGGATCTGTGCTTGCGCAGAGAAGGAACATCTCACGGTGCGCATCCTCGGCAGAGCCTGTTCCCGAAAAGGCAAACGTCCGGCTCCTTGTCCCACACGGAAGGTGGCAGCCCGGAAAGCTGTTGCTGGTCTTCACCTTCCCCCTGCAGCCTATTCACAGGCACAACAGGTTTGGGGATCTGTGCTTGCCCAGAGAAGGAACATCTCACGGTGCGCATCCTCGGCAGAGCCTGTTCCCGAAAAGGCAAACGTCCGGCTCCTTGTCCCACACGGATGGTGGCAGCCCGGAAAGCTGTTGCTGGTCTTCACCTTCCCCCTGCAGCCTATTCACAGGCACAACAGGTTTGGGGATCTGTGCTTGCCCAGAGAAGGAACATCTCACGGTGCGCAGCCTCGGCAGAGCCTGTTCCCGAAAAGGCAAACGTCCGGCTCCTTGTCCCACACGGAAGGTGGCAGCCCTGAAAGCTCTTGCTGGTCTTCACCTTCCCCCTGCAGCCTATTCACAGGCACAACAGGTTTGGGGATCTGTGCTTGCCCAGAGAAGGAACATCTCACGGTGCGCATCCTCGGCAGAGCCTGTTCCCGAAAAGGCAAACGTCCGGCTCCTTGTCCCACACGGAAGGTGGCAGCCCGGAAAGCTGTTGCTGGTCTTCACCTTCCCCCTGCAGCCTATTCACAGGCACAACAGGTTTGGGGATCTCTGCTTGCCCAGAGAAGGAACATCTCACGGTGCGCATCCTCGGCAGAGCCTGTTCCCGAAAAGGCAAACGTCCGGCTCCTTGTCCCAGACGGAAGGTGGCAGCCCGGAAAGCTGTTGCTGGTCTTCACCTTCCCCCTGCAGCCTATTCACAGGCACAACAGGTTTGGGGATCTGTGCTTGCCCAGAGAAGGAACATCTCACGGTGCGCATCCTCGGCAGAGCCTGTTCCCGAAAAGGCAAACGTCCGGCTCCTTGTCCCACACGGAAGGTGGCAGCCCGGAAAGCTGTTGCTGGTCTTCACCTTCCCCCTGCAGCCTATTCACAGGCACAACAGGTTTGGGGATCTGTGCTTGCGCAGAGAAGGAACATCTCACGGTGCGCATCCTCGGCAGAGCCTGTTCCCGAAAAGGCAAACGTCCGGCTCCTTGTCCCACACGGATGGTGGCAGCCCTGAAAGCTGTTGCTGGTCTTCACCTTCCCCCTGCAGCCTATTCACAGGCACAACAGGTTTGGGGATCTGTGCTTGCCCAGAGAAGGAACATCTCACGGTGCGCATCCTCGGCAGAGCCTGTTCCCGAAAAGGCAAACGTCCGGCTCCTTGTCCCACACGGAAGGTGGCAGCCCGGAAAGCTGTTGCTGGTCTTCACCTTCCCCCTGCAGCCTATTCACAGGCACAACAGGTTTGGGGATCTGTGCTTGCCCAAAGACGCAATCTCTCACGGTGCGCATCCTCGGCAGAGCCTGTTCCCGAAAAGGCAAACGTCCGGCTCCTTGTCCCACACGGAAGGTGGCAGCCCGGAAAGCTCTTGCTGGTCTTCACCTTCCCCCTGCAGCCTATTCACAGGCACAACAGGTTTGGGGATCTGTGCTTGCGCAGAGAAGGAACATCTCACGGTGCGCATCCTCGGCAGAGCCTGTTCCCGAAAAGGCAAACGTCCGGCTCCTTGTCCCACACGGAAGGTGGCAGCCCGGAAAGCTGTTGCTGGTCTTCACCTTCCCCCTGCAGCCTATTCACAGGCACAACAGGTTTTGGGATCTGTGCTTGCCCAGAGAAGGACCATCTCACGGTGCGCATCCTCGGCAGAGCCTGTTCCCGAAAAGGCAAACGTCCGGCTCCTTGTCCCACACGGAAGGTGGCAGCCCTGAAAGCTGTTGCTGGTCTTCACCTTCCCCCTGCAGCCTATTCACAGGCACAACAGGTTTGGGGATCTGTGCTTGCCCAAAGACGCAATCTCTCACGGTGCGCATCCTCGGCAGAGCCTGTTCCCGAAAAGGCAAACGTCCGGCTCCTTGTCCCACACGGAAGGTGGCAGCCCGGAAAGCTCTTGCTGGTCTTCACCTTCCCCCTGCAGCCTATTCACAGGCACAACAGGTTTGGGGATCTGTGCTTGCCCAGAGAAGGAACATCTCACGGTGCGCATCCTCGGCAGAGCCTGTTCCCGAAAAGGCAAACGTCCGGCTCCTTGTCCCACACGGAAGGTGGCAGCCCGGAAAGCTGTTGCTGGTCTTCACCTTCCCCCTGCAGCCTATTCACAGGCACAACAGGTTTTGGGATCTGTGCTTGCGCAGAGAAGGAACATCTCACGGTGCGCAGCCTCGGCAGAGCCTGTTCCCAAAAAGGCAAACGTCCGGCTCCTTGTCCCACACGGAAGGTGGCAGCCCGGAAAGCTGTTGCTGGTCTTCACCTTCCCCCCTCGGCCTATTCACAGGCACAACAGGTTTTGGGATCTCTGCTTTCCCAAAGACGCAATCTCTCACGGTGCGCATCCTCGGCAGAGCCTGTTCCCGAAAAGGCAAACGTCCGGCTCCTTGTCCCACACGGAAGGTGGCAGCCCGGAAAGCTGTTGCTGGTCTTCACCTTCCCCCTGCAGCCTATTCACAGGCACAACAGGTTTGGGGATCTGTGCTTGCCCAAAGACGCAATCTCTCACGGTGCACATCCTCGGCAGAGCCTGTTCCCGAAAAGGCAAACGTCCGGCTCCTTGTCCCACACGGAAGGTGGCAGCCCGGAAAGCTGTTGCTGGTCTTCACCTTCCCCCTGCAGCCTATTCACAGGCACAACAGGTTTGGGGATCTGTGCTTGCCCAGAGAAGGAACATCTCACGGTGCGCATCCTCGGCAGAGCCTGTTCCCAAAAAGGCAAACGTCCGGCTCCTTGTCCCACACGGAAGGTGGCAGCCCGGAAAGCTCTTGCTGGTCTTCACCTTCCCCCTGCAGCCTATTCACAGGCACAACAGGTTTGGGGATCTGTGCTTGCGCAGAGAAGGAACATCTCACGGTGCGCATCCTCGGCAGAGCCTGTTCCCGAAAAGGCAAACGTCCGGCTCCTTGTCCCACACGGAAGGTGGCAGCCCGGAAAACTGTTGCTGGTCTTCACCTTCCCCCCTCGGCCTATTCACAGGCACAACAGGTTTTGGGATCTCTGCTTTCCCAAAGACGCAATCTCTCACGGTGCGCATCCTCGGCAGAGCCTGTTCCCGAAAAGGCAAACGTCCGGCTCCTTGTCCCACACGGAAGGTGGCAGCCCTGAAAGCTCTTGCTGGTCTTCACCTTCCCCCTGCAGCCTATTCACAGGCACAACAGGTTTGGGGATCTGTGCTTGCCCAAAGACGCAATCTCTCACGGTGCACATCCTCGGCAGAGCCTGTTCCCGAAAAGGCAAACGTCCGGCTCCTTGTCCCACACGGAAGGTGGCAGCCCGGAAAGCTGTTGCTGGTCTTCACCTTCCCCCTGCAGCCTATTCACAGGCACAACAGGTTTTGGGATCTGTGCTTGCCCAGAGAAGGAACATCTCACGGTGCGCATCCTCGGCAGAGCCTGTTCCCAAAAAGGCAAACGTCCGGCTCCTTGTCCCACACGGAAGGTGGCAGCCCGGAAAGCTGTTGCTGGTCTTCACCTTCCCCCTGCAGCCTATTCACAGGCACAACAGGTTTGGGGATCTGTGCTTGCGCAGAGAAGGAACATCTCACGGTGCGCATCCTCGGCAGAGCCTGTTCCCGAAAAGGCAAACGTCCGGCTCCTTGTCCCACACGGATGGTGGCAGCCCTGAAAGCTGTTGCTGGTCTTCACCTTCCCCCTGCAGCCTATTCACAGGCACAACAGGTTTGGGGATCTGTGCTTGCCCAGAGAAGGAACATCTCACGGTGCGCATCCTCGGCAGAGCCTGTTCCCGAAAAGGCAAACGTCCGGCTCCTTGTCCCACACGGAAGGTGGCAGCCCGGAAAGCTGTTGCTGGTCTTCACCTTCCCCCCTCGGCCTATTCACAGGCACAACAGGTTTTGGGATCTCTGCTTTCCCAAAGACGCAATCTCTCACGGTGCGCATCCTCGGCAGAGCCTGTTCCCGAAAAGGCAAACGTCCGGCTCCTTGTCCCACACGGAAGGTGGCAGCCCTGAAAGCTGTTGCTGGTCTTCACCTTCCCCCTGCAGCCTATTCACAGGCACAACAGGTTTGGGGATCTGTGCTTGCCCAAAGACGCAATCTCTCACGGTGCACATCCTCGGCAGAGCCTGTTCCCGAAAAGGCAAACGTCCGGCTCCTTGTCCCACACGGAAGGTGGCAGCCCGGAAAGCTGTTGCTGGTCTTCACCTTCCCCCTGCAGCCTATTCACAGGCACAACAGGTTTGGGGATCTGTGCTTGCCCAGAGAAGGAACATCTCACGGTGCGCATCCTCGGCAGAGCCTGTTCCCGAAAAGGCAAACCTCCGGCTCCTTGTCCCACACGGAAGGTGGCAGCCCGGAAAGCTGTTGCTGGTCTTCACCTTCCCCCCTCGGCCTATTCACAGGCACAACAGGTTTTGGGATCTCTGCTTTCCCAAAGACGCAATCTCTCACGGTGCGCATCCTCGGCAGAGCCTGTTCCCGAAAAGGCAAACGTCCGGCTCCTTGTCCCACACGGAAGGTGGCAGCCCGGAAAGCTCTTGCTGGTCTTCACCTTCCCCCTGCAGCCTATTCACAGGCACAACAGGTTTGGGGATCTGTGCTTGCCCAGAGAAGGAACATCTCACGGTGCGCATCCTCGGCAGAGCCTGTTCCCAAAAAGGCAAACGTCCGGCTCCTTGTCCCACACGGAAGGTGGCAGCCCGGAAAGCTGTTGCTGGTCTTCACCTTCCCCCTGCAGCCTATTCACAGGCACAACAGGTTTGGGGATCTGTGCTTGCGCAGAGAAGGAACATCTCACGGTGCGCATCCTCGGCAGAGCCTGTTCCCGAAAAGGCAAACGTCCGGCTCCTTGTCCCACACGGATGGTGGCAGCCCTGAAAGCTGTTGCTGGTCTTCACCTTCCCCCTGCAGCCTATTCACCGGCACAACAGGTTTGGGGATCTGTGCTTGCCCAGAGAAGGAACATCTCACGGTGCGCAGCCTCGGCAGAGCCTGTTCCCGAAAAGGCAAACGTCCGGCTCCTTGTCCCACACGGAAGGTGGCAGCCCGGAAAGCTCTTGCTGGTCTTCACCTTCCCCCTGCAGCCTATTCACAGGCACAACAGGTTTGGGGATCTGTGCTTGCCCAGAGAAGGAACATCTCACGGTGCGCATCCTCGGCAGAGCCTGTTCCCGAAAAGGCAAACGTCCAGCTCCTTGTCCCACACGGAAGGTGGCAGCCCGGAAAGCTGTTGCTGGTCTTCACCTTCCCCCTGCAGCCTATTCACAGGCACAACAGGTTTGGGGATCTCTGCTTGCCCAGAGAAGGAACATCTCACGGTGCGCATCCTCGGCAGAGCCTGTTCCCGAAAAGGCAAACGTCCGGCTCCTTGTCCCACACGGAAGGTGGCAGCCCTGAAAGCTGTTGCTGGTCTTCACCTTCCCCCTGCAGCCTATTCACAGGCACCACCGCACTGGGAATCTCTGCATTTCCAAAGACGCAATCTCTCACGGTGCGCATCCTCGGCAGAGCCTGTTCCCGAAAAGGCAAACGTCCGGCTCCTTGTCCCACACGGAAGGTGGCAGCCCGGAAAGCTCTTGCTGGTCTTCACCTTCCCCCTGCAGCCTATTCACAGGCACAACAGGTTTGGGGATCTGTGCTTGCCCAGAGAAGGAACATCTCACGGTGCGCATCCTCGGCAGAGCCTGTTCCCGAAAAGGCAAACGTCCAGCTCCTTGTCCCACACGGAAGGTGGCAGCCCGGAAAGCTCTTGCTGGTCTTCACCTTCCCCCTGCAGCCTATTCACAGGCACAACAGGTTTGGGGATCTGTGCTTGCCCAGAGAAGGAACATCTCACGGTGCGCATCCTCGGCAGAGCCTGTTCCCGAAAAGGCAAACGTCCGGCTCCTTGTCCCACACGGAAGGTGGCAGCCCTGAAAGCTGTTGCTGGTCTTCACCTTCCCCCTGCAGCCTATTCACAGGCACCACCGCACTGGGAATCTCTGCATTTCCAAAGACGCAATCTCTCACGGTGCGCATCCTCGGCAGAGCCTGTTCCCGAAAAGGCAAACGTCCGGCTCCTTGTCCCACACGGAAGGTGGCAGCCCTGAAAGCTGTTGCTGGTCTTCACCTTCCCCCTGCAGCCTATTCACAGGCACAACAGGTTTGGGGATCTGTGCTTGCCCAGAGAAGGAACATCTCACGGTGCGCATCCTCGGCAGAGCCTGTTCCCGAAAAGGCAAACGTCCGGCTCCTTGTCCCACACGGAAGGTGGCAGCCCGGAAAGCTCTTGCTGGTCTTCACCTTCCCCCTGCAGCCTATTCACAGGCACAACAGGTTTGGGGATCTGTGCTTGCCCAGAGAAGGAACATCTCACGGTGCGCATCCTCGGCAGAGCCTGTTCCCGAAAAGGCAAACGTCCGGCTCCTTGTCCCACACGGAAGGTGGCAGCCCGGAAAGCTGTTGCTGGTCTTCACCTTCCCCCTGCAGCCTATTCACAGGCACAACAGGTTTGGGGATCTGTGCTTGCGCAGAGAAGGAACATCTCACGGTGCGCATCCTCGGCAGAGCCTGTTCCCGAAAAGGCAAACGTCCGGCTCCTTGTCCCACACGGAAGGTGGCAGCCCGGAAAGCTCTTGCTGGTCTTCACCTTCCCCCTGCAGCCTATTCACAGGCACAACAGGTTTGGGGATCTGTGCTTGCCCAGAGAAGGAACATCTCACGGTGCGCATCCTCGGCAGAGCCTGTTCCCGAAAAGGCAAACGTCCGGCTCCTTGTCCCACACGGAAGGTGGCAGCCCGGAAAGCTCTTGCTGGTCTTCACCTTCCCCCTGCAGCCTATTCACAGGCACAACAGGTTTGGGGATCTGTGCTTGCCCAGAGAAGGAACATCTCACGGTGCGCATCCTCGGCAGAGCCTGTTCCCGAAAAGGCAAACGTCCGGCTCCTTGTCCCACACGGAAGGTGGCAGCCCGGAAAGCTCTTGCTGGTCTTCACCTTCCCCCTGCAGCCTATTCACAGGCACAACAGGTTTGGGGATCTGTGCTTGCCCAGAGAAGGAACATCTCACGGTGCGCATCCTCGGCAGAGCCTGTTCCCGAAAAGGCAAACGTCCGGCTCCTTGTCCCACACGGAAGGTGGCAGCCCGGAAAGCTGTTGCTGGTCTTCACCTTCCCCCTGCAGCCTAGTCACAGGCACAACAGGTTTGGGGATCTGTGCTTGCCCAGAGAAGGAACATCTCACGGTGCGCATCCTCGGCAGAGCCTGTTCCCGAAAAGGCAAACGTCCGGCTCCTTGTCCCACACGGAAGGTGGCAGCCCGGAAAGCTCTTGCTGGTCTTCACCTTCCCCCTGCAGCCTAGTCACAGGCAGAACAGGTTTGGGGATCTGTGCTTGCCCAGAGAAGGAACATCTCACGGTGCGCATCCTCGGCAGAGCCTGTTCCCGAAAAGGCAAACGTCCGGCTCCTTGTCCCACACGGAAGGTGGCAGCCCGGAAAGCTGTTGCTGGTCTTCACCTTCCCCCTGCAGCCTAGTCACAGGCACAACAGGTTTTGGGATCTGTGCTTGCCCAGAGAAGGAACATCTCACGGTGCGCATCCTCGGCAGAGCCTGTTCCCGAAAAGGCAAACGTCCGGCTCCTTGTCCCACACGGAAGGTGGCAGCCCGGAAAGCTGTTGCTGGTCTTCACCTTCCCCCTGCAGCCTATTCACAGGCACAACAGGTTTGGGGATCTCTGCTTGCCCAGAGAAGGAACATCTCACGGTGCGCATCCTCGGCAGAGCCTGTTCCCGAAAAGGCAAACGTCCGGCTCCTTGTCCCACACGGAAGGTGGCAGCCCGGAAAGCTCTTGCTGGTCTTCACCTTCCCCCTGCAGCCTATTCACAGGCACCACCGCACTGGGAATGTCTGCTTTCCCAAAGACGCAATCTCTCACGGTGCGCATCCTCGGCAGAGCCTGTTCCCGAAAAGGCAAACGTCCGGCTCCTTGTCCCACACGGAAGGTGGCAGCCCGGAAAGCTGTTGCTGGTCTTCACCTTCCCCCTGCAGCCTATTCACAGGCACAACAGGTTTGGGGATCTGTGCTTGCCCAGGGAAGGAACATCTCACGGTGCGCATCCTCGGCAGAGCCTGTTCCCGAAAAGGCAAACGTCCGGCTCCTTGTCCCACACGGAAGGTGGCAGCCCGGAAAGCTGTTGCTGGTCTTCACCTTCCCCCTGCAGCCTATTCACAGGCACAACAGGTTTGGGGATCTGTGCTTGCCCAGAGAAGGAACATCTCACGGTGCGCATCCTCGGCAGAGCCTGTTCCCGAAAAGGCAAACGTCCGGCTCCTTGTCCCACACGGAAGGTGGCAGCCCTGAAAGCTGTTGCTGGTCTTCACCTTCCCCCTGCAGCCTATTCACAGGCACAACAGGTTTTGGGATCTGTGCTTGCCCAGAGAAGGAACATCTCACGGTGCGCATCCTCGGCAGAGCCTGTTCCCGAAAAGGCAAACGTCCGGCTCCTTGTCCCACACGGAAGGTGGCAGCCCGGAAAGCTGTTGCTGGTCTTCACCTTCCCCCTGCAGCCTATTCACAGGCACAACAGGTTTTGGGATCTCTGCTTGCCCAGAGAAGGAACATCTCACGGTGCGCATCCTCGGCAGAGCCTGTTCCCGAAAAGGCAAACGTCCGGCTCCTTGTCCCACACGGAAGGTGGCAGCCCGGAAAGCTGTTGCTGGTCTTCACCTTCCCCCTGCAGCCTAGTCACAGGCACAACAGGTTTGGGGATCTGTGCTTGCCCAGAGAAGGAACATCTCACGGTGCGCATCCTCGGCAGAGCCTGTTCCCGAAAAGGCAAACGTCCGGCTCCTTGTCCCACACGGAAGGTGGCAGCCCGGAAAGCTCTTGCTGGTCTTCACCTTCCCCCTGCAGCCTATTCACAGGCACAACAGGTTTGGGGATCTGTGCTTGCCCAGAGAAGGAACATCTCACGGTGCGCATCCTCGGCAGAGCCTGTTCCCGAAAAGGCAAACGTCCGGCTCCTTGTCCCACACGGAAGGTGGCAGCCCGGAAAGCTGTTGCTGGTCTTCACCTTCCCCCTGCAGCCTATTCACAGGCACAACAGGTTTGGGGATCTGTGCTTGCCCAGAGAAGGAACATCTCACGGTGCGCATCCTCGGCAGAGCCTGTTCCCGAAAAGGCAAACGTCCGGCTCCTTGTCCCACACGGAAGGTGGCAGCCCGGAAAGCTCTTGCTGGTCTTCACCTTCCCCCTGCAGCCTATTCACAGGCACAACAGGTTTGGGGATCTGTGCTTGCCCAGAGAAGGAACATCTCACGGTGCGCATCCTCGGCAGAGCCTGTTCCCGAAAAGGCAAACGTCCGGCTCCTTGTCCCACACGGAAGGTGGCAGCCCGGAAAGCTCTTGCTGGTCTTCACCTTCCCCCTGCAGCCTATTCACAGGCACAACAGGTTTGGGGATCTGTGCTTGCCCAGAGAAGGAACATCTCACGGTGCGCATCCTCGGCAGAGCCTGTTCCCGAAAAGGCAAACGTCCGGCTCCTTGTCCCACACGGAAGGTGGCAGCCCGGAAAGCTCTTGCTGGTCTTCACCTTCCCCCTGCAGCCTATTCACAGGCACAACAGGTTTGGGGATCTCTGCTTGCCCAGAGAAGGAACATCTCACGGTGCGCATCCTCGGCAGAGCCTGTTCCCGAAAAGGCAAACGTCCGGCTCCTTGTCCCACACGGAAGGTGGCAGCCCGGAAAGCTGTTGCTGGTCTTCACCTTCCCCCTGCAGCCTAGTCACAGGCACAACAGGTTTGGGGATCTGTGCTTGCCCAGAGAAGGAACATCTCACGGTGCGCATCCTCGGCAGAGCCTGTTCCCGAAAAGGCAAACGTCCGGCTCCTTGTCCCACACGGAAGGTGGCAGCCCGGAAAGCTGTTGCTGGTCTTCACCTTCCCCCTGCAGCCTAGTCACAGGCACAACAGGTTTTGGGATCTGTGCTTGCCCAGAGAAGGAACATCTCACGGTGCGCATCCTCGGCAGAGCCTGTTCCCGAAAAGGCAAACGTCCGGCTCCTTGTCCCACACGGAAGGTGGCAGCCCGGAAAGCTCTTGCTGGTCTTCACCTTCCCCCTGCAGCCTATTCACAGGCACAACAGGTTTGGGGATCTGTGCTTGCGCAGAGAAGGAACATCTCACGGTGCGCATCCTCGGCAGAGCCTGTTCCCGAAAAGGCAAACGTCCGGCTCCTTGTCCCACACGGAAGGTGGCAGCCCGGAAAGCTCTTGCTGGTCTTCACCTTCCCCCTGCAGCCTATTCACAGGCACCACCGCACTGGGAATGTCTGCTTTCCCAAAGACGCAATCTCTCACGGTGCGCATCCTCGGCAGAGCCTGTTCCCGAAAAGGCAAACGTCCGGCTCCTTGTCCCACACGGAAGGTGGCAGCCCGGAAAGCTCTTGCTGGTCTTCACCTTCCCCCTGCAGCCTATTCACAGGCACAACAGGTTTGGGGATCTGTGCTTGCCCAGAGAAGGAACATCTCACGGTGCGCATCCTCGGCAGAGCCTGTTCCCGAAAAGGCAAACGTCCGGCTCCTTGTCCCACACGGAAGGTGGCAGCCCGGAAAGCTGTTGCTGGTCTTCACCTTCCCCCTGCAGCCTATTCACAGGCACAACAGGTTTGGGGATCTGTGCTTGCCCAGAGAAGGAACATCTCACGGTGCGCATCCTCGGCAGAGCCTGTTCCCGAAAAGGCAAACGTCCGGCTCCTTGTCCCACACGGAAGGTGGCAGCCCTGAAAGCTGTTGCTGGTCTTCACCTTCCCCCTGCAGCCTATTCACAGGCACAACAGGTTTTGGGATCTGTGCTTGCCCAGAGAAGGAACATCTCACGGTGCGCATCCTCGGCAGAGCCTGTTCCCGAAAAGGCAAACGTCTGGCTCCTTGTCCCACACGGAAGGTGGCAGCCCGGAAAGCTGTTGCTGGTCTTCACCTTCCCCCTGCAGCCTATTCACAGGCACAACAGGTTTGGGGATCTGTGCTTGCCCAGAGAAGGAACATCTCACGGTGCGCATCCTCGGCAGAGCCTGTTCCCGAAAAGGCAAACGTCCGGCTCCTTGTCCCACACGGAAGGTGGCAGCCCGGAAAGCTGTTGCTGGTCTTCACCTTCCCCCTGCAGCCTAGTCACAGGCACAACAGGTTTGGGGATCTGTGCTTGCCCAGAGAAGGAACATCTCACGGTGCGCATCCTCGGCAGAGCCTGTTCCCGAAAAGGCAAACGTCCGGCTCCTTGTCCCACACGGAAGGTGGCAGCCCGGAAAGCTGTTGCTGGTCTTCACCTTCCCCCTGCAGCCTATTCACAGGCACAACAGGTTTGGGGATCTGTGCTTGCCCAGAGAAGGAACATCTCACGGTGCGCATCCTCGGCAGAGCCTGTTCCCGAAAAGGCAAACGTCCGGCTCCTTGTCCCACACGGAAGGTGGCAGCCCGGAAAGCTGTTGCTGGTCTTCACCTTCCCCCTGCAGCCTATTCACAGGCACAACAGGTTTGGGGATCTGTGCTTGCCCAGAGAAGGAACATCTCACGGTGCGCATCCTCGGCAGAGCCTGTTCCCGAAAAGGCAAACGTCCGGCTCCTTGTCCCACACGGAAGGTGGCAGCCCGGAAAGCTGTTGCTGGTCTTCACCTTCCCCCTGCAGCCTATTCACAGGCACAACAGGTTTTGGGATCTGTGCTTGCCCAGAGAAGGAACATCTCACGGTGCGCATCCTCGGCAGAGCCTGTTCCCGAAAAGGCAAACGTCCGGCTCCTTGTCCCACACGGAAGGTGGCAGCCCTGAAAGCTGTTGCTGGTCTTCACCTTCCCCCTGCAGCCTATTCACAGGCACAACAGGTTTGGGGATCTGTGCTTGCGCAGAGAAGGACCATCTCACGGTGCGCATCCTCGGCAGAGCCTGTTCCCGAAAAGGCAAACGTCCGGCTCCTTGTCCCACACGGAAGGTGGCAGCCCGGAAAGCTGTTGCTGGTCTTCACCTTCCCCCTGCAGCCTATTCACAGGCACAACAGGTTTGGGGATCTGTGCTTGCGCAGAGAAGGAACATCTCACGGTGCGCATCCTCGGCAGAGCCTGTTCCCGAAAAGGCAAACGTCCGGCTCCTTGTCCCACACGGAAGGTGGCAGCCCGGAAAGCTGTTGCTGGTCTTCACCTTCCCCCTGCAGCCTATTCACAGGCACAACAGGTTTGGGGATCTGTGCTTGTCCAGAGAAGGAACATCTCACGGTGCGCATCCTCGGCAGAGCCTGTTCCCGAAAAGGCAAACGTCCGGCTCCTTGTCCCACACGGAAGGTGGCAGCCCGGAAAGCTCTTGCTGGTCTTCACCTTCCCCCTGCAGCCTATTCACAGGCACCACCGCACTGGGAATCTCTGCATTTCCAAAGACGCAATCTCTCACGGTGCGCATCCTCGGCAGAGCCTGTTCCCGAAAAGGCAAACGTCCGGCTCCTTGTCCCACACGGAAGGTGGCAGCCCGGAAAGCTGTTGCTGGTCTTCACCTTCCCCCTGCAGCCTATTCACAGGCACAACAGGTTTTGGGATCTCTGCTTGCCCAGAGAAGGAACATCTCACGGTGCGCATCCTCGGCAGAGCCTGTTCCCGAAAAGGCAAACGTCCGGCTCCTTGTCCCACACGGAAGGTGGCAGCCCGGAAAGCTGTTGCTGGTCTTCACCTTCCCCCTGCAGCCTATTCACAGGCACAACAGATTTTGGGATCTGTGCTTGCCCAGAGAAGGAACATCTCACGGTGCGCATCCTCGGCAGAGCCTGTTCCCGAAAAGGCAAACGTCCGGCTCCTTGTCCCACACGGAAGGTGGCAGCCCGGAAAGCTCTTGCTGGTCTTCACCTTCCCCCTGCAGCCTATTCACAGGCACAACAGGTTTGGGGATCTGTGCTTGCCCAGAGAAGGAACATCTCACGGTGCGCATCCTCGGCAGAGCCTGTTCCCGAAAAGGCAAACGTCCGGCTCCTTGTCCCACACGGAAGGTGGCAGCCCGGAAAGCTGTTGCTGGTCTTCACCTTCCCCCTGCAGCCTAGTCACAGGCACAACAGGTTTGGGGATCTGTGCTTGCCCAGAGAAGGAACATCTCACGGTGCGCATCCTCGGCAGAGCCTGTTCCCGAAAAGGCAAACGTCCGGCTCCTTGTCCCACACGGAAGGTGGCAGCCCGGAAAGCTGTTGCTGGTCTTCACCTTCCCCCTGCAGCCTAGTCACAGGCACAACAGGTTTGGGGATCTGTGCTTGCCCAGAGAAGGAACATCTCACGGTGCGCATCCTCGGCAGAGCCTGTTCCCGAAAAGGCAAACGTCCGGCTCCTTGTCCCACACGGAAGGTGGCAGCCCGGAAAGCTCTTGCTGGTCTTCACCTTCCCCCTGCAGCCTATTCACAGGCACAACAGGTTTGGGGATCTGTGCTTGCCCAGAGAAGGAACATCTCACGGTGCGCATCCTCGGCAGAGCCTGTTCCCGAAAAGGCAAACGTCCGGCTCCTTGTCCCACACGGAAGGTGGCAGCCCGGAAAGCTGTTGCTGGTCTTCACCTTCCCCCTGCAGCCTATTCACAGGCACAACAGGTTTGGGGATCTGTGCTTGCCCAGAGAAGGAACATCTCACGGTGCGCATCCTCGGCAGAGCCTGTTCCCGAAAAGGCAAACGTCCGGCTCCTTGTCCCACACGGAAGGTGGCAGCCCGGAAAGCTCTTGCTGGTCTTCACCTTCCCCCTGCAGCCTATTCACAGGCACAACAGGTTTGGGGATCTGTGCTTGCCCAGAGAAGGAACATCTCACGGTGCGCATCCTCGGCAGAGCCTGTTCCCGAAAAGGCAAACGTCCGGCTCCTTGTCCCACACGGAAGGTGGCAGCCCGGAAAGCTCTTGCTGGTCTTCACCTTCCCCCTGCAGCCTATTCACAGGCACAACAGGTTTGGGGATCTGTGCTTGCCCAGAGAAGGAACATCTCACGGTGCGCATCCTCGGCAGAGCCTGTTCCCGAAAAGGCAAACGTCCGGCTCCTTGTCCCACACGGAAGGTGGCAGCCCGGAAAGCTCTTGCTGGTCTTCACCTTCCCCCTGCAGCCTATTCACAGGCACAACAGGTTTGGGGATCTCTGCTTGCCCAGAGAAGGAACATCTCACGGTGCGCATCCTCGGCAGAGCCTGTTCCCGAAAAGGCAAACGTCCGGCTCCTTGTCCCACACGGAAGGTGGCAGCCCGGAAAGCTGTTGCTGGTCTTCACCTTCCCCCTGCAGCCTAGTCACAGGCACAACAGGTTTGGGGATCTGTGCTTGCCCAGAGAAGGAACATCTCACGGTGCGCATCCTCGGCAGAGCCTGTTCCCGAAAAGGCAAACGTCCGGCTCCTTGTCCCACACGGAAGGTGGCAGCCCGGAAAGCTGTTGCTGGTCTTCACCTTCCCCCTGCAGCCTAGTCACAGGCACAACAGGTTTTGGGATCTGTGCTTGCCCAGAGAAGGAACATCTCACGGTGCGCATCCTCGGCAGAGCCTGTTCCCGAAAAGGCAAACGTCCGGCTCCTTGTCCCACACGGAAGGTGGCAGCCCGGAAAGCTCTTGCTGGTCTTCACCTTCCCCCTGCAGCCTATTCACAGGCACAACAGGTTTGGGGATCTGTGCTTGCGCAGAGAAGGAACATCTCACGGTGCGCATCCTCGGCAGAGCCTGTTCCCGAAAAGGCAAACGTCCGGCTCCTTGTCCCACACGGAAGGTGGCAGCCCGGAAAGCTCTTGCTGGTCTTCACCTTCCCCCTGCAGCCTATTCACAGGCACCACCGCACTGGGAATGTCTGCTTTCCCAAAGACGCAATCTCTCACGGTGCGCATCCTCGGCAGAGCCTGTTCCCGAAAAGGCAAACGTCCGGCTCCTTGTCCCACACGGAAGGTGGCAGCCCGGAAAGCTCTTGCTGGTCTTCACCTTCCCCCTGCAGCCTATTCACAGGCACAACAGGTTTGGGGATCTGTGCTTGCCCAGAGAAGGAACATCTCACGGTGCGCATCCTCGGCAGAGCCTGTTCCCGAAAAGGCAAACGTCCGGCTCCTTGTCCCACACGGAAGGTGGCAGCCCGGAAAGCTGTTGCTGGTCTTCACCTTCCCCCTGCAGCCTATTCACAGGCACAACAGGTTTGGGGATCTGTGCTTGCCCAGAGAAGGAACATCTCACGGTGCGCATCCTCGGCAGAGCCTGTTCCCGAAAAGGCAAACGTCCGGCTCCTTGTCCCACACGGAAGGTGGCAGCCCTGAAAGCTGTTGCTGGTCTTCACCTTCCCCCTGCAGCCTATTCACAGGCACAACAGGTTTTGGGATCTGTGCTTGCCCAGAGAAGGAACATCTCACGGTGCGCATCCTCGGCAGAGCCTGTTCCCGAAAAGGCAAACGTCCGGCTCCTTGTCCCACACGGAAGGTGGCAGCCCGGAAAGCTGTTGCTGGTCTTCACCTTCCCCCTGCAGCCTATTCACAGGCACAACAGGTTTGGGGATCTGTGCTTGCCCAGAGAAGGAACATCTCACGGTGCGCATCCTCGGCAGAGCCTGTTCCCGAAAAGGCAAACGTCCGGCTCCTTGTCCCACACGGAAGGTGGCAGCCCGGAAAGCTGTTGCTGGTCTTCACCTTCCCCCTGCAGCCTAGTCACAGGCACAACAGGTTTGGGGATCTGTGCTTGCCCAGAGAAGGAACATCTCACGGTGCGCATCCTCGGCAGAGCCTGTTCCCGAAAAGGCAAACGTCCGGCTCCTTGTCCCACACGGAAGGTGGCAGCCCGGAAAGCTCTTGCTGGTCTTCACCTTCCCCCTGCAGCCTATTCACAGGCACAACAGGTTTGGGGATCTGTGCTTGCCCAGAGAAGGAACATCTCACGGTGCGCATCCTCGGCAGAGCCTGTTCCCGAAAAGGCAAACGTCCGGCTCCTTGTCCCACACGGAAGGTGGCAGCCCGGAAAGCTGTTGCTGGTCTTCACCTTCCCCCTGCAGCCTATTCACAGGCACAACAGGTTTGGGGATCTGTGCTTGCCCAGAGAAGGAACATCTCACGGTGCGCATCCTCGGCAGAGCCTGTTCCCGAAAAGGCAAACGTCCGGCTCCTTGTCCCACACGGAAGGTGGCAGCCCGGAAAGCTGTTGCTGGTCTTCACCTTCCCCCTGCAGCCTAGTCACAGGCACAACAGGTTTGGGGATCTGTGCTTGCCCAGAGAAGGAACATCTCACGGTGCGCATCCTCGGCAGAGCCTGTTCCCGAAAAGGCAAACGTCCGGCTCCTTGTCCCACACGGAAGGTGGCAGCCCTGAAAGCTGTTGCTGGTCTTCACCTTCCCCCTGCAGCCTATTCACAGGCACAACAGGTTTGGGGATCTGTGCTTGCGCAGAGAAGGACCATCTCACGGTGCGCATCCTCGGCAGAGCCTGTTCCCGAAAAGGCAAACGTCCGGCTCCTTGTCCCACACGGAAGGTGGCAGCCCGGAAAGCTGTTGCTGGTCTTCACCTTCCCCCTGCAGCCTAGTCACAGGCACAACAGGTTTGGGGATCTGTGCTTGCCCAGAGAAGGAACATCTCACGGTGCGCATCCTCGGCAGAGCCTGTTCCCGAAAAGGCAAACGTCCGGCTCCTTGTCCCACACGGAAGGTGGCAGCCCGGAAAGCTCTTGCTGGTCTTCACCTTCCCCCTGCAGCCTATTCACAGGCACAACAGGTTTGGGGATCTGTGCTTGTCCAGAGAAGGAACATCTCACGGTGCGCATCCTCGGCAGAGCCTGTTCCCGAAAAGGCAAACGTCCGGCTCCTTGTCCCACACGGAAGGTGGCAGCCCGGAAAGCTCTTGCTGGTCTTCACCTTCCCCCTGCAGCCTATTCACAGGCACCACCGCACTGGGAATCTCTGCATTTCCAAAGACGCAATCTCTCACGGTGCGCATCCTCGGCAGAGCCTGTTCCCGAAAAGGCAAACGTCCGGCTCCTTGTCCCACACGGAAGGTGGCAGCCCGGAAAGCTGTTGCTGGTCTTCACCTTCCCCCTGCAGCCTATTCACAGGCACAACAGGTTTTGGGATCTCTGCTTGCCCAGAGAAGGAACATCTCACGGTGCGCATCCTCGGCAGAGCCTGTTCCCGAAAAGGCAAACGTCCGGCTCCTTGTCCCACACGGAAGGTGGCAGCCCGGAAAGCTGTTGCTGGTCTTCACCTTCCCCCTGCAGCCTATTCACAGGCACAACAGATTTTGGGATCTGTGCTTGCCCAGAGAAGGAACATCTCACGGTGCGCATCCTCGGCAGAGCCTGTTCCCGAAAAGGCAAACGTCCGGCTCCTTGTCCCACACGGAAGGTGGCAGCCCGGAAAGCTCTTGCTGGTCTTCACCTTCCCCCTGCAGCCTATTCACAGGCACAACAGGTTTGGGGATCTGTGCTTGCCCAGAGAAGGAACATCTCACGGTGCGCATCCTCGGCAGAGCCTGTTCCCGAAAAGGCAAACGTCCGGCTCCTTGTCCCACACGGAAGGTGGCAGCCCGGAAAGCTGTTGCTGGTCTTCACCTTCCCCCTGCAGCCTAGTCACAGGCACAACAGGTTTGGGGATCTGTGCTTGCCCAGAGAAGGAACATCTCACGGTGCGCATCCTCGGCAGAGCCTGTTCCCGAAAAGGCAAACGTCCGGCTCCTTGTCCCACACGGAAGGTGGCAGCCCGGAAAGCTGTTGCTGGTCTTCACCTTCCCCCTGCAGCCTATTCACAGGCACAACAGGTTTGGGGATCTGTGCTTGCCCAGAGAAGGAACATCTCACGGTGCGCATCCTCGGCAGAGCCTGTTCCCGAAAAGGCAAACGTCCGGCTCCTTGTCCCACACAGAAGGTGGCAGCCCGGAAAGCTGTTGCTGGTCTTCACCTTCCCCCTGCAGCCTATTCACAGGCACAACAGGTTTGGGGATCTGTGCTTGCGCAGAGAAGGAACATCTCACGGTGCGCATCCTCGGCAGAGCCTGTTCCCGAAAAGGCAAACGTCCGGCTCCTTGTCCCACACGGAAGGTGGCAGCCCGGAAAGCTGTTGCTGGTCTTCACCTTCCCCCTGCAGCCTATTCACAGGCACAACAGGTTTTGGGATCTGTGCTTGCCCAGAGAAGGAACATCTCACGGTGCGCATCCTCGGCAGAGCCTGTTCCCGAAAAGGCAAACGTCCGGCTCCTTGTCCCACACGGAAGGTGGCAGCCCGGAAAGCTCTTGCTGGTCTTCACCTTCCCCCTGCAGCCTATTCACAGGCACAACAGGTTTGGGGATCTGTGCTTGCGCAGAGAAGGAACATCTCACGGTGCGCATCCTCGGCAGAGCCTGTTCCCGAAAAGGCAAACGTCCGGCTCCTTGTCCCACACGGAAGGTGGCAGCCCGGAAAGCTCTTGCTGGTCTTCACCTTCCCCCTGCAGCCTATTCACAGGCACCACCGCACTGGGAATGTCTGCTTTCCCAAAGACGCAATCTCTCACGGTGCGCATCCTCGGCAGAGCCTGTTCCCGAAAAGGCAAACGTCCGGCTCCTTGTCCCACACGGAAGGTGGCAGCCCGGAAAGCTGTTGCTGGTCTTCACCTTCCCCCTGCAGCCTATTCACAGGCACAACAGGTTTGGGGATCTGTGCTTGCCCAGAGAAGGAACATCTCACGGTGCGCATCCTCGGCAGAGCCTGTTCCCGAAAAGGCAAACGTCCGGCTCCTTGTCCCACACGGATGGTGGCAGCCCGGAAAGCTGTTGCTGGTCTTCACCTTCCCCCTGCAGCCTATTCACAGGCACAACAGGTTTGGGGATCTGTGCTTGCCCAGGGAAGGAACATCTCACGGTGCGCATCCTCGGCAGAGCCTGTTCCCGAAAAGGCAAACGTCCGGCTCCTTGTCCCACACGGAAGGTGGCAGACCTGAAAGCTGTTGCTGGTCTTCACCTTCCCCCTGCAGCCTATTCACAGGCACAACAGGTTTTGGGATCTCTGCTTGCCCAGAGAAGGAACATCTCACGGTGCGCATCCTCGGCAGAGCCTGTTCCCGAAAAGGCAAACGTCCGGCTCCTTGTCCCACACGGAAGGTGGCAGCCCGGAAAGCTGTTGCTGGTCTTCACCTTCCCCCTGCAGCCTATTCACAGGCACAAAAGGTTTGGGGATCTGTGCTTGCCCAGAGAAGGAACATCTCACGGTGCGCATCCTCGGCAGAGCCTGTTCCCGAAAAGGCAAACGTCCGGCTCCTTGTCCCACACGGAAGGTGGCAGCCCGGAAAGCTCTTGCTGGTCTTCACCTTCCCCCTGCAGCCTATTCACAGGCACAACAGGTTTGGGGATCTGTGCTTGCCCAGAGAAGGAACATCTCACGGTGCGCATCCTCGGCAGAGCCTGTTCCCGAAAAGGCAAACGTCCGGCTCCTTGTCCCACACGGAAGGTGGCAGCCCGGAAAGCTGTTGCTGGTCTTCACCTTCCCCCTGCAGCCTATTCACAGGCACAACAGGTTTTGGGATCTCTGCTTGCCCAGAGAAGGAACATCTCACGGTGCGCATCCTCGGCAGAGCCTGTTCCCGAAAAGGCAAACGTCCGGCTCCTTGTCCCACACGGAAGGTGGCAGCCCGGAAAGCTGTTGCTGGTCTTCACCTTCCCCCTGCAGCCTATTCACAGGCACAACAGGTTTGGGGATCTGTGCTTGCCCAGAGAAGGAACATCTCACGGTGCGCATCCTCGGCAGAGCCTGTTCCCGAAAAGGCAAACGTCCGGCTCCTTGTCCCACACGGAAGGTGGCAGCCCGGAAAGCTCTTGCTGGTCTTCACCTTCCCCCTGCAGCCTATTCACAGGCACAACAGGTTTTGGGATCTGTGCTTGCCCAGAGAAGGAACATCTCACGGTGCGCATCCTCGGCAGAGCCTGTTCCCGAAAAGGCAAACGTCCGGCTCCTTGTCCCACACGGAAGGTGGCAGCCCGGAAAGCTGTTGCTGGTCTTCACCTTCCCCCTGCAGCCTATTCACAGGCACAACAGGTTTTGGGATCTGTGCTTGCCCAGAGAAGGAACATCTCACGGTGCGCATCCTCGGCAGAGCCTGTTCCCGAAAAGGCAAACGTCCGGCTCCTTGTCCCACACGGAAGGTGGCAGCCCGGAAAGCTGTTGCTGGTCTTCACCTTCCCCCTGCAGCCTAGTCACAGGCACAACAGGTTTGGGGATCTGTGCTTGCCCAGAGAAGGAACATCTCACGGTGCGCATCCTCGGCAGAGCCTGTTCCCGAAAAGGCAAACGTCCGGCTCCTTGTCCCACACGGAAGGTGGCAGCCCGGAAAGCTCTTGCTGGTCTTCACCTTCCCCCTGCAGCCTAGTCACAGGCACAACAGGTTTTGGGATCTCTGCTTGCCCAGAGAAGGAACATCTCACGGTGCGCATCCTCGGCAGAGCCTGTTCCCGAAAAGGCAAACGTCCGGCTCCTTGTCCCACACGGAAGGTGGCAGCCCGGAAAGCTGTTGCTGGTCTTCACCTTCCCCCTGCAGCCTATTCACAGGCACAACAGGTTTGGGGATCTGTGCTTGCCCAGAGAAGGAACATCTCACGGTGCGCATCCTCGGCAGAGCCTGTTCCCGAAAAGGCAAACGTCCGGCTCCTTGTCCCACACGGAAGGTGGCAGCCCGGAAAGCTCTTGCTGGTCTTCACCTTCCCCCTGCAGCCTATTCACAGGCACCACCGCACTGGGAATGTCTGCTTTCCCAAAGACGCAATCTCTCACGGTGCGCATCCTCGGCAGAGCCTGTTCCCGAAAAGGCAAACGTCCGGCTCCTTGTCCCACACGGAAGGTGGCAGCCCGGAAAGCTCTTGCTGGTCTTCACCTTCCCCCTGCAGCCTATTCACAGGCACAACAGGTTTGGGGATCTGTGCTTGCCCAGAGAAGGAACATCTCACGGTGCGCATCCTCGGCAGAGCCTGTTCCCGAAAAGGCAAACGTCCGGCTCCTTGTCCCACACGGAAGGTGGCAGCCCTGAAAGCTGTTGCTGGTCTTCACCTTCCCCCTGCAGCCTATTCACAGGCACAACAGGTTTGGGGATCTGTGCTTGCCCAGAGAAGGAACATCTCACGGTGCGCATCCTCGGCAGAGCCTGTTCCCGAAAAGGCAAACGTCCGGCTCCTTGTCCCACACGGAAGGTGGCAGCCCGGAAAGCTGTTGCTGGTCTTCACCTTCCCCCTGCAGCCTATTCACAGGCACAACAGGTTTGGGGATCTGTGCTTGCCCAGAGAAGGAACATCTCACGGTGCGCATCCTCGGCAGAGCCTGTTCCCGAAAAGGCAAACGTCCGGCTCCTTGTCCCACACGGAAGGTGGCAGCCCGGAAAGCTCTTGCTGGTCTTCACCTTCCCCCTGCAGCCTAGTCACAGGCACAACAGGTTTGGGGATCTGTGCTTGCCCAGAGAAGGAACATCTCACGGTGCGCATCCTCGGCAGAGCCTGTTCCCGAAAAGGCAAACGTCCGGCTCCTTGTCCCACACGGAAGGTGGCAGCCCGGAAAGCTGTTGCTGGTCTTCACCTTCCCCCTGCAGCCTAGTCACAGGCACAACAGGTTTGGGGATCTGTGCTTGCCCAGAGAAGGAACATCTCACGGTGCGCATCCTCGGCAGAGCCTGTTCCCGAAAAGGCAAACGTCCGGCTCCTTGTCCCACACGGAAGGTGGCAGCCCGGAAAGCTCTTGCTGGTCTTCACCTTCCCCCTGCAGCCTATTCACAGGCACCACCGCACTGGGAATGTCTGCTTTCCCAAAGACGCAATCTCTCACGGTGCGCATCCTCGGCAGAGCCTGTTCCCGAAAAGGCAAACGTCCGGCTCCTTGTCCCACACGGAAGGTGGCAGCCCGGAAAGCTCTTGCTGGTCTTCACCTTCCCCCTGCAGCCTATTCACAGGCACAACAGGTTTGGGGATCTGTGCTTGCCCAGAGAAGGAACATCTCACGGTGCGCATCCTCGGCAGAGCCTGTTCCCGAAAAGGCAAACGTCCGGCTCCTTGTCCCACACGGAAGGTGGCAGCCCGGAAAGCTCTTGCTGGTCTTCACCTTCCCCCTGCAGCCTATTCACAGGCACAACAGGTTTGGGGATCTGTGCTTGCCCAGAGAAGGAACATCTCACGGTGCGCATCCTCGGCAGAGCCTGTTCCCGAAAAGGCAAACGTCCGGCTCCTTGTCCCACACGGAAGGTGGCAGCCCTGAAAGCTGTTGCTGGTCTTCACCTTCCCCCTGCAGCCTATTCACAGGCACAACAGGTTTGGGGATCTGTGCTTGCCCAGAGAAGGAACATCTCACGGTGCGCATCCTCGGCAGAGCCTGTTCCCGAAAAGGCAAACGTCCGGCTCCTTGTCCCACACGGAAGGTGGCAGCCCGGAAAGCTGTTGCTGGTCTTCACCTTCCCCCTGCAGCCTATTCACAGGCACAACAGGTTTGGGGATCTGTGCTTGCCCAGAGAAGGAACATCTCACGGTGCGCATCCTCGGCAGAGCCTGTTCCCGAAAAGGCAAACGTCCGGCTCCTTGTCCCACACGGAAGGTGGCAGCCCGGAAAGCTGTTGCTGGTCTTCACCTTCCCCCTGCAGCCTAGTCACAGGCACAACAGGTTTGGGGATCTGTGCTTGCCCAGAGAAGGAACATCTCACGGTGCGCATCCTCGGCAGAGCCTGTTCCCGAAAAGGCAAACGTCCGGCTCCTTGTCCCACACGGAAGGTGGCAGCCCGGAAAGCTCTTGCTGGTCTTCACCTTCCCCCTGCAGCCTATTCACAGGCACAACAGGTTTTGGGATCTGTGCTTGCCCAGAGAAGGAACATCTCACGGTGCGCATCCTCGGCAGAGCCTGTTCCCGAAAAGGCAAACGTCCGGCTCCTTGTCCCACACGGAAGGTGGCAGCCCGGAAAGCTGTTGCTGGTCTTCACCTTCCCCCTGCAGCCTAGTCACAGGCACAACAGGTTTGGGGATCTGTGCTTGCCCAGAGAAGGAACATCTCACGGTGCGCATCCTCGGCAGAGCCTGTTCCCGAAAAGGCAAACGTCCGGCTCCTTGTCCCACACGGAAGGTGGCAGCCCGGAAAGCTGTTGCTGGTCTTCACCTTCCCCCTGCAGCCTATTCACAGGCACAACAGGTTTTGGGATCTGTGCTTGCCCAGAGAAGGACCATCTCACGGTGCGCATCCTCGGCAGAGCCTGTTCCCGAAAAGGCAAACGTCCGGCTCCTTGTCCCACACGGAAGGTGGCAGCCCGGAAAGCTGTTGCTGGTCTTCACCTTCCCCCTGCAGCCTATTCACAGGCACAACAGGTTTGGGGATCTGTGCTTGCCCAGAGAAGGAACATCTCACGGTGCGCATCCTCGGCAGAGCCTGTTCCCGAAAAGGCAAACGTCCGGCTCCTTGTCCCACACGGAAGGTGGCAGCCCGGAAAGCTCTTGCTGGTCTTCACCTTCCCCCTGCAGCCTATTCACAGGCACAACAGGTTTGGGGATCTGTGCTTGCCCAGAGAAGGAACATCTCACGGTGCGCATCCTCGGCAGAGCCTGTTCCCGAAAAGGCAAACGTCCGGCTCCTTGTCCCACACGGAAGGTGGCAGCCCGGAAAGCTGTTGCTGGTCTTCACCTTCCCCCTGCAGCCTATTCACAGGCACAACAGGTTTGGGGATCTGTGCTTGCCCAGAGAAGGAACATCTCACGGTGCGCATCCTCGGCAGAGCCTGTTCCCGAAAAGGCAAACGTCCGGCTCCTTGTCCCACACGGAAGGTGGCAGCCCGGAAAGCTGTTGCTGGTCTTCACCTTCCCCCTGCAGCCTATTCACAGGCACAACAGGTTTGGGGATCTGTGCTTGTCCAGAGAAGGAACATCTCACGGTGCGCATCCTCGGCAGAGCCTGTTCCCGAAAAGGCAAACGTCCGGCTCCTTGTCCCACACGGAAGGTGGCAGCCCGGAAAGCTCTTGCTGGTCTTCACCTTCCCCCTGCAGCCTATTCACAGGCACCACCGCACTGGGAATCTCTGCATTTCCAAAGACGCAATCTCTCACGGTGCGCATCCTCGGCAGAGCCTGTTCCCGAAAAGGCAAACGTCCGGCTCCTTGTCCCACACGGAAGGTGGCAGCCCGGAAAGCTGTTGCTGGTCTTCACCTTCCCCCTGCAGCCTATTCACAGGCACAACAGGTTTTGGGATCTGTGCTTGCCCAGAGAAGGAACATCTCACGGTGCGCATCCTCGGCAGAGCCTGTTCCCGAAAAGGCAAACGTCCGGCTCCTTGTCCCACACGGAAGGTGGCAGCCCGGAAAGCTGTTGCTGGTCTTCACCTTCCCCCTGCAGCCTATTCACAGGCACAACAGATTTTGGGATCTGTGCTTGCCCAGAGAAGGAACATCTCACGGTGCGCATCCTCGGCAGAGCCTGTTCCCGAAAAGGCAAACGTCCGGCTCCTTGTCCCACACGGAAGGTGGCAGCCCGGAAAGCTGTTGCTGGTCTTCACCTTCCCCCTGCAGCCTATTCACAGGCACAACAGGTTTGGGAATCTGTGCTTGCCCAGAGAAGGAACATCTCACGGTGCGCATCCTCGGCAGAGCCTGTTCCCGAAAAGGCAAACGTCCGGCTCCTTGTCCCACACGGAAGGTGGCAGCCCGGAAAGCTGTTGCTGGTCTTCACCTTCCCCCTGCAGCCTAGTCACAGGCACAACAGGTTTTGGGATCTGTGCTTGCCCAGAGAAGGAACATCTCACGGTGCGCATCCTCGGCAGAGCCTGTTCCCGAAAAGGCAAACGTCCGGCTCCTTGTCCCACACGGAAGGTGGCAGCCCGGAAAGCTGTTGCTGGTCTTCACCTTCCCCCTGCAGCCTATTCACAGGCACAACAGGTTTGGGGATCTGTGCTTGCCCAGAGAAGGAACATCTCACGGTGCGCATCCTCGGCAGAGCCTGTTCCCGAAAAGGCAAACCTCCGGCTCCTTGTCCCACACGGAAGGTGGCAGCCCGGAAAGCTCTTGCTGGTCTTCACCTTCCCCCTGCAGCCTATTCACAGGCACAACAGGTTTGGGGATCTGTGCTTGCCCAGAGAAGGAACATCTCACGGTGCGCATCCTCGGCAGAGCCTGTTCCCGAAAAGGCAAACGTCCGGCTCCTTGTCCCACACGGAAGGTGGCAGCCCGGAAAGCTGTTGCTGGTCTTCACCTTCCCCCTGCAGCCTATTCACAGGCACAACAGGTTTTGGGATCTGTGCTTGCCCAGAGAAGGAACATCTCACGGTGCGCATCCTCGGCAGAGCCTGTTCCCGAAAAGGCAAACGTCCGGCTCCTTGTCCCACACGGAAGGTGGCAGCCCGGAAAGCTGTTGCTGGTCTTCACCTTCCCCCTGCAGCCTATTCACAGGCACAACAGGTTTGGGGATCTGTGCTTGCCCAGAGAAGGAACATCTCACGGTGCGCATCCTCGGCAGAGCCTGTTCCCGAAAAGGCAAACGTCCGGCTCCTTGTCCCACACGGAAGGTGGCAGACCTGAAAGCTGTTGCTGGTCTTCACCTTCCCCCTGCAGCCTATTCACAGGCACAACAGGTTTTGGGATCTCTGCTCGCCCAGAGAAGGAACATCTCACGGTGCGCATCCTCGGCAGAGCCTGTTCCCGAAAAGGCAAACGTCCGGCTCCTTGTCCCACACGGAAGGTGGCAGCCCGGAAAGCTGTTGCTGGTCTTCACCTTCCCCCTGCAGCCTAGTCACAGGCACAACAGGTTTGGGGATCTGTGCTTGCCCAGAGAAGGACCATCTCACGGTGCGCATCCTCGGCAGAGCCTGTTCCCGAAAAGGCAAACGTCCGGCTCCTTGTCCCACACGGAAGGTGGCAGCCCGGAAAGCTGTTGCTGGTCTTCACCTTCCCCCTGCAGCCTATTCACAGGCACAACAGGTTTGGGGATCTGTGCTTGCCCAGAGAAGGAACATCTCACGGTGCGCATCCTCGGCAGAGCCTGTTCCCGAAAAGGCAAACGTCCGGCTCCTTGTCCCACACGGAAGGTGGCAGCCCGGAAAGCTGTTGCTGGTCTTCACCTTCCCCCTGCAGCCTATTCACAGGCACAACAGATTTTGGGATCTGTGCTTGCCCAGAGAAGGAACATCTCACGGTGCGCATCCTCGGCAGAGCCTGTTCCCGAAAAGGCAAACGTCCGGCTCCTTGTCCCACACGGAAGGTGGCAGCCCGGAAAGCTGTTGCTGGTCTTCACCTTCCCCCTGCAGCCTATTCACAGGCACAACAGGTTTGGGGATCTGTGCTTGCCCAGAGAAGGAACATCTCACGGTGCGCATCCTCGGCAGAGCCTGTTCCCGAAAAGGCAAACGTCCGGCTCCTTGTCCCACACGGAAGGTGGCAGCCCGGAAAGCTGTTGCTGGTCTTCACCTTCCCCCTGCAGCCTATTCACAGGCACAACAGGTTTGGGGATCTGTGCTTGCCCAGAGAAGGAACATCTCACGGTGCGCATCCTCGGCAGAGCCTGTTCCCGAAAAGGCAAACGTCCGGCTCCTTGTCCCACACGGAAGGTGGCAGCCCGGAAAGCTGTTGCTGGTCTTCACCTTCCCCCTGCAGCCTATTCACAGGCACAACAGGTTTTGGGATCTGTGCTTGCCCAGAGAAGGAACATCTCACGGTGCGCATCCTCGGCAGAGCCTGTTCCCGAAAAGGCAAACGTCCGGCTCCTTGTCCCACACGGAAGGTGGCAGCCCGGAAAGCTGTTGCTGGTCTTCACCTTCCCCCTGCAGCCTAGTCACAGGCACAACAGGTTTGGGGATCTGTGCTTGCCCAGAGAAGGAACATCTCACGGTGCGCATCCTCGGCAGAGCCTGTTCCCGAAAAGGCAAACGTCCGGCTCCTTGTCCCACACGGAAGGTGGCAGCCCGGAAAGCTCTTGCTGGTCTTCACCTTCCCCCTGCAGCCTAGTCACAGGCACAACAGGTTTTGGGATCTGTGCTTGCCCAGAGAAGGAACATCTCACGGTGCGCATCCTCGGCAGAGCCTGTTCCCGAAAAGGCAAACGTCCGGCTCCTTGTCCCACACGGAAGGTGGCAGCCCGGAAAGCTGTTGCTGGTCTTCACCTTCCCCCTGCAGCCTAGTCACAGGCACAACAGGTTTGGGGATCTGTGCTTGCCCAGAGAAGGAACATCTCACGGTGCGCATCCTCGGCAGAGCCTGTTCCCGAAAAGGCAAACGTCCGGCTCCTTGTCCCACACGGAAGGTGGCAGGCCGGAAAGCTCTTGCTGGTCTTCACCTTCCCCCTGCAGCCTATTCACAGGCACAACAGGTTTGGGGATCTGTGCTTGCCCAGAGAAGGACCATCTCACGGTGCGCATCCTCGGCAGAGCCTGTTCCCGAAAAGGCAAACGTCCGGCTCCTTGTCCCACACGGAAGGTGGCAGCCCGGAAAGCTGTTGCTGGTCTTCACCTTCCCCCTGCAGCCTATTCACAGGCACAACAGGTTTGGGGATCTGTGCTTGCCCAGAGAAGGAACATCTCACGGTGCGCATCCTCGGCAGAGCCTGTTCCCGAAAAGGCAAACGTCCGGCTCCTTGTCCCACACGGAAGGTGGCAGCCCGGAAAGCTGTTGCTGGTCTTCACCTTCCCCCTGCAGCCTATTCACAGGCACAACAGGTTTTGGGATCTGTGCTTGCCCAGAGAAGGAACATCTCACGGTGCGCATCCTCGGCAGAGCCTGTTCCCGAAAAGGCAAACGTCCGGCTCCTTGTCCCACACGGAAGGTGGCAGCCCGGAAAGCTGTTGCTGGTCTTCACCTTCCCCCTGCAGCCTATTCACAGGCACAACAGGTTTGGGGATCTGTGCTTGCCCAGAGAAGGAACATCTCACGGTGCGCATCCTCGGCAGAGCCTGTTCCCGAAAAGGCAAACGTCCGGCTCCTTGTCCCACACGGAAGGTGGCAGCCCTGAAAGCTCTTGCTGGTCTTCACCTTCCCCCTGCAGCCTATTCACAGGCACAACAGGTTTGGGGATCTGTGCTTGCCCAGAGAAGGAACATCTCACGGTGCGCATCCTCGGCAGAGCCTGTTCCCGAAAAGGCAAACCTCCGGCTCCTTGTCCCACACAGAAGGTGGCAGCCCGGAAAGCTCTTGCTGGTCTTCACCTTCCCCCTGCAGCCTATTCACAGGCACAACAGGTTTGGGGATCTGTGCTTGCGCAGAGAAGGAACATCTCACGGTGCGCATCCTCGGCAGAGCCTGTTCCCGAAAAGGCAAACGTCCGGCTCCTTGTCCCACACGGAAGGTGGCAGCCCGGAAAGCTGTTGCTGGTCTTCACCTTCCCCCTGCAGCCTATTCACAGGCACAACAGGTTTTGGGATCTGTGCTTGCCCAGAGAAGGAACATCTCACGGTGCGCATCCTCGGCAGAGCCTGTTCCCGAAAAGGCAAACCTCCGGCTCCTTGTCCCACACGGAAGGTGGCAGCCCGGAAAGCTGTTGCTGGTCTTCACCTTCCCCCTGCAGCCTATTCACAGGCACAACAGGTTTGGGGATCTGTGCTTGCCCAGAGAAGGAACATCTCACGGTGCGCATCCTCGGCAGAGCCTGTTCCCGAAAAGGCAAACGTCCGGCTCCTTGTCCCACACGGAAGGTGGCAGCCCGGAAAGCTGTTGCTGGTCTTCACCTTCCCCCTGCAGCCTATTCACCGGCACAACAGGTTTGGGGATCTGTGCTTGCCCAGAGAAGGAACATCTCACGGTGCGCATCCTCGGCAGAGCCTGTTCCCGAAAAGGCAAACGTCCGGCTCCTTGTCCCACACGGAAGGTGGCAGCCCGGAAAGCTCTTGCTGGTCTTCACCTTCCCCCTGCAGCCTAGTCACAGGCACCACCGCACTGGGAATCTCTGCATTTCCAAAGACGCAATCTCTCACGGTGCGCATCCTCGGCAGAGCCTGTTCCCGAAAAGGCAAACGTCCGGCTCCTTGTCCCACACGGAAGGTGGCAGCCCGGAAAGCTCTTGCTGGTCTTCACCTTCCCCCTGCAGCCTATTCACAGGCACAACAGGTTTTGGGATCTGTGCTTGCCCAGAGAAGGAACATCTCACGGTGCGCATCCTCGGCAGAGCCTGTTCCCGAAAAGGCAAACGTCCGGCTCCTTGTCCCACACGGAAGGTGGCAGCCCGGAAAGCTCTTGCTGGTCTTCACCTTCCCCCTGCAGCCTATTCACAGGCACAACAGGTTTGGGGATCTGTGCTTGCCCAGAGAAGGAACATCTCACGGTGCGCATCCTCGGCAGAGCCTGTTCCCGAAAAGGCAAACGTCCGGCTCCTTGTCCCACACGGAAGGTGGCAGCCCGGAAAGCTGTTGCTGGTCTTCACCTTCCCCCTGCAGCCTAGTCACAGGCACAACAGGTTTGGGGATCTGTGCTTGCCCAGAGAAGGAACATCTCACGGTGCGCATCCTCGGCAGAGCCTGTTCCCGAAAAGGCAAACGTCCGGCTCCTTGTCCCACACGGAAGGTGGCAGCCCGGAAAGCTCTTGCTGGTCTTCACCTTCCCCCTGCAGCCTATTCACAGGCACCACCGCACTGGGAATGTCTGCTTTCCCAAAGACGCAATCTCTCACGGTGCGCATCCTCGGCAGAGCCTGTTCCCGAAAAGGCAAACGTCCGGCTCCTTGTCCCACACGGAAGGTGGCAGCCCGGAAAGCTGTTGCTGGTCTTCACCTTCCCCCTGCAGCCTATTCACAGGCACAACAGGTTTGGGGATCTGTGCTTGCCCAGAGAAGGAACATCTCACGGTGCGCATCCTCGGCAGAGCCTGTTCCCGAAAAGGCAAACGTCCGGCTCCTTGTCCCACACGGATGGTGGCAGCCCGGAAAGCTGTTGCTGGTCTTCACCTTCCCCCTGCAGCCTATTCACAGGCACAACAGGTTTTGGGATCTGTGCTTGCCCAGGGAAGGAACATCTCACGGTGCGCATCCTCGGCAGAGCCTGTTCCCGAAAAGGCAAACGTCCGGCTCCTTGTCCCACACGGAAGGTGGCAGACCTGAAAGCTGTTGCTGGTCTTCACCTTCCCCCTGCAGCCTATTCACAGGCACAACAGGTTTTGGGATCTCTGCTTGCCCAGAGAAGGAACATCTCACGGTGCGCATCCTCGGCAGAGCCTGTTCCCGAAAAGGCAAACGTCCGGCTCCTTGTCCCACACGGAAGGTGGCAGCCCGGAAAGCTCTTGCTGGTCTTCACCTTCCCCCTGCAGCCTAGTCACAGGCACAACAGGTTTGGGGATCTGTGCTTGCCCAGAGAAGGAACATCTCACGGTGCGCATCCTCGGCAGAGCCTGTTCCCGAAAAGGCAAACGTCCGGCTCCTTGTCCCACACGGAAGGTGGCAGCCCGGAAAGCTCTTGCTGGTCTTCACCTTCCCCCTGCAGCCTATTCACAGGCACAACAGGTTTGGGGATCTGTGCTTGCCCAGAGAAGGAACATCTCACGGTGCGCATCCTCGGCAGAGCCTGTTCCCGAAAAGGCAAACGTCCGGCTCCTTGTCCCACACGGAAGGTGGCAGCCCGGAAAGCTGTTGCTGGTCTTCACCTTCCCCCTGCAGCCTATTCACAGGCACAACAGGTTTGGGGATCTGTGCTTGCCCAGAGAAGGAACATCTCACGGTGCGCATCCTCGGCAGAGCCTGTTCCCGAAAAGGCAAACGTCCGGCTCCTTGTCCCACACGGAAGGTGGCAGCCCGGAAAGCTCTTGCTGGTCTTCACCTTCCCCCTGCAGCCTATTCACAGGCACAACAGGTTTGGGGATCTGTGCTTGCCCAGAGAAGGAACATCTCACGGTGCGCATCCTCGGCAGAGCCTGTTCCCGAAAAGGCAAACGTCCGGCTCCTTGTCCCACACGGAAGGTGGCAGCCCTGAAAGCTGTTGCTGGTCTTCACCTTCCCCCTGCAGCCTATTCACAGGCACAACAGGTTTGGGGATCTGTGCTTGCGCAGAGAAGGACCATCTCACGGTGCGCATCCTCGGCAGAGCCTGTTCCCGAAAAGGCAAACGTCCGGCTCCTTGTCCCACACGGAAGGTGGCAGCCCGGAAAGCTGTTGCTGGTCTTCACCTTCCCCCTGCAGCCTATTCACAGGCACAACAGGTTTTGGGATCTGTGCTTGCCCAGAGAAGGAACATCTCACGGTGCGCATCCTCGGCAGAGCCTGTTCCCGAAAAGGCAAACGTCCGGCTCCTTGTCCCACACGGAAGGTGGCAGCCCGGAAAGCTGTTGCTGGTCTTCACCTTCCCCCTGCAGCCTAGTCACAGGCACAACAGGTTTGGGGATCTGTGCTTGCCCAGAGAAGGAACATCTCACGGTGCGCATCCTCGGCAGAGCCTGTTCCCGAAAAGGCAAACGTCCGGCTCCTTGTCCCACACGGAAGGTGGCAGCCCGGAAAGCTGTTGCTGGTCTTCACCTTCCCCCTGCAGCCTAGTCACAGGCACAACAGGTTTTGGGATCTGTGCTTGCCCAGAGAAGGAACATCTCACGGTGCGCATCCTCGGCAGAGCCTGTTCCCGAAAAGGCAAACGTCCGGCTCCTTGTCCCACACGGAAGGTGGCAGCCCGGAAAGCTGTTGCTGGTCTTCACCTTCCCCCTGCAGCCTATTCACAGGCACAACAGGTTTGGGGATCTGTGCTTGCCCAGAGAAGGAACATCTCACGGTGCGCATCCTCGGCAGAGCCTGTTCCCGAAAAGGCAAACGTCCGGCTCCTTGTCCCACACGGAAGGTGGCAGCCCGGAAAGCTGTTGCTGGTCTTCACCTTCCCCCTGCAGCCTATTCACAGGCACAACAGGTTTGGGGATCTGTGCTTGCCCAGAGAAGGAACATCTCACGGTGCGCATCCTCGGCAGAGCCTGTTCCCGAAAAGGCAAACGTCCGGCTCCTTGTCCCACACGGAAGGTGGCAGCCCTGAAAGCTGTTGCTGGTCTTCACCTTCCCCCTGCAGCCTATTCACAGGCACAACAGGTTTTGGGATCTGTGCTTGCCCAGAGAAGGAACATCTCACGGTGCGCATCCTCGGCAGAGCCTGTTCCCGAAAAGGCAAACGTCCGGCTCCTTGTCCCACACGGAAGGTGGCAGCCCTGAAAGCTGTTGCTGGTCTTCACCTTCCCCCTGCAGCCTATTCACAGGCACAACAGGTTTTGGGATCTGTGCTTGCCCAGAGAAGGAACATCTCACGGTGCGCATCCTCGGCAGAGCCTGTTCCCGAAAAGGCAAACGTCCGGCTCCTTGTCCCACACGGAAGGTGGCAGCCCGGAAAGCTGTTGCTGGTCTTCACCTTCCCCCTGCAGCCTAGTCACAGGCACAACAGGTTTGGGGATCTGTGCTTGCCCAGAGAAGGACCATCTCACGGTGCGCAGCCTCGGCAGAGCCTGTTCCCGAAAAGGCAAACGTCCGGCTCCTTGTCCCACACGGAAGGTGGCAGCCCGGAAAGCTGTTGCTGGTCTTCACCTTCCCCCTGCAGCCTATTCACAGGCACAACAGGTTTGGGGATCTGTGCTTGCCCAGAGAAGGAACATCTCACGGTGCGCATCCTCGGCAGAGCCTGTTCCCGAAAAGGCAAACGTCCGGCTCCTTGTCCCACACGGAAGGTGGCAGCCCGGAAAGCTCTTGCTGGTCTTCACCTTCCCCCTGCAGCCTATTCACAGGCACAACAGGTTTGGGGATCTGTGCTTGCCCAGAGAAGGAACATCTCACGGTGCGCATCCTCGGCAGAGCCTGTTCCCGAAAAGGCAAACGTCCGGCTCCTTGTCCCACACGGAAGGTGGCAGCCCGGAAAGCTCTTGCTGGTCTTCACCTTCCCCCTGCAGCCTATTCACAGGCACAACAGGTTTGGGGATCTGTGCTTGCCCAGAGAAGGACCATCTCACGGTGCGCATCCTCGGCAGAGCCTGTTCCCGAAAAGGCAAACGTCCGGCTCCTTGTCCCACACGGAAGGTGGCAGCCCGGAAAGCTGTTGCTGGTCTTCACCTTCCCCCTGCAGCCTATTCACAGGCACAACAGGTTTGGGGATCTGTGCTTGCCCAGAGAAGGAACATCTCACGGTGCGCATCCTCGGCAGAGCCTGTTCCCGAAAAGGCAAACGTCCGGCTCCTTGTCCCACACGGAAGGTGGCAGCCCGGAAAGCTGTTGCTGGTCTTCACCTTCCCCCTGCAGCCTATTCACAGGCACAACAGGTTTTGGGATCTGTGCTTGCCCAGAGAAGGAACATCTCACGGTGCGCATCCTCGGCAGAGCCTGTTCCCGAAAAGGCAAACGTCCGGCTCCTTGTCCCACACGGAAGGTGGCAGCCCGGAAAGCTCTTGCTGGTCTTCACCTTCCCCCTGCAGCCTATTCACAGGCACAACAGGTTTGGGGATCTGTGCTTGCCCAGAGAAGGAACATCTCACGGTGCGCATCCTCGGCAGAGCCTGTTCCCGAAAAGGCAAACGTCCGGCTCCTTGTCCCACACGGAAGGTGGCAGCCCTGAAAGCTCTTGCTGGTCTTCACCTTCCCCCTGCAGCCTATTCACAGGCACAACAGGTTTGGGGATCTGTGCTTGCCCAGAGAAGGAACATCTCACGGTGCGCATCCTCGGCAGAGCCTGTTCCCGAAAAGGCAAACCTCCGGCTCCTTGTCCCACACAGAAGGTGGCAGCCCGGAAAGCTGTTGCTGGTCTTCACCTTCCCCCTGCAGCCTATTCACAGGCACAACAGGTTTGGGGATCTGTGCTTGCGCAGAGAAGGAACATCTCACGGTGCGCATCCTCGGCAGAGCCTGTTCCCGAAAAGGCAAACGTCCGGCTCCTTGTCCCACACGGAAGGTGGCAGCCCGGAAAGCTGTTGCTGGTCTTCACCTTCCCCCTGCAGCCTATTCACAGGCACAACAGGTTTGGGGATCTGTGCTTCCCCAGAGAAGGAACATCTCACGGTGCGCATCCTCGGCAGAGCCTGTTCCCGAAAAGGCAAACGTCCGGCTCCTTGTCCCACACGGAAGGTGGCAGCCCGGAAAGCTGTTGCTGGTCTTCACCTTCCCCCTGCAGCCTATTCACAGGCACAACAGGTTTGGGGATCTGTGCTTGCCCAGAGAAGGAACATCTCACGGTGCGCATCCTCGGCAGAGCCTGTTCCCGAAAAGGCAAACGTCCGGCTCCTTGTCCCACACGGAAGGTGGCAGCCCGGAAAGCTCTTGCTGGTCTTCACCTTCCCCCTGCAGCCTATTCACCGGCACAACAGGTTTGGGGATCTGTGCTTGCCCAGAGAAGGAACATCTCACGGTGCGCATCCTCGGCAGAGCCTGTTCCCGAAAAGGCAAACGTCCGGCTCCTTGTCCCACACGGAAGGTGGCAGCCCGGAAAGCTCTTGCTGGTCTTCATCTTCCCCCTGCAGCCTATTCACAGGCACAACAGGTTTGGGGATCTGTGCTTGCCCAGAGAAGGAACATCTCACGGTGCGCATCCTCGGCAGAGCCTGTTCCCGAAAAGGCAAACGTCCGGCTCCTTGTCCCACACGGAAGGTGGCAGCCCGGAAAGCTCTTGCTGGTCTTCACCTTCCCCCTGCAGCCTATTCACAGGCACAACAGGTTTGGGGATCTGTGCTTGCCCAGAGAAGGAACATCTCACGGTGCGCATCCTCGGCAGAGCCTGTTCCCGAAAAGGCAAACGTCCGGCTCCTTGTCCCACACGGAAGGTGGCAGCCCGGAAAGCTCTTGCTGGTCTTCACCTTCCCCCTGCAGCCTATTCACAGGCACAACAGGTTTGGGGATCTGTGCTTGCCCAGAGAAGGAACATCTCACGGTGCGCATCCTCGGCAGAGCCTGTTCCCGAAAAGGCAAACGTCCGGCTCCTTGTCCCACACGGAAGGTGGCAGCCCTGAAAGCTGTTGCTGGTCTTCACCTTCCCCCTGCAGCCTATTCACAGGCACAACAGGTTTGGGGATCTGTGCTTGCCCAGAGAAGGAACATCTCACGGTGCGCATCCTCGGCAGAGCCTGTTCCCGAAAAGGCAAACGTCCGGCTCCTTGTCCCACACGGAAGGTGGCAGCCCGGAAAGCTCTTGCTGGTCTTCACCTTCCCCCTGCAGCCTATTCACAGGCACCACCGCACTGGGAATCTCTGCATTTCCAAAGACGCAATCTCTCACGGTGCGCATCCTCGGCAGAGCCTGTTCCCGAAAAGGCAAACGTCCGGCTCCTTGTCCCACACGGAAGGTGGCAGCCCGGAAAGCTCTTGCTGGTCTTCACCTTCCCCCTGCAGCCTATTCACAGGCACAACAGGTTTTGGGATCTGTGCTTGCCCAGAGAAGGAACAGCTCACGGTGCGCATCCTCGGCAGAGCCTGTTCCCGAAAAGGCAAACGTCCGGCTCCTTGTCCCACACGGAAGGTGGCAGCCCGGAAAGCTGTTGCTGGTCTTCACCTTCCCCCTGCAGCCTAGTCACAGGCACAACAGGTTTGGGGATCTGTGCTTGCCCAGAGAAGGAACATCTCACGGTGCGCATCCTCGGCAGAGCCTGTTCCCGAAAAGGCAAACGTCCGGCTCCTTGTCCCACACGGAAGGTGGCAGCCCTGAAAGCTGTTGCTGGTCTTCACCTTCCCCCTGCAGCCTATTCACAGGCACAACAGGTTTGGGGATCTGTGCTTGCCCAGAGAAGGAACATCTCACGGTGCGCATCCTCGGCAGAGCCTGTTCCCGAAAAGGCAAACGTCCGGCTCCTTGTCCCACACGGAAGGTGGCAGCCCGGAAAGCTGTTGCTGGTCTTCACCTTCCCCCTGCAGCCTATTCACAGGCACAACAGGTTTGGGGATCTGTGCTTGCGCAGAGAAGGAACATCTCACGGTGCGCATCCTCGGCAGAGCCTGTTCCCGAAAAGGCAAACGTCCGGCTCCTTGTCCCACACGGAAGGTGGCAGCCCTGAAAGCTGTTGCTGGTCTTCACCTTCCCCCTGCAGCCTATTCACCGGCACAACAGGTTTTGGGATCTGTGCTTGCCCAGAGAAGGAACATCTCACGGTGCGCATCCTCGGCAGAGCCTGTTCCCGAAAAGGCAAACGTCCGGCTCCTTGTCCCACACGGAAGGTGGCAGCCCTGAAAGCTGTTGCTGGTCTTCACCTTCCCCCTGCAGCCTATTCACAGGCACAACAGGTTTGGGGATCTGTGCTTGCCCAGAGAAGGAACATCTCACGGTGCGCATCCTCGGCAGAGCCTGTTCCCGAAAAGGCAAACGTCCGGCTCCTTGTCCCACACGGAAGGTGGCAGCCCGGAAAGCTGTTGCTGGTCTTCACCTTCCCCCTGCAGCCTAGTCACAGGCACAACAGGTTTGGGGATCTGTGCTTGCCCAGAGAAGGAACATCTCACGGTGCGCATCCTCGGCAGAGCCTGTTCCCGAAAAGGCAAACGTCCGGCTCCTTGTCCCACACGGAAGGTGGCAGCCCTGAAAGCTGTTGCTGGTCTTCACCTTCCCCCTGCAGCCTATTCACAGGCACAACAGGTTTGGGGATCTGTGCTTGCCCAGAGAAGGAACATCTCACGGTGCGCATCCTCGGCAGAGCCTGTTCCCGAAAAGGCAAACGTCCGGCTCCTTGTCCCACACGGAAGGTGGCAGCCCGGAAAGCTGTTGCTGGTCTTCACCTTCCCCCTGCAGCCTATTCACAGGCACAACAGGTTTGGGGATCTGTGCTTGCGCAGAGAAGGAACATCTCACGGTGCGCATCCTCGGCAGAGCCTGTTCCCGAAAAGGCAAACGTCCGGCTCCTTGTCCCACACGGAAGGTGGCAGCCCTGAAAGCTGTTGCTGGTCTTCACCTTCCCCCTGCAGCCTATTCACCGGCACAACAGGTTTTGGGATCTGTGCTTGCCCAGAGAAGGAACATCTCACGGTGCGCATCCTCGGCAGAGCCTGTTCCCGAAAAGGCAAACGTCCGGCTCCTTGTCCCACACGGAAGGTGGCAGCCCTGAAAGCTGTTGCTGGTCTTCACCTTCCCCCTGCAGCCTATTCACAGGCACAACAGGTTTGGGGATCTGTGCTTGCCCAGAGAAGGAACATCTCACGGTGCGCATCCTCGGCAGAGCCTGTTCCCGAAAAGGCAAACGTCCGGCTCCTTGTCCCACACGGAAGGTGGCAGCCCGGAAAGCTGTTGCTGGTCTTCACCTTCCCCCTGCAGCCTATTCACAGGCACAACAGGTTTGGGGATCTGTGCTTGCGCAGAGAAGGAACATCTCACGGTGCGCATCCTCGGCAGAGCCTGTTCCCGAAAAGGCAAACGTCCGGCTCCTTGTCCCACACGGAAGGTGGCAGCCCGGAAAGCTGTTGCTGGTCTTCACCTTCCCCCTGCAGCCTATTCACAGGCACCACCGCACTGGGAATGTCTGCATTTCCCAAAGACGCAATCTCTCACGGTGCGCATCCTCGGCAGAGCCTGTTCCCGAAAAGGCAAACGTCCGGCTCCTTGTCCCACACGGAAGGTGGCAGCCCGGAAAGCTGTTGCTGGTCTTCACCTTCCCCCTGCAGCCTATTCACAGGCACAACAGGTTTGGGGATCTGTGCTTGCCCAGAGAAGGAACATCTCACGGTGCGCATCCTCGGCAGAGCCTGTTCCCGAAAAGGCAAACGTCCGGCTCCTTGTCCCACACGGATGGTGGCAGCCCTGAAAGCTCTTGCTGGTCTTCACCTTCCCCCTGCAGCCTATTCACAGGCACAACAGGTTTGGGGATCTGTGCTTGCCCAGAGAAGGAACATCTCACGGTGCACATCCTCGGCAGAGCCTGTTCCCGAAAAGGCAAACGTCCGGCTCCTTGTCCCACACGGAAGGTGGCAGACCTGAAAGCTGTTGCTGGTCTTCACCTTCCCCCTGCAGCCTATTCACAGGCACAACAGGTTTTGGGATCTCTGCTTGCGCAGAGAAGGAACATCTCACGGTGCGCATCCTCGGCAGAGCCTGTTCCCGAAAAGGCAAACGTCCGGCTCCTTGTCCCACACGGAAGGTGGCAGCCCTGAAAGCTGTTGCTGGTCTTCACCTTCCCCCTGCAGCCTATTCACAGGCACAACAGGTTTGGGGATCTGTGCTTGCCCAGAGAAGGAACATCTCACGGTGCACATCCTCGGCAGAGCCTGTTCCCGAAAAGGCAAACGTCCGGCTCCTTGTCCCACACGGAAGGTGGCAGACCTGAAAGCTGTTGCTGGTCTTCACCTTCCCCCTGCAGCCTATTCACAGGCACAACAGGTTTTGGGATCTCTGCTTGCGCAGAGAAGGAACATCTCACGGTGCGCATCCTCGGCAGAGCCTGTTCCCGAAAAGGCAAACGTCCGGCTCCTTGTCCCACACGGAAGGTGGCAGCCCTGAAAGCTGTTGCTGGTCTTCACCTTCCCCCTGCAGCCTATTCACAGGCACAACAGGTTTTGGGATCTGTGCTTGCCCAGAGAAGGAACATCTCACGGTGCGCATCCTCGGCAGAGCCTGTTCCCGAAAAGGCAAACGTCCAGCTCCTTGTCCCACACGGAAGGTGGCAGCCCGGAAAGCTGTTGCTGGTCTTCACCTTCCCCCAGCAGCCTATTCACAGGCACAACAGGTTTGGGGATCTGTGCTTGCCTAGAGAAGGACCATCTCACGGTGCGCATCCTCGGCAGAGCCTGTTCCCGAAAAGGCAAACGTCCGGCTCCTTGTCCCACACGGAAGGTGGCAGCCCGGAAAGCTGTTGCTGGTCTTCACCTTCCCCCTGCAGCCTATTCACAGGCACAACAGGTTTGGGGATCTGTGCTTGCCCAGAGAAGGAACATCTCACGGTGCGCATCCTCGGCAGAGCCTGTTCCCGAAAAGGCAAACGTCCGGCTCCTTGTCCCACACGGAAGGTGGCAGCCCGGAAAGCTGTTGCTGGTCTTCACCTTCCCCCTGCAGCCTATTCACCGGCACAACAGGTTTGGGGATCTGTGCTTGCCCAGAGAAGGAACATCTCACGGTGCGCATCCTCGGCAGAGCCTGTTCCCGAAAAGGCAAACGTCCGGCTCCTTGTCCCACACGGAAGGTGGCAGCCCGGAAAGCTCTTGCTGGTCTTCACCTTCCCCCTGCAGCCTAGTCACAGGCACCACCGCACTGGGAATCTCTGCATTTCCAAAGACGCAATCTCTCACGGTGCGCATCCTCGGCAGAGCCTGTTCCCGAAAAGGCAAACGTCCGGCTCCTTGTCCCACACGGAAGGTGGCAGCCCGGAAAGCTGTTGCTGGTCTTCACCTTCCCCCTGCAGCCTATTCACAGGCACAACAGGTTTTGGGATCTGTGCTTGCCCAGAGAAGGAACATCTCACGGTGCACATCCTCGGCAGAGCCTGTTCCCGAAAAGGCAAACGTCCGGCTCCTTGTCCCACACGGAAGGTGGCAGCCCGGAAAGCTCTTGCTGGTCTTCACCTTCCCCCTGCAGCCTATTCACAGGCACAACAGGTTTGGGGATCTGTGCTTGCCCAGAGAAGGAACATCTCACGGTGCGCATCCTCGGCAGAGCCTGTTCCCGAAAAGGCAAACGTCCGGCTCCTTGTCCCACACGGAAGGTGGCAGCCCGGAAAGCTGTTGCTGGTCTTCACCTTCCCCCTGCAGCCTAGTCACAGGCACAACAGGTTTGGGGATCTGTGCTTGCCCAGAGAAGGAACATCTCACGGTGCGCATCCTCGGCAGAGCCTGTTCCCGAAAAGGCAAACGTCCGGCTCCTTGTCCCACACGGAAGGTGGCAGCCCGGAAAGCTCTTGCTGGTCTTCACCTTCCCCCTGCAGCCTATTCACAGGCACCACCGCACTGGGAATGTCTGCTTTCCCAAAGACGCAATCTCTCACGGTGCGCATCCTCGGCAGAGCCTGTTCCCGAAAAGGCAAACGTCCGGCTCCTTGTCCCACACGGAAGGTGGCAGCCCGGAAAGCTGTTGCTGGTCTTCACCTTCCCCCTGCAGCCTATTCACAGGCACAACAGGTTTGGGGATCTGTGCTTGCCCAGAGAAGGAACATCTCACGGTGCGCATCCTCGGCAGAGCCTGTTCCCGAAAAGGCAAACGTCCGGCTCCTTGTCCCACACGGATGGTGGCAGCCCGGAAAGCTGTTGCTGGTCTTCACCTTCCCCCTGCAGCCTATTCACAGGCACAACAGGTTTTGGGATCTGTGCTTGCCCAGGGAAGGAACATCTCACGGTGCGCATCCTCGGCAGAGCCTGTTCCCGAAAAGGCAAACGTCCGGCTCCTTGTCCCACACGGAAGGTGGCAGACCTGAAAGCTGTTGCTGGTCTTCACCTTCCCCCTGCAGCCTATTCACAGGCACAACAGGTTTTGGGATCTCTGCTTGCCCAGAGAAGGAACATCTCACGGTGCGCATCCTCGGCAGAGCCTGTTCCCGAAAAGGCAAACGTCCGGCTCCTTGTCCCACACGGAAGGTGGCAGCCCGGAAAGCTCTTGCTGGTCTTCACCTTCCCCCTGCAGCCTAGTCACAGGCACAACAGGTTTGGGGATCTGTGCTTGCCCAGAGAAGGAACATCTCACGGTGCGCATCCTCGGCAGAGCCTGTTCCCGAAAAGGCAAACGTCCGGCTCCTTGTCCCACACGGAAGGTGGCAGCCCGGAAAGCTCTTGCTGGTCTTCACCTTCCCCCTGCAGCCTATTCACAGGCACAACAGGTTTGGGGATCTGTGCTTGCCCAGAGAAGGAACATCTCACGGTGCGCATCCTCGGCAGAGCCTGTTCCCGAAAAGGCAAACGTCCGGCTCCTTGTCCCACACGGAAGGTGGCAGCCCGGAAAGCTGTTGCTGGTCTTCACCTTCCCCCTGCAGCCTATTCACAGGCACAACAGGTTTGGGGATCTGTGCTTGCCCAGAGAAGGAACATCTCACGGTGCGCATCCTCGGCAGAGCCTGTTCCCGAAAAGGCAAACGTCCGGCTCCTTGTCCCACACGGAAGGTGGCAGCCCGGAAAGCTCTTGCTGGTCTTCACCTTCCCCCTGCAGCCTATTCACAGGCACAACAGGTTTGGGGATCTGTGCTTGCCCAGAGAAGGAACATCTCACGGTGCGCATCCTCGGCAGAGCCTGTTCCCGAAAAGGCAAACGTCCGGCTCCTTGTCCCACACGGAAGGTGGCAGCCCGGAAAGCTCTTGCTGGTCTTCACCTTCCCCCTGCAGCCTATTCACAGGCACAACAGGTTTGGGGATCTGTGCTTGCCCAGAGAAGGAACATCTCACGGTGCGCATCCTCGGCAGAGCCTGTTCCCGAAAAGGCAAACGTCCGGCTCCTTGTCCCACACGGAAGGTGGCAGCCCGGAAAGCTGTTGCTGGTCTTCACCTTCCCCCTGCAGCCTATTCACAGGCACAACAGGTTTGGGGATCTGTGCTTGCCCAGAGAAGGAACATCTCACGGTGCGCATCCTCGGCAGAGCCTGTTCCCGAAAAGGCAAACGTCCGGCTCCTTGTCCCACACGGAAGGTGGCAGCCCGGAAAGCTGTTGCTGGTCTTCACCTTCCCCCTGCAGCCTAGTCACAGGCACAACAGGTTTGGGGATCTGTGCTTGCCCAGAGAAGGAACATCTCACGGTGCGCATCCTCGGCAGAGCCTGTTCCCGAAAAGGCAAACGTCCGGCTCCTTGTCCCACACGGAAGGTGGCAGCCCGGAAAGCTGTTGCTGGTCTTCACCTTCCCCCTGCAGCCTAGTCACAGGCACAACAGGTTTTGGGATCTGTGCTTGCCCAGAGAAGGAACATCTCACGGTGCGCATCCTCGGCAGAGCCTGTTCCCGAAAAGGCAAACGTCCGGCTCCTTGTCCCACACGGAAGGTGGCAGCCCGGAAAGCTGTTGCTGGTCTTCACCTTCCCCCTGCAGCCTATTCACAGGCACAACAGGTTTGGGGATCTGTGCTTGCCCAGAGAAGGAACATCTCACGGTGCGCATCCTCGGCAGAGCCTGTTCCCGAAAAGGCAAACGTCCGGCTCCTTGTCCCACACGGAAGGTGGCAGCCCGGAAAGCTGTTGCTGGTCTTCACCTTCCCCCTGCAGCCTATTCACAGGCACAACAGGTTTTGGGATCTGTGCTTGCCCAGAGAAGGAACATCTCACGGTGCGCATCCTCGGCAGAGCCTGTTCCCGAAAAGGCAAACGTCCGGCTCCTTGTCCCACACGGAAGGTGGCAGCCCTGAAAGCTGTTGCTGGTCTTCACCTTCCCCCTGCAGCCTATTCACAGGCACAACAGGTTTTGGGATCTGTGCTTGCCCAGAGAAGGAACATCTCACGGTGCGCATCCTCGGCAGAGCCTGTTCCCGAAAAGGCAAACGTCCGGCTCCTTGTCCCACACGGAAGGTGGCAGCCCGGAAAGCTGTTGCTGGTCTTCACCTTCCCCCTGCAGCCTAGTCACAGGCACAACAGGTTTGGGGATCTGTGCTTGCCCAGAGAAGGAACATCTCACGGTGCGCATCCTCGGCAGAGCCTGTTCCCGAAAAGGCAAACGTCCGGCTCCTTGTCCCACACGGAAGGTGGCAGCCCGGAAAGCTGTTGCTGGTCTTCACCTTCCCCCTGCAGCCTATTCACAGGCACAACAGGTTTGGGGATCTGTGCTTGCCCAGAGAAGGAACATCTCACGGTGCGCATCCTCGGCAGAGCCTGTTCCCGAAAAGGCAAACGTCCGGCTCCTTGTCCCACACGGAAGGTGGCAGCCCGGAAAGCTCTTGCTGGTCTTCACCTTCCCCCTGCAGCCTATTCACAGGCACAACAGGTTTGGGGATCTGTGCTTGCCCAGAGAAGGAACATCTCACGGTGCGCATCCTCGGCAGAGCCTGTTCCCGAAAAGGCAAACGTCCGGCTCCTTGTCCCACACGGAAGGTGGCAGCCCGGAAAGCTCTTGCTGGTCTTCACCTTCCCCCTGCAGCCTATTCACAGGCACAACAGGTTTGGGGATCTGTGCTTGCCCAGAGAAGGACCATCTCACGGTGCGCATCCTCGGCAGAGCCTGTTCCCGAAAAGGCAAACGTCCGGCTCCTTGTCCCACACGGAAGGTGGCAGCCCGGAAAGCTGTTGCTGGTCTTCACCTTCCCCCTGCAGCCTATTCACAGGCACAACAGGTTTGGGGATCTGTGCTTGCCCAGAGAAGGAACATCTCACGGTGCGCATCCTCGGCAGAGCCTGTTCCCGAAAAGGCAAACGTCCGGCTCCTTGTCCCACACGGAAGGTGGCAGCCCGGAAAGCTGTTGCTGGTCTTCACCTTCCCCCTGCAGCCTATTCACAGGCACAACAGGTTTTGGGATCTGTGCTTGCCCAGAGAAGGAACATCTCACGGTGCGCATCCTCGGCAGAGCCTGTTCCCGAAAAGGCAAACGTCCGGCTCCTTGTCCCACACGGAAGGTGGCAGCCCGGAAAGCTCTTGCTGGTCTTCACCTTCCCCCTGCAGCCTATTCACAGGCACAACAGGTTTGGGGATCTGTGCTTGCCCAGAGAAGGAACATCTCACGGTGCGCATCCTCGGCAGAGCCTGTTCCCGAAAAGGCAAACGTCCGGCTCCTTGTCCCACACGGAAGGTGGCAGCCCTGAAAGCTCTTGCTGGTCTTCACCTTCCCCCTGCAGCCTATTCACAGGCACAACAGGTTTGGGGATCTGTGCTTGCCCAGAGAAGGAACATCTCACGGTGCGCATCCTCGGCAGAGCCTGTTCCCGAAAAGGCAAACCTCCGGCTCCTTGTCCCACACAGAAGGTGGCAGCCCGGAAAGCTGTTGCTGGTCTTCACCTTCCCCCTGCAGCCTATTCACAGGCACAACAGGTTTGGGGATCTGTGCTTGCGCAGAGAAGGAACATCTCACGGTGCGCATCCTCGGCAGAGCCTGTTCCCGAAAAGGCAAACGTCCGGCTCCTTGTCCCACACGGAAGGTGGCAGCCCGGAAAGCTGTTGCTGGTCTTCACCTTCCCCGTGCAGCCTATTCACAGGCACAACAGGTTTTGGGATCTGTGCGTGCCCAGAGAAGGAACATCTCACGGTGCGCATCCTCGGCAGAGCCTGTTCCCGAAAAGGCAAACGTCCGGCTCCTTGTCCCACACGGAAGGTGGCAGCCCGGAAAGCTGTTGCTGGTCTTCACCTTCCCCCTGCAGCCTATTCACAGGCACAACAGGTTTGGGGATCTGTGCTTGCCCAGAGAAGGAACATCTCACGGTGCGCATCCTCGGCAGAGCCTGTTCCCGAAAAGGCAAACGTCCGGCTCCTTGTCCCACACGGAAGGTGGCAGCCCGGAAAGCTGTTGCTGGTCTTCACCTTCCCCCTGCAGCCTATTCACCGGCACAACAGGTTTGGGGATCTGTGCTTGCCCAGAGAAGGAACATCTCACGGTGCGCATCCTCGGCAGAGCCTGTTCCCGAAAAGGCAAACGTCCGGCTCCTTGTCCCACACGGAAGGTGGCAGCCCGGAAAGCTCTTGCTGGTCTTCATCTTCCCCCTGCAGCCTATTCACAGGCACAACAGGTTTGGGGATCTGTGCTTGCCCAGAGAAGGAACATCTCACGGTGCGCATCCTCGGCAGAGCCTGTTCCCGAAAAGGCAAACGTCCGGCTCCTTGTCCCACACGGAAGGTGGCAGCCCGGAAAGCTCTTGCTGGTCTTCACCTTCCCCCTGCAGCCTATTCACAGGCACAACAGGTTTGGGGATCTGTGCTTGCCCAGAGAAGGAACATCTCACGGTGCGCATCCTCGGCAGAGCCTGTTCCCGAAAAGGCAAACGTCCGGCTCCTTGTCCCACACGGAAGGTGGCAGCCCGGAAAGCTCTTGCTGGTCTTCACCTTCCCCCTGCAGCCTATTCACAGGCACAACAGGTTTGGGGATCTGTGCTTGCCCAGAGAAGGAACATCTCACGGTGCGCATCCTCGGCAGAGCCTGTTCCCGAAAAGGCAAACGTCCGGCTCCTTGTCCCACACGGAAGGTGGCAGCCCGGAAAGCTCTTGCTGGTCTTCACCTTCCCCCTGCAGCCTATTCACAGGCACAACAGGTTTGGGGATCTGTGCTTGCCCAGAGAAGGAACATCTCACGGTGCGCATCCTCGGCAGAGCCTGTTCCCGAAAAGGCAAACGTCCGGCTCCTTGTCCCACACGGAAGGTGGCAGCCCTGAAAGCTGTTGCTGGTCTTCACCTTCCCCCTGCAGCCTATTCACAGGCACAACAGGTTTGGGGATCTGTGCTTGCCCAGAGAAGGAACATCTCACGGTGCGCATCCTCGGCAGAGCCTGTTCCCGAAAAGGCAAACGTCCGGCTCCTTGTCCCACACGGAAGGTGGCAGCCCGGAAAGCTCTTGCTGGTCTTCACCTTCCCCCTGCAGCCTATTCACAGGCACCACCGCACTGGGAATCTCTGCATTTCCAAAGACGCAATCTCTCACGGTGCGCATCCTCGGCAGAGCCTGTTCCCGAAAAGGCAAACGTCCGGCTCCTTGTCCCACACGGAAGGTGGCAGCCCGGAAAGCTCTTGCTGGTCTTCACCTTCCCCCTGCAGCCTATTCACAGGCACAACAGGTTTTGGGATCTGTGCTTGCCCAGAGAAGGAACAGCTCACGGTGCGCATCCTCGGCAGAGCCTGTTCCCGAAAAGGCAAACGTCCGGCTCCTTGTCCCACACGGAAGGTGGCAGCCCGGAAAGCTGTTGCTGGTCTTCACCTTCCCCCTGCAGCCTAGTCACAGGCACAACAGGTTTGGGGATCTGTGCTTGCCCAGAGAAGGAACATCTCACGGTGCGCATCCTCGGCAGAGCCTGTTCCCGAAAAGGCAAACGTCCGGCTCCTTGTCCCACACGGAAGGTGGCAGCCCTGAAAGCTGTTGCTGGTCTTCACCTTCCCCCTGCAGCCTATTCACAGGCACAACAGGTTTGGGGATCTGTGCTTGCCCAGAGAAGGAACATCTCACGGTGCGCATCCTCGGCAGAGCCTGTTCCCGAAAAGGCAAACGTCCGGCTCCTTGTCCCACACGGAAGGTGGCAGCCCGGAAAGCTGTTGCTGGTCTTCACCTTCCCCCTGCAGCCTATTCACAGGCACAACAGGTTTGGGGATCTGTGCTTGCGCAGAGAAGGAACATCTCACGGTGCGCATCCTCGGCAGAGCCTGTTCCCGAAAAGGCAAACGTCCGGCTCCTTGTCCCACACGGAAGGTGGCAGCCCTGAAAGCTGTTGCTGGTCTTCACCTTCCCCCTGCAGCCTATTCACCGGCACAACAGGTTTTGGGATCTGTGCTTGCCCAGAGAAGGAACATCTCACGGTGCGCATCCTCGGCAGAGCCTGTTCCCGAAAAGGCAAACGTCCGGCTCCTTGTCCCACACGGAAGGTGGCAGCCCTGAAAGCTGTTGCTGGTCTTCACCTTCCCCCTGCAGCCTATTCACAGGCACAACAGGTTTGGGGATCTGTGCTTGCCCAGAGAAGGAACATCTCACGGTGCGCATCCTCGGCAGAGCCTGTTCCCGAAAAGGCAAACGTCCGGCTCCTTGTCCCACACGGAAGGTGGCAGCCCGGAAAGCTGTTGCTGGTCTTCACCTTCCCCCTGCAGCCTATTCACAGGCACAACAGGTTTGGGGATCTGTGCTTGCGCAGAGAAGGAACATCTCACGGTGCGCATCCTCGGCAGAGCCTGTTCCCGAAAAGGCAAACGTCCGGCTCCTTGTCCCACACGGAAGGTGGCAGCCCGGAAAGCTGTTGCTGGTCTTCACCTTCCCCCTGCAGCCTATTCACAGGCACCACCGCACTGGGAATGTCTGCATTTCCCAAAGACGCAATCTCTCACGGTGCGCATCCTCGGCAGAGCCTGTTCCCGAAAAGGCAAACGTCCGGCTCCTTGTCCCACACGGAAGGTGGCAGCCCGGAAAGCTGTTGCTGGTCTTCACCTTCCCCCTGCAGCCTATTCACAGGCACAACAGGTTTGGGGATCTGTGCTTGCCCAGAGAAGGAACATCTCACGGTGCGCATCCTCGGCAGAGCCTGTTCCCGAAAAGGCAAACGTCCGGCTCCTTGTCCCACACGGATGGTGGCAGCCCTGAAAGCTCTTGCTGGTCTTCACCTTCCCCCTGCAGCCTATTCACAGGCACAACAGGTTTGGGGATCTGTGCTTGCCCAGAGAAGGAACATCTCACGGTGCACATCCTCGGCAGAGCCTGTTCCCGAAAAGGCAAACGTCCGGCTCCTTGTCCCACACGGAAGGTGGCAGACCTGAAAGCTGTTGCTGGTCTTCACCTTCCCCCTGCAGCCTATTCACAGGCACAACAGGTTTTGGGATCTCTGCTTGCGCAGAGAAGGAACATCTCACGGTGCGCATCCTCGGCAGAGCCTGTTCCCGAAAAGGCAAACGTCCGGCTCCTTGTCCCACACGGAAGGTGGCAGCCCTGAAAGCTGTTGCTGGTCTTCACCTTCCCCCTGCAGCCTATTCACAGGCACAACAGGTTTGGGGATCTGTGCTTGCCCAGAGAAGGAACATCTCACGGTGCACATCCTCGGCAGAGCCTGTTCCCGAAAAGGCAAACGTCCGGCTCCTTGTCCCACACGGAAGGTGGCAGCCCTGAAAGCTCTTGCTGGTCTTCACCTTCCCCCTGCAGCCTATTCACAGGCACAAGAGGTTTTGGGATCTCTGCTTGCGCAGAGAAGGAACATCTCACGGTGCGCATCCTCGGCAGAGCCTGTTCCCGAAAAGGCAAACGTCCGGCTCCTTGTCCCACACGGAAGGTGGCAGCCCTGAAAGCTGTTGCTGGTCTTCACCTTCCCCCTGCAGCCTATTCACAGGCACAACAGGTTTTGGGATCTGTGCTTGCCCAGAGAAGGAACATCTCACGGTGCGCATCCTCGGCAGAGCCTGTTCCCGAAAAGGCAAACGTCCAGCTCCTTGTCCCACACGGAAGGTGGCAGCCCGGAAAGCTGTTGCTGGTCTTCACCTTCCCCCTGCAGCCTATTCACAGGCACAACAGGTTTGGGGATCTGTGCTTGCCTAGAGAAGGACCATCTCACGGTGCGCATCCTCGGCAGAGCCTGTTCCCGAAAAGGCAAACGTCCGGCTCCTTGTCCCACACGGAAGGTGGCAGCCCGGAAAGCTCTTGCTGGTCTTCACCTTCCCCCTGCAGCCTATTCACAGGCACAACAGGTTTGGGGAATCTGTGCTTGCGCAGAGAAGGACCATCTCACGGTGCGCATCCTCGGCAGAGCCTGTTCCCGAAAAGGCAAACGTCCGGCTCCTTGTCCCACACGGAAGGTGGCAGCCCGGAAAGCTGTTGCTGGTCTTCACCTTCCCCCTGCAGCCTATTCACAGGCACAACAGGTTTGGGGATCTGTGCTTGCCCAGAGAAGGAACATCTCACGGTGCGCATCCTCGGCAGAGCCTGTTCCCGAAAAGGCAAACGTCCGGCTCCTTGTCCCACACGGAAGGTGGCAGCCCGGAAAGCTGTTGCTGGTCTTCACCTTCCCCCTGCAGCCTATTCACAGGCACAACAGGTTTTGGGATCTGTGCTTGCCCAGAGAAGGAACATCTCACGGTGCGCATCCTCGGCAGAGCCTGTTCCCGAAAAGGCAAACGTCCGGCTCCTTGTCCCACACGGAAGGTGGCAGCCCGGAAAGCTGTTGCTGGTCTTCACCTTCCCCCTGCAGCCTATTCACAGGCACAACAGGTTTGGGGATCTGTGCTTGCCCAGAGAAGGAACATCTCACGGTGCGCATCCTCGGCAGAGCCTGTTCCCGAAAAGGCAAACGTCCGGCTCCTTGTCCCACACGGAAGGTGGCAGCCCTGAAAGCTCTTGCTGGTCTTCACCTTCCCCCTGCAGCCTATTCACAGGCACAACAGGTTTGGGGATCTGTGCTTGCCCAGAGAAGGAACATCTCACGGTGCGCATCCTCGGCAGAGCCTGTTCCCGAAAAGGCAAACCTCCGGCTCCTTGTCCCACACAGAAGGTGGCAGCCCGGAAAGCTGTTGCTGGTCTTCACCTTCCCCCTGCAGCCTAGTCACAGGCACAACAGGTTTGGGGATCTGTGCTTGCGCAGAGAAGGAACATCTCACGGTGCGCATCCTCGGCAGAGCCTGTTCCCGAAAAGGCAAACGTCCGGCTCCTTGTCCCACACGGAAGGTGGCAGCCCGGAAAGCTGTTGCTGGTCTTCACCTTCCCCCTGCAGCCTATTCACAGGCACAACAGGTTTGGGGATCTGTGCTTCCCCAGAGAAGGAACATCTCACGGTGCGCATCCTCGGCAGAGCCTGTTCCCGAAAAGGCAAACGTCCGGCTCCTTGTCCCACACGGAAGGTGGCAGCCCGGAAAGCTGTTGCTGGTCTTCACCTTCCCCCTGCAGCCTATTCACAGGCACAACAGGTTTGGGGATCTGTGCTTGCCCAGAGAAGGAACATCTCACGGTGCGCATCCTCGGCAGAGCCTGTTCCCGAAAAGGCAAACGTCCGGCTCCTTGTCCCACACGGAAGGTGGCAGCCCGGAAAGCTGTTGCTGGTCTTCACCTTCCCCCTGCAGCCTATTCACCGGCACAACAGGTTTGGGGATCTGTGCTTGCCCAGAGAAGGAACATCTCACGGTGCGCATCCTCGGCAGAGCCTGTTCCCGAAAAGGCAAACGTCCGGCTCCTTGTCCCACACGGAAGGTGGCAGCCCGGAAAGCTCTTGCTGGTCTTCATCTTCCCCCTGCAGCCTATTCACAGGCACAACAGGTTTGGGGATCTGTGCTTGCCCAGAGAAGGAACATCTCACGGTGCGCATCCTCGGCAGAGCCTGTTCCCGAAAAGGCAAACGTCCGGCTCCTTGTCCCACACGGAAGGTGGCAGCCCGGAAAGCTCTTGCTGGTCTTCACCTTCCCCCTGCAGCCTATTCACAGGCACAACAGGTTTGGGGATCTGTGCTTGCCCAGAGAAGGAACATCTCACGGTGCGCATCCTCGGCAGAGCCTGTTCCCGAAAAGGCAAACGTCCGGCTCCTTGTCCCACACGGAAGGTGGCAGCCCGGAAAGCTCTTGCTGGTCTTCACCTTCCCCCTGCAGCCTATTCACAGGCACAACAGGTTTGGGGATCTGTGCTTGCCCAGAGAAGGAACATCTCACGGTGCGCATCCTCGGCAGAGCCTGTTCCCGAAAAGGCAAACGTCCGGCTCCTTGTCCCACACGGAAGGTGGCAGCCCGGAAAGCTGTTGCTGGTCTTCACCTTCCCCCTGCAGCCTATTCACAGGCACAACAGGTTTGGGGATCTGTGCTTGCCCAGAGAAGGAACATCTCACGGTGCGCATCCTCGGCAGAGCCTGTTCCCGAAAAGGCAAACGTCCGGCTCCTTGTCCCACACGGAAGGTGGCAGCCCTGAAAGCTGTTGCTGGTCTTCACCTTCCCCCTGCAGCCTATTCACAGGCACAACAGGTTTGGGGATCTGTGCTTGCCCAGAGAAGGAACATCTCACGGTGCGCATCCTCGGCAGAGCCTGTTCCCGAAAAGGCAAACGTCCGGCTCCTTGTCCCACACGGAAGGTGGCAGCCCGGAAAGCTCTTGCTGGTCTTCACCTTCCCCCTGCAGCCTATTCACAGGCACCACCGCACTGGGAATCTCTGCATTTCCAAAGACGCAATCTCTCACGGTGCGCATCCTCGGCAGAGCCTGTTCCCGAAAAGGCAAACGTCCGGCTCCTTGTCCCACACGGAAGGTGGCAGCCCGGAAAGCTCTTGCTGGTCTTCACCTTCCCCCTGCAGCCTATTCACAGGCACAACAGGTTTTGGGATCTGTGCTTGCCCAGAGAAGGAACAGCTCACGGTGCGCATCCTCGGCAGAGCCTGTTCCCGAAAAGGCAAACGTCCGGCTCCTTGTCCCACACGGAAGGTGGCAGCCCGGAAAGCTGTTGCTGGTCTTCACCTTCCCCCTGCAGCCTAGTCACAGGCACAACAGGTTTGGGGATCTGTGCTTGCCCAGAGAAGGAACATCTCACGGTGCGCATCCTCGGCAGAGCCTGTTCCCGAAAAGGCAAACGTCCGGCTCCTTGTCCCACACGGAAGGTGGCAGCCCGGAAAGCTGTTGCTGGTCTTCACCTTCCCCCTGCAGCCTATTCACAGGCACAACAGGTTTGGGGATCTGTGCTTGCCCAGAGAAGGAACATCTCACGGTGCGCATCCTCGGCAGAGCCTGTTCCCGAAAAGGCAAACGTCCGGCTCCTTGTCCCACACGGAAGGTGGCAGCCCTGAAAGCTGTTGCTGGTCTTCACCTTCCCCCTGCAGCCTATTCACAGGCACAACAGGTTTGGGGATCTGTGCTTGCCCAGAGAAGGAACATCTCACGGTGCGCATCCTCGGCAGAGCCTGTTCCCGAAAAGGCAAACGTCCGGCTCCTTGTCCCACACGGAAGGTGGCAGCCCGGAAAGCTGTTGCTGGTCTTCACCTTCCCCCTGCAGCCTATTCACAGGCACAACAGGTTTGGGGATCTGTGCTTGCGCAGAGAAGGAACATCTCACGGTGCGCATCCTCGGCAGAGCCTGTTCCCGAAAAGGCAAACGTCCGGCTCCTTGTCCCACACGGAAGGTGGCAGCCCGGAAAGCTGTTGCTGGTCTTCACCTTCCCCCTGCAGCCTATTCACAGGCACCACCGCACTGGGAATGTCTGCATTTCCCAAAGACGCAATCTCTCACGGTGCGCATCCTCGGCAGAGCCTGTTCCCGAAAAGGCAAACGTCCGGCTCCTTGTCCCACACGGAAGGTGGCAGCCCGGAAAGCTGTTGCTGGTCTTCACCTTCCCCCTGCAGCCTATTCACAGGCACAACAGGTTTGGGGATCTGTGCTTGCCCAGAGAAGGAACATCTCACGGTGCGCATCCTCGGCAGAGCCTGTTCCCGAAAAGGCAAACGTCCGGCTCCTTGTCCCACACGGATGGTGGCAGCCCTGAAAGCTCTTGCTGGTCTTCACCTTCCCCCTGCAGCCTATTCACAGGCACAACAGGTTTGGGGATCTGTGCTTGCCCAGAGAAGGAACATCTCACGGTGCACATCCTCGGCAGAGCCTGTTCCCGAAAAGGCAAACGTCCGGCTCCTTGTCCCACACGGAAGGTGGCAGACCTGAAAGCTGTTGCTGGTCTTCACCTTCCCCCTGCAGCCTATTCACAGGCACAACAGGTTTTGGGATCTCTGCTTGCGCAGAGAAGGAACATCTCACGGTGCGCATCCTCGGCAGAGCCTGTTCCCGAAAAGGCAAACGTCCGGCTCCTTGTCCCACACGGAAGGTGGCAGCCCTGAAAGCTGTTGCTGGTCTTCACCTTCCCCCTGCAGCCTATTCACAGGCACAACAGGTTTTGGGATCTGTGCTTGCCCAGAGAAGGAACATCTCACGGTGCGCATCCTCGGCAGAGCCTGTTCCCGAAAAGGCAAACGTCCAGCTCCTTGTCCCACACGGAAGGTGGCAGCCCGGAAAGCTGTTGCTGGTCTTCACCTTCCCCCAGCAGCCTATTCACAGGCACAACAGGTTTGGGGATCTGTGCTTGCCTAGAGAAGGACCATCTCACGGTGCGCATCCTCGGCAGAGCCTGTTCCCGAAAAGGCAAACGTCCGGCTCCTTGTCCCACACGGAAGGTGGCAGCCCGGAAAGCTCTTGCTGGTCTTCACCTTCCCCCTGCAGCCTATTCACAGGCACAACAGGTTTGGGGAATCTGTGCTTGCGCAGAGAAGGAACATCTCACGGTGCGCATCCTCGGCAGAGCCTGTTCCCGAAAAGGCAAACGTCCGGCTCCTTGTCCCACACGGATGGTGGCAGCCCTGAAAGCTGTTGCTGGTCTTCACCTTCCCCCTGCAGCCTATTCACAGGCACAACAGGTTTGGGGATCTGTGCTTGCCCAGAGAAGGAACATCTCACGGTGCGCATCCTCGGCAGAGCCTGTTCCCGAAATGCAAACGTCCGGCTCCTTGTCCCACACGGAAGGTGGCAGCCCGGAAAGCTGTTGCTGGTCTTCACCTTCCCCCTGCAGCCTATTCACAGGCACAACAGGTTTGGGGATCTGTGCTTGCCTAGAGAAGGACCATCTCACGGTGCGCATCCTCGGCAGAGCCTGTTCCCGAAAAGGCAAACGTCCGGCTCCTTGTCCCACACGGAAGGTGGCAGCCCTGAAAGCTGTTGCTGGTCTTCACCTTCCCCCTGCAGCCTATTCACAGGCACAACAGGTTTGGGGATCTGTGCTTGCCCAGAGAAGGAACATCTCACGGTGCGCATCCTCGGCAGAGCCTGTTCCCGAAAAGGCAAACGTCCGGCTCCTTGTCCCACACGGAAGGTGGCAGCCCGGAAAGCTGTTGCTGGTCTTCACCTTCCCCCTGCGGCCTATTCACAGGCACAACAGGTTTTGGGATCTGTGCTTCCCCAGAGAAGGAACATCTCACGGTGCGCATCCTCGGCAGAGCCTGTTCCCGAAAAGGCAAACGTCCGGCTCCTTGTCCCACACGGAAGGTGGCAGCCCGGAAAGCTGTTGCTGGTCTTCACCTTCCCCCTGCAGCCTATTCACAGGCACAACAGTTTTGGGGAATCTGTGCTTGCCCAGAGAAGGAACATCTCACGGTGCGCATCCTCGGCAGAGCCTGTTCCCGAAAAGGCAAACGTCCGGCTCCTTGTCCCACACGGAAGGTGGCAGCCCTGAAAGCTCTTGCTGGTCTTCACCTTCCCCCTGCAGCCTATTCACAGGCACAACAGTTTTGGGGAATCTGTGCTTGCCCAGAGAAGGAACATCTCACGGTGCGCATCCTCGGCAGAGCCTGTTCCCGAAAAGGCAAACGTCCGGCTCCTTGTCCCACACGGAAGGTGGCAGCCCGGAAAGCTGTTGCTGGTCTTCACCTTCCCCCTGCAGCCTATTCACAGGCACAACAGGTTTGGGGATCTGTGCTTGCCCAGAGAAGGAACATCTCACGGTGCGCATCCTCGGCAGAGCCTGTTCCCGAAAAGGCAAACGTCCGGCTCCTTGTCCCACACGGAAGGTGGCAGCCCTGAAAGCTGTTGCTGGTCTTCACCTTCCCCCTGCAGCCTATTCACAGGCACAACAGGTTTGGGGATCTGTGCTTGCCCAGAGAAGGAACATCTCACGGTGCGCATCCTCGGCAGAGCCTGTTCCCGAAAAGGCAAACGTCCGGCTCCTTGTCCCACACGGAAGGTGGCAGCCCGGAAAGCTGTTGCTGGTCTTCACCTTCCCCCTGCAGCCTATTCACAGGCACAACAGGTTTTGGGATCTGTGCTTGCCCAGAGAAGGAACATCTCACGGTGCGCATCCTCGGCAGAGCCTGTTCCCGAAAAGGCAAACGTCCGGCTCCTTGTCCCACACGGAAGGTGGCAGCCCTGAAAGCTGTTGCTGGTCTTCACCTTCCCCCTGCAGCCTATTCACAGGCACAACAGGTTTGGGGATCTGTGCTTGCCCAGAGAAGGAACATCTCACGGTGCGCATCCTCGGCAGAGCCTGTTCCCGAAAAGGCAAACGTCCGGCTCCTTGTCCCACACGGAAGGTGGCAGCCCGGAAAGCTGTTGCTGGTCTTCACCTTCCCCCTGCAGCCTATTCACAGGCACAACAGGTTTGGGGATCTGTGCTTGCCCAGAGAAGGAACATCTCACGGTGCGCATCCTCGGCAGAGCCTGTTCCCGAAAAGGCAAACGTCCGGCTCCTTGTCCCACACGGAAGGTGGCAGCCCGGAAAGCTGTTGCTGGTCTTCACCTTCCCCCTGCAGCCTAGTCACAGGCACAACAGGTTTGGGGATCTGTGCTTGCCCAGAGAAGGAACATCTCACGGTGCGCATCCTCGGCAGAGCCTGTTCCCGAAAAGGCAAACGTCCGGCTCCTTGTCCCACACGGAAGGTGGCAGCCCGGAAAGCTGTTGCTGGTCTTCACCTTCCCCCTGCAGCCTATTCACAGGCACAACAGGTTTGGGGATCTGTGCTTGCCCAAAGACGCAATCTCTCACGGTGCGCATCCTCGGCAGAGCCTGTTCCCGAAAAGGCAAACGTCCGGCTCCTTGTCCCACACGGAAGGTGGCAGCCCGGAAAGCTGTTGCTGGTCTTCACCTTCCCCCTGCAGCCTATTCACAGGCACAACAGGTTTTGGGATCTGTGCTTGCCCAGAGAAGGAACATCTCACGGTGCGCATCCTCGGCAGAGCCTGTTCCCGAAAAGGCAAACGTCCGGCTCCTTGTCCCACACGGAAGGTGGCAGCCCGGAAAGCTCTTGCTGGTCTTCACCTTCCCCCTGCAGCCTATTCACAGGCACAACAGGTTTGGGGATCTGTGCTTGCCCAGAGAAGGAACATCTCACGGTGCGCATCCTCGGCAGAGCCTGTTCCCGAAAAGGCAAACGTCCGGCTCCTTGTCCCACACGGAAGGTGGCAGCCCGGAAAGCTGTTGCTGGTCTTCACCTTCCCCCTGCAGCCTATTCACAGGCACAACAGGTTTTGGGATCTGTGCTTGCCCAGAGAAGGAACATCTCACGGTGCGCATCCTCGGCAGAGCCTGTTCCCGAAAAGGCAAACGTCCGGCTCCTTGTCCCACACGGAAGGTGGCAGCCCGGAAAGCTGTTGCTGGTCTTCACCTTCCCCCTGCAGCCTATTCACAGGCACAACAGGTTTTGGGATCTGTGCTTGCCCAGAGAAGGAACATCTCACGGTGCGCATCCTCGGCAGAGCCTGTTCCCGAAAAGGCAAACGTCCGGCTCCTTGTCCCACACGGAAGGTGGCAGCCCTGAAAGCTGTTGCTGGTCTTCACCTTCCCCCTGCAGCCTATTCACAGGCACAACAGGTTTGGGGATCTGTGCTTGCCCAAAGACGCAATCTCTCACGGTGCGCATCCTCGGCAGAGCCTGTTCCCGAAAAGGCAAACGTCCGGCTCCTTGTCCCACACGGAAGGTGGCAGCCCGGAAAGCTCTTGCTGGTCTTCACCTTCCCCCTGCAGCCTATTCACAGGCACAACAGGTTTGGGGATCTGTGCTTGCCCAGAGAAGGAACATCTCACGGTGCGCATCCTCGGCAGAGCCTGTTCCCGAAAAGGCAAACGTCCGGCTCCTTGTCCCACACGGAAGGTGGCAGCCCGGAAAGCTGTTGCTGGTCTTCACCTTCCCCCTGCAGCCTATTCACAGGCACAACAGGTTTGGGGATCTGTGCTTGCCCAGAGAAGGAACATCTCACGGTGCGCATCCTCGGCAGAGCCTGTTCCCGAAAAGGCAAACGTCCGGCTCCTTGTCCCACACGGAAGGTGGCAGCCCTGAAAGCTCTTGCTGGTCTTCACCTTCCCCCCTCGGCCTATTCACAGGCACAACAGGTTTGGGGATCTGTGCTTGCCCAGAGAATGAACATCTCACGGTGCGCATCCTCGGCAGAGCCTGTTCCTGAAAAGGCAAACGTCCGGCTCCTTGTCCCACACGGAAGGTGGCAGCCCGGAAAGCTGTTGCTGGTCTTCACCTTCCCCCTGCAGCCTATTCACAGGCACAACAGGTTTTGGGATCTGTGCTTGCGCAGAGAAGGAACATCTCACGGTGCGCATCCTCGGCAGAGCCTGTTCCCGAAAAGGCAAACGTCCGGCTCCTTGTCCCACACGGAAGGTGGCAGCCCTGAAAGCTGTTGCTGGTCTTCACCTTCCCCCTGCAGCCTATTCACAGGCACAACAGGTTTGGGGATCTGTGCTTGCCCAGAGAAGGAACATCTCACGGTGCGCATCCTCGGCAGAGCCTGTTCCCGAAAAGGCAAACGTCCGGCTCCTTGTCCCACACGGATGGTGGCAGCCCGGAAAGCTGTTGCTGGTCTTCACCTTCCCCCTGCAGCCTATTCACAGGCACAACAGGTTTGGGGATCTGTGCTTGCCCAGAGAAGGAACATCTCACGGTGCGCAGCCTCGGCAGAGCCTGTTCCCGAAAAGGCAAACGTCCGGCTCCTTGTCCCACACGGAAGGTGGCAGCCCTGAAAGCTCTTGCTGGTCTTCACCTTCCCCCTGCAGCCTATTCACAGGCACAACAGGTTTTGGGATCTGTGCTTGCCCAGAGAAGGAACATCTCACGGTGCGCATCCTCGGCAGAGCCTGTTCCCGAAAAGGCAAACGTCCGGCTCCTTGTCCCACACGGAAGGTGGCAGCCCGGAAAGCTGTTGCTGGTCTTCACCTTCCCCCTGCAGCCTATTCACAGGCACAACAGGTTTGGGGATCTCTGCTTGCCCAGAGAAGGAACATCTCACGGTGCGCATCCTCGGCAGAGCCTGTTCCCGAAAAGGCAAACGTCCGGCTCCTTGTCCCAGACGGAAGGTGGCAGCCCGGAAAGCTGTTGCTGGTCTTCACCTTCCCCCTGCAGCCTATTCACAGGCACAACAGGTTTGGGGATCTGTGCTTGCCCAGAGAAGGAACATCTCACGGTGCGCATCCTCGGCAGAGCCTGTTCCCGAAAAGGCAAACGTCCGGCTCCTTGTCCCACACGGAAGGTGGCAGCCCGGAAAGCTGTTGCTGGTCTTCACCTTCCCCCTGCAGCCTATTCACAGGCACAACAGGTTTGGGGATCTGTGCTTGCGCAGAGAAGGAACATCTCACGGTGCGCATCCTCGGCAGAGCCTGTTCCCGAAAAGGCAAACGTCCGGCTCCTTGTCCCACACGGATGGTGGCAGCCCTGAAAGCTGTTGCTGGTCTTCACCTTCCCCCTGCAGCCTATTCACAGGCACAACAGGTTTGGGGATCTGTGCTTGCCCAGAGAAGGAACATCTCACGGTGCGCATCCTCGGCAGAGCCTGTTCCCGAAAAGGCAAACGTCCGGCTCCTTGTCCCACACGGAAGGTGGCAGCCCGGAAAGCTGTTGCTGGTCTTCACCTTCCCCCTGCAGCCTATTCACAGGCACAACAGGTTTGGGGATCTGTGCTTGCCCAAAGACGCAATCTCTCACGGTGCGCATCCTCGGCAGAGCCTGTTCCCGAAAAGGCAAACGTCCGGCTCCTTGTCCCACACGGAAGGTGGCAGCCCGGAAAGCTCTTGCTGGTCTTCACCTTCCCCCTGCAGCCTATTCACAGGCACAACAGGTTTGGGGATCTGTGCTTGCGCAGAGAAGGAACATCTCACGGTGCGCATCCTCGGCAGAGCCTGTTCCCGAAAAGGCAAACGTCCGGCTCCTTGTCCCACACGGAAGGTGGCAGCCCGGAAAGCTGTTGCTGGTCTTCACCTTCCCCCTGCAGCCTATTCACAGGCACAACAGGTTTTGGGATCTGTGCTTGCCCAGAGAAGGACCATCTCACGGTGCGCATCCTCGGCAGAGCCTGTTCCCGAAAAGGCAAACGTCCGGCTCCTTGTCCCACACGGAAGGTGGCAGCCCTGAAAGCTGTTGCTGGTCTTCACCTTCCCCCTGCAGCCTATTCACAGGCACAACAGGTTTGGGGATCTGTGCTTGCCCAAAGACGCAATCTCTCACGGTGCGCATCCTCGGCAGAGCCTGTTCCCGAAAAGGCAAACGTCCGGCTCCTTGTCCCACACGGAAGGTGGCAGCCCGGAAAGCTCTTGCTGGTCTTCACCTTCCCCCTGCAGCCTATTCACAGGCACAACAGGTTTGGGGATCTGTGCTTGCCCAGAGAAGGAACATCTCACGGTGCGCATCCTCGGCAGAGCCTGTTCCCGAAAAGGCAAACGTCCGGCTCCTTGTCCCACACGGAAGGTGGCAGCCCGGAAAGCTGTTGCTGGTCTTCACCTTCCCCCTGCAGCCTATTCACAGGCACAACAGGTTTTGGGATCTGTGCTTGCGCAGAGAAGGAACATCTCACGGTGCGCAGCCTCGGCAGAGCCTGTTCCCAAAAAGGCAAACGTCCGGCTCCTTGTCCCACACGGAAGGTGGCAGCCCGGAAAGCTGTTGCTGGTCTTCACCTTCCCCCTGCAGCCTATTCACAGGCACAACAGGTTTTGGGATCTCTGCTTTCCCAAAGACGCAATCTCTCACGGTGCGCATCCTCGGCAGAGCCTGTTCCCGAAAAGGCAAACGTCCGGCTCCTTGTCCCACACGGAAGGTGGCAGCCCTGAAAGCTGTTGCTGGTCTTCACCTTCCCCCTGCAGCCTATTCACAGGCACAACAGGTTTGGGGATCTGTGCTTGCCCAGAGAAGGAACATCTCACGGTGCGCATCCTCGGCAGAGCCTGTTCCCGAAAAGGCAAACGTCCGGCTCCTTGTCCCACACGGAAGGTGGCAGCCCTGAAAGCTGTTGCTGGTCTTCACCTTCCCCCTGCAGCCTATTCACAGGCACAACAGGTTTGGGGATCTGTGCTTGCCCAGAGAAGGAACATCTCACGGTGCGCATCCTCGGCAGAGCCTGTTCCCGAAAAGGCAAACGTCCGGCTCCTTGTCCCACACGGAAGGTGGCAGCCCTGAAAGCTGTTGCTGGTCTTCACCTTCCCCCTGCAGCCTATTCACAGGCACAACAGGTTTGGGGATCTGTGCTTGCCCAGAGAAGGAACATCTCACGGTGCGCATCCTCGGCAGAGCCTGTTCCCGAAAAGGCAAACGTCCGGCTCCTTGTCCCAGACGGAAGGTGGCAGCCCGGAAAGCTGTTGCTGGTCTTCACCTTCCCCCTGCAGCCTATTCACAGGCACAACAGGTTTGGGGATCTGTGCTTGCCCAGAGAAGGAACATCTCACGGTGCGCATCCTCGGCAGAGCCTGTTCCCGAAAAGGCAAACGTCCGGCTCCTTGTCCCACACGGAAGGTGGCAGCCCGGAAAGCTGTTGCTGGTCTTCACCTTCCCCCTGCAGCCTATTCACAGGCACAACAGGTTTGGGGATCTGTGCTTGCCCAGAGAAGGAACATCTCACGGTGCGCATCCTCGGCAGAGCCTGTTCCCGAAAAGGCAAACGTCCGGCTCCTTGTCCCACACGGAAGGTGGCAGCCCGGAAAGCTGTTGCTGGTCTTCACCTTCCCCCTGCAGCCTATTCACAGGCACAACAGGTTTTGGGATCTGTGCTTGCCCAGAGAAGGAACATCTCACGGTGCGCATCCTCGGCAGAGCCTGTTCCCGAAAAGGCAAACGTCCGGCTCCTTGTCCCACACGGAAGGTGGCAGCCCTGAAAGCTGTTGCTGGTCTTCACCTTCCCCCTGCAGCCTATTCACAGGCACAACAGGTTTGGGGATCTCTGCTTGCCCAGAGAAGGAACATCTCACGGTGCGCATCCTCGGCAGAGCCTGTTCCCGAAAAGGCAAACGTCCGGCTCCTTGTCCCACACGGAAGGTGGCAGCCCTGAAAGCTGTTGCTGGTCTTCACCTTCCCCCTGCAGCCTATTCACAGGCACAACAGGTTTGGGGATCTGTGCTTGCCCAGAGAAGGAACATCTCACGGTGCGCATCCTCGGCAGAGCCTGTTCCCGAAAAGGCAAACGTCCGGCTCCTTGTCCCAGACGGAAGGTGGCAGCCCGGAAAGCTGTTGCTGGTCTTCACCTTCCCCCTGCAGCCTATTCACAGGCACAACAGGTTTGGGGATCTGTGCTTGCCCAGAGAAGGAACATCTCACGGTGCGCATCCTCGGCAGAGCCTGTTCCCGAAAAGGCAAACGTCCGGCTCCTTGTCCCACACGGAAGGTGGCAGCCCGGAAAGCTGTTGCTGGTCTTCACCTTCCCCCTGCAGCCTATTCACAGGCACAACAGGTTTGGGGATCTGTGCTTGCCCAGAGAAGGAACATCTCACGGTGCGCATCCTCGGCAGAGCCTGTTCCCGAAAAGGCAAACGTCCGGCTCCTTGTCCCACACGGAAGGTGGCAGCCCGGAAAGCTGTTGCTGGTCTTCACCTTCCCCCTGCAGCCTATTCACAGGCACAACAGGTTTGGGGATCTGTGCTTGCCCAGAGAAGGAACATCTCACGGTGCGCATCCTCGGCAGAGCCTGTTCCCGAAAAGGCAAACGTCCGGCTCCTTGTCCCACACGGATGGTGGCAGCCCTGAAAGCTGTTGCTGGTCTTCACCTTCCCCCTGCAGCCTATTCACAGGCACAACAGGTTTGGGGATCTGTGCTTGCCCAGAGAAGGAACATCTCACGGTGCGCATCCTCGGCAGAGCCTGTTCCCGAAAAGGCAAACGTCCGGCTCCTTGTCCCACACGGAAGGTGGCAGCCCTGAAAGCTGTTGCTGGTCTTCACCTTCCCCCTGCAGCCTATTCACAGGCACAACAGGTTTTGGGATCTGTGCTTGCCCAGAGAAGGAACATCTCACGGTGCGCATCCTCGGCAGAGCCTGTTCCCGAAAAGGCAAACGTCCGGCTCCTTGTCCCACACGGAAGGTGGCAGCCCTGAAAGCTGTTGCTGGTCTTCACATTCCCCCTGCAGCCTATTCACAGGCACAACAGGTTTGGGGATCTCTGCTTGCCCAGAGAAGGAACATCTCACGGTGCGCATCCTCGGCAGAGCCTGTTCCCGAAAAGGCAAACGTCCGGCTCCTTGTCCCACACGGAAGGTGGCAGCCCTGAAAGCTGTTGCTGGTCTTCACCTTCCCCCTGCAGCCTATTCACAGGCACAACAGGTTTGGGGATCTGTGCTTGCCCAGAGAAGGAACATCTCACGGTGCGCATCCTCGGCAGAGCCTGTTCCCGAAAAGGCAAACGTCCGGCTCCTTGTCCCACACGGAAGGTGGCAGCCCTGAAAGCTGTTGCTGGTCTTCACCTTCCCCCTGCAGCCTATTCACAGGCACAACAGGTTTGGGGATCTGTGCTTGCCCAGAGAAGGAACATCTCACGGTGCGCATCCTCGGCAGAGCCTGTTCCCAAAAAGGCAAACGTCCGGCTCCTTGTCCCACACGGAAGGTGGCAGCCCGGAAAGCTGTTGCTGGTCTTCACCTTCCCCCTGCAGCCTATTCACAGGCACAACAGGTTTTGGGATCTGTGCTTGCCCAGAGAAGGAACATCTCACGGTGCGCATCCTCGGCAGAGCCTGTTCCCGAAAAGGCAAACGTCCGGCTCCTTGTCCCACACGGAAGGTGGCAGCCCTGAAAGCTGTTGCTGGTCTTCACCTTCCCCCTGCAGCCTATTCACAGGCACAACAGGTTTGGGGATCTGTGCTTGCCCAAAGACGCAATCTCTCACGGTGCGCATCCTCGGCAGAGCCTGTTCCCGAAAAGGCAAACGTCCGGCTCCTTGTCCCACACGGAAGGTGGCAGCCCGGAAAGCTGTTGCTGGTCTTCACCTTCCCCCTGCAGCCTATTCACAGGCACAACAGGTTTGGGGATCTGTGCTTGCCCAGAGAAGGAACATCTCACGGTGCGCATCCTCGGCAGAGCCTGTTCCCGAAAAGGCAAACGTCCGGCTCCTTGTCCCACACGGAAGGTGGCAGCCCGGAAAGCTGTTGCTGGTCTTCACCTTCCCCCTGCAGCCTATTCACAGGCACAACAGGTTTGGGGATCTGTGCTTGCCCAGAGAAGGAACATCTCACGGTGCGCATCCTCGGCAGAGCCTGTTCCCGAAAAGGCAAACGTCCGGCTCCTTGTCCCACACGGAAGGTGGCAGCCCGGAAAGCTGTTGCTGGTCTTCACCTTCCCCCTGCAGCCTATTCACAGGCACAACAGGTTTGGGGATCTGTGCTTGCCCAGAGAAGGAACATCTCACGGTGCGCATCCTCGGCAGAGCCTGTTCCCGAAAAGGCAAACGTCCGGCTCCTTGTCCCACACGGAAGGTGGCAGCCCGGAAAGCTGTTGCTGGTCTTCACCTTCCCCCTGCAGCCTATTCACAGGCACAACAGGTTTGGGGATCTGTGCTTCCCCAGAGAAGGAACATCTCACGGTGCGCATCCTCGGCAGAGCCTGTTCCCGAAAAGGCAAACGTCCGGCTCCTTGTCCCACACGGAAGGTGGCAGCCCGGAAAGATGTTGCTGGTATTCACCTTCCCCCTGCAGCCTATTCACAGGCACAACAGGTTTGGGGAATCTGTGCTTGCCCAGAGAAGGACCATCTCACGGTGCGCATCCTCGGCAGAGCCTGTTCCCGAAAAGGCAAACGTCCGGCTCCTTGTCCCACACGGAAGGTGGCAGCCCGGAAAGCTGTTGCTGGTCTTCACCTTCCCCCTGCAGCCTATTCACAGGCACAACAGGTTTGGGGATCTGTGCTTGCCCAGAGAAGGAACATCTCACGGTGCGCATCCTCGGCAGAGCCTGTTCCCGAAAAGGCAAACGTCCGGCTCCTTGTCCCACACGGAAGGTGGCAGCCCGGAAAGCTCTTGCTGGTCTTCACCTTCCCCCTGCAGCCTATTCACAGGCACAACAGGTTTGGGGATCTGTGCTTGCGCAGAGAAGGAACATCTCACGGTGCGCATCCTCGGCAGAGCCTGTTCCCGAAAAGGCAAACGTCCGGCTCCTTGTCCCACACGGAAGGTGGCAGCCCGGAAAGCTGTTGCTGGTCTTCACCTTCCCCCTGCAGCCTATTCACAGGCACAACAGGTTTTGGGATCTGTGCTTGCGCAGAGAAGGAACATCTCACGGTGCGCATCCTCGGCAGAGCCTGTTCCCGAAAAGGCAAACGTCCGGCTCCTTGTCCCACATGGATGGTGGCAGCCCTGAAAGCTGTTGCTGGTCTTCACCTTCCCCCTGCAGCCTATTCACAGGCACAACAGGTTTGGGGATCTGTGCTTGCCCAGAGAAGGAACATCTCACGGTGCGCATCCTCGGCAGAGCCTGTTCCCAAAAAGGCAAACGTCCGGCTCCTTGTCCCACACGGAAGGTGGCAGCCCGGAAAGCTGTTGCTGGTCTTCACCTTCCCCCTGCAGCCTATTCACAGGCACAACAGGTTTGGGGATCTGTGCTTGCGCAGAGAAGGAACATCTCACGGTGCGCATCCTCGGCAGAGCCTGTTCCCGAAAAGGCAAACGTCCGGCTCCTTGTCCCACACGGAAGGTGGCAGCCCGGAAAGCTGTTGCTGGTCTTCACCTTCCCCCTGCAGCCTATTCACAGGCACAACAGGTTTGGGGATCTGTGCTTGCCCAAAGACGCAATCTCTCACGGTGCGCATCCTCGGCAGAGCCTGTTCCCGAAAAGGCAAACGTCCGGCTCCTTGTCCCACACGGAAGGTGGCAGCCCGGAAAGCTGTTGCTGGTCTTCACCTTCCCCCTGCAGCCTATTCACAGGCACAACAGGTTTTGGGATCTGTGCTTGCCCAGAGAAGGAACATCTCACGGTGCGCATCCTCGGCAGAGCCTGTTCCCGAAAAGGCAAACGTCCGGCTCCTTGTCCCACACGGAAGGTGGCAGCCCGGAAAGCTCTTGCTGGTCTTCACCTTCCCCCTGCAGCCTATTCACAGGCACAACAGGTTTGGGGATCTGTGCTTGCCCAGAGAAGGAACATCTCACGGTGCGCATCCTCGGCAGAGCCTGTTCCCGAAAAGGCAAACGTCCGGCTCCTTGTCCCACACGGAAGGTGGCAGCCCGGAAAGCTGTTGCTGGTCTTCACCTTCCCCCTGCAGCCTATTCACAGGCACAACAGGTTTGGGGATCTGTGCTTGCGCAGAGAAGGAACATCTCACGGTGCGCATCCTCGGCAGAGCCTGTTCCCGAAAAGGCAAACGTCCGGCTCCTTGTCCCACACGGATGGTGGCAGCCCTGAAAGCTGTTGCTGGTCTTCACCTTCCCCCTGCAGCCTATTCACAGGCACAACAGGTTTTGGGATCTGTGCTTGCCCAGAGAAGGAACATCTCACGGTGCGCATCCTCGGCAGAGCCTGTTCCCAAAAAGGCAAACGTCCGGCTCCTTGTCCCACACGGAAGGTGGCAGCCCGGAAAGCTGTTGCTGGTCTTCACCTTCCCCCTGCAGCCTATTCACAGGCACAACAGGTTTTGGGATCTGTGCTTGCCCAGAGAAGGAACATCTCACGGTGCGCATCCTCGGCAGAGCCTGTTCCCGAAAAGGCAAACGTCCGGCTCCTTGTCCCACACGGAAGGTGGCAGCCCGGAAAGCTGTTGCTGGTCTTCACCTTCCCCCTGCAGCCTATTCACAGGCACAACAGGTTTGGGGATCTGTGCTTGCCCAGAGAAGGAACATCTCACGGTGCGCATCCTCGGCAGAGCCTGTTCCCGAAAAGGCAAACGTCCGGCTCCTTGTCCCACACGGAAGGTGGCAGCCCGGAAAGCTGTTGCTGGTCTTCACCTTCCCCCTGCAGCCTATTCACAGGCACAACAGGTTTGGGGATCTGTGCTTGCCCAGAGAAGGAACATCTCACGGTGCGCATCCTCGGCAGAGCCTGTTCCCGAAAAGGCAAACGTCCGGCTCCTTGTCCCACACGGAAGGTGGCAGCCCGGAAAGCTGTTGCTGGTCTTCACCTTCCCCCTGCAGCCTATTCACAGGCACAACAGGTTTGGGGATCTGTGCTTGCCCAGAGAAGGAACATCTCACGGTGCGCATCCTCGGCAGAGCCTGTTCCCGAAAAGGCAAACGTCCGGCTCCTTGTCCCACACGGAAGGTGGCAGCCCTGAAAGCTCTTGCTGGTCTTCACCTTCCCCCCTCGGCCTATTCACAGGCACAACAGGTTTGGGGATCTGTGCTTGCCCAGAGAAGGAACATCTCACGGTGCGCATCCTCGGCAGAGCCTGTTCCCGAAAAGGCAAACGTCCGGCTCCTTGTCCCACACGGAAGGTGGCAGCCCGGAAAGCTGTTGCTGGTCTTCACCTTCCCCCTGCAGCCTATTCACAGGCACAACAGGTTTTGGGATCTGTGCTTGCGCAGAGAAGGAACATCTCACGGTGCGCATCCTCGGCAGAGCCTGTTCCCGAAAAGGCAAACGTCCGGCTCCTTGTCCCACACGGAAGGTGGCAGCCCTGAAAGCTGTTGCTGGTCTTCACCTTCCCCCTGCAGCCTATTCACAGGCACAACAGGTTTGGGGATCTGTGCTTGCGCAGAGAAGGAACATCTCACGGTGCGCATCCTCGGCAGAGCCTGTTCCCGAAAAGGCAAACGTCCGGCTCCTTGTCCCACACGGATGGTGGCAGCCCGGAAAGCTGTTGCTGGTCTTCACCTTCCCCCTGCAGCCTATTCACAGGCACAACAGGTTTGGGGATCTGTGCTTGCCCAGAGAAGGAACATCTCACGGTGCGCAGCCTCGGCAGAGCCTGTTCCCGAAAAGGCAAACGTCCGGCTCCTTGTCCCACACGGAAGGTGGCAGCCCTGAAAGCTGTTGCTTCACCTTCCCCCTGCAGCCTATTCACAGGCACAACAGGTTTGGGGATCTGTGCTTGCCCAGAGAAGGAACATCTCACGGTGCGCATCCTCGGCAGAGCCTGTTCCCGAAAAGGCAAACGTCCGGCTCCTTGTCCCACACGGAAGGTGGCAGCCCGGAAAGCTCTTGCTGGTCTTCACCTTCCCCCTGCAGCCTATTCACAGGCACAACAGGTTTGGGGATCTCTGCTTGCCCAGAGAAGGAACATCTCACGGTGCGCAGCCTCGGCAGAGCCTGTTCCCGAAAAGGCAAACGTCCGGCTCCTTGTCCCACACGGAAGGTGGCAGCCCGGAAAGCTGTTGCTGGTCTTCACCTTCCCCCTGCAGCCTATTCACAGGCACAACAGGTTTGGGGATCTGTGCTTGCCCAGAGAAGGAACATCTCACGGTGCGCATCCTCGGCAGAGCCTGTTCCCGAAAAGGCAAACGTCCGGCTCCTTGTCCCACACGGAAGGTGGCAGCCCGGAAAGCTCTTGCTGGTCTTCACCTTCCCCCTGCAGCCTATTCACAGGCACAACAGGTTTGGGGATCTGTGCTTGCCCAGAGAAGGAACATCTCACGGTGCGCATCCTCGGCAGAGCCTGTTCCCGAAAAGGCAAACGTCCGGCTCCTTGTCCCACACGGAAGGTGGCAGCCCGGAAAGCTGTTGCTGGTCTTCACCTTCCCCCTGCAGCCTATTCACAGGCACAACAGGTTTGGGGATCTGTGCTTGCCCAAAGACGCAATCTCTCACGGTGCGCATCCTCGGCAGAGCCTGTTCCCGAAAAGGCAAACGTCCGGCTCCTTGTCCCACACGGATGGTGGCAGCCCTGAAAGCTGTTGCTGGTCTTCACCTTCCCCCTGCAGCCTATTCACAGGCACAACAGGTTTTGGGATCTGTGCTTGCCCAGAGAAGGAACATCTCACGGTGCGCATCCTCGGCAGAGCCTGTTCCCAAAAAGGCAAACGTCCGGCTCCTTGTCCCACACGGAAGGTGGCAGCCCGGAAAGCTGTTGCTGGTCTTCACCTTCCCCCTGCAGCCTATTCACAGGCACAACAGGTTTTGGGATCTGTGCTTGCCCAGAGAAGGACCATCTCACGGTGCGCATCCTCGGCAGAGCCTGTTCCCGAAAAGGCAAACCTCCGGCTCCTTGTCCCACACGGAAGGTGGCAGCCCGGAAAGCTCTTGCTGGTCTTCACCTTCCCCCTGCAGCCTATTCACAGGCACAACAGGTTTGGGGATCTGTGCTTGCCCAAAGACGCAATCTCTCACGGTGCGCATCCTCGGCAGAGCCTGTTCCCGAAAAGGCAAACGTCCGGCTCCTTGTCCCACACGGAAGGTGGCAGCCCGGAAAGCTCTTGCTGGTCTTCACCTTCCCCCTGCAGCCTATTCACAGGCACAACAGGTTTGGGGATCTGTGCTTGCCCAGAGAAGGAACATCTCACGGTGCGCATCCTCGGCAGAGCCTGTTCCCGAAAAGGCAAACGTCCGGCTCCTTGTCCCACACGGAAGGTGGCAGCCCGGAAAGCTCTTGCTGGTCTTCACCTTCCCCCTGCAGCCTATTCACAGGCACAACAGGTTTGGGGATCTGTGCTTGCCCAGAGAAGGAACATCTCACGGTGCGCATCCTCGGCAGAGCCTGTTCCCGAAAAGGCAAACGTCCGGCTCCTTGTCCCACACGGAAGGTGGCAGCCCGGAAAGCTGTTGCTGGTCTTCACCTTCCCCCTGCAGCCTATTCACAGGCACAACAGGTTTGGGGATCTGTGCTTGCCCAAAGACGCAATCTCTCACGGTGCGCATCCTCGGCAGAGCCTGTTCCCGAAAAGGCAAACGTCCGGCTCCTTGTCCCACACGGAAGGTGGCAGCCCGGAAAGCTGTTGCTGGTCTTCACCTTCCCCCTGCAGCCTATTCACAGGCACAACAGGTTTTGGGATCTGTGCTTGCCCAGAGAAGGAACATCTCACGGTGCGCATCCTCGGCAGAGCCTGTTCCCGAAAAGGCAAACGTCCGGCTCCTTGTCCCACACGGAAGGTGGCAGCCCGGAAAGCTCTTGCTGGTCTTCACCTTCCCCCTGCAGCCTATTCACAGGCACAACAGGTTTGGGGATCTGTGCTTGCCCAGAGAAGGAACATCTCACGGTGCGCATCCTCGGCAGAGCCTGTTCCCGAAAAGGCAAACGTCCGGCTCCTTGTCCCACACGGAAGGTGGCAGCCCGGAAAGCTGTTGCTGGTCTTCACCTTCCCCCTGCAGCCTATTCACAGGCACAACAGGTTTGGGGATCTGTGCTTGCCCAGAGAAGGAACATCTCACGGTGCGCATCCTCGGCAGAGCCTGTTCCCGAAAAGGCAAACGTCCGGCTCCTTGTCCCACACGGATGGTGGCAGCCCGGAAAGCTGTTGCTGGTCTTCACCTTCCCCCTGCAGCCTATTCACAGGCACAACAGGTTTTGGGATCTGTGCTTGCCCAGAGAAGGAACATCTCACGGTGCGCATCCTCGGCAGAGCCTGTTCCCGAAAAGGCAAACGTCCGGCTCCTTGTCCCACACGGAAGGTGGCAGCCCGGAAAGCTGTTGCTGGTCTTCACCTTCCCCCTGCAGCCTATTCACAGGCACAACAGGTTTGGGGATCTGTGCTTGCGCAGAGAAGGAACATCTCACGGTGCGCATCCTCGGCAGAGCCTGTTCCCGAAAAGGCAAACGTCCGGCTCCTTGTCCCACACGGATGGTGGCAGCCCTGAAAGCTGTTGCTGGTCTTCACCTTCCCCCTGCAGCCTATTCACAGGCACAACAGGTTTTGGGATCTGTGCTTGCCCAGAGAAGGAACATCTCACGGTGCGCATCCTCGGCAGAGCCTGTTCCCGAAAAGGCAAACGTCCGGCTCCTTGTCCCACACGGAAGGTGGCAGCCCGGAAAGCTGTTGCTGGTCTTCACCTTCCCCCTGCAGCCTATTCACAGGCACAACAGGTTTTGGGATCTGTGCTTGCCCAGAGAAGGAACATCTCACGGTGCGCATCCTCGGCAGAGCCTGTTCCCGAAAAGGCAAACGTCCGGCTCCTTGTCCCACACGGAAGGTGGCAGCCCTGAAAGCTGTTGCTGGTCTTCACCTTCCCCCTGCAGCCTATTCACAGGCACAACAGGTTTGGGGATCTGTGCTTGCCCAGAGAAGGAACATCTCACGGTGCGCAGCCTCGGCAGAGCCTGTTCCCGAAAAGGCAAACGTCCGGCTCCTTGTCCCACACGGAAGGTGGCAGCCCGGAAAGCTGTTGCTGGTCTTCACCTTCCCCCTGCAGCCTATTCACAGGCACAACAGGTTTGGGGATCTGTGCTTGCCCAGAGAAGGAACATCTCACGGTGCGCATCCTCGGCAGAGCCTGTTCCCGAAAAGGCAAACGTCCGGCTCCTTGTCCCACACGGAAGGTGGCAGCCCGGAAAGCTGTTGCTGGTCTTCACCTTCCCCCTGCAGCCTATTCACAGGCACAACAGGTTTGGGGATCTGTGCTTGCCCAGAGAAGGAACATCTCACGGTGCGCATCCTCGGCAGAGCCTGTTCCCGAAAAGGCAAACGTCCGGCTCCTTGTCCCACACGGAAGGTGGCAGCCCTGAAAGCTCTTGCTGGTCTTCACCTTCCCCCCTCGGCCTATTCACAGGCACAACAGGTTTGGGGATCTGTGCTTGCCCAGAGAAGGAACATCTCACGGTGCGCATCCTCGGCAGAGCCTGTTCCCGAAAAGGCAAACGTCCGGCTCCTTGTCCCACACGGAAGGTGGCAGCCCGGAAAGCTGTTGCTGGTCTTCACCTTCCCCCTGCAGCCTATTCACAGGCACAACAGGTTTTGGGATCTGTGCTTGCGCAGAGAAGGAACATCTCACGGTGCGCATCCTCGGCAGAGCCTGTTCCCGAAAAGGCAAACGTCCGGCTCCTTGTCCCACACGGAAGGTGGCAGCCCTGAAAGCTGTTGCTGGTCTTCACCTTCCCCCTGCAGCCTATTCACAGGCACAACAGGTTTGGGGATCTGTGCTTGCGCAGAGAAGGAACATCTCACGGTGCGCATCCTCGGCAGAGCCTGTTCCCGAAAAGGCAAACGTCCGGCTCCTTGTCCCACACGGATGGTGGCAGCCCGGAAAGCTGTTGCTGGTCTTCACCTTCCCCCTGCAGCCTATTCACAGGCACAACAGGTTTGGGGATCTGTGCTTGCCCAGAGAAGGAACATCTCACGGTGCGCAGCCTCGGCAGAGCCTGTTCCCGAAAAGGCAAACGTCCGGCTCCTTGTCCCACACGGAAGGTGGCAGCCCTGAAAGCTGTTGCTGGTCTTCACCTTCCCCCTGCAGCCTATTCACAGGCACAACAGGTTTGGGGATCTGTGCTTGCCCAGAGAAGGAACATCTCACGGTGCGCATCCTCGGCAGAGCCTGTTCCCGAAAAGGCAAACGTCCGGCTCCTTGTCCCACACGGAAGGTGGCAGCCCGGAAAGCTCTTGCTGGTCTTCACCTTCCCCCTGCAGCCTATTCACAGGCACAACAGGTTTGGGGATCTCTGCTTGCCCAGAGAAGGAACATCTCACGGTGCGCAGCCTCGGCAGAGCCTGTTCCCGAAAAGGCAAACGTCCGGCTCCTTGTCCCACACGGAAGGTGGCAGCCCGGAAAGCTGTTGCTGGTCTTCACCTTCCCCCTGCAGCCTATTCACAGGCACAACAGGTTTGGGGATCTGTGCTTGCCCAGAGAAGGAACATCTCACGGTGCGCATCCTCGGCAGAGCCTGTTCCCGAAAAGGCAAACGTCCGGCTCCTTGTCCCACACGGAAGGTGGCAGCCCGGAAAGCTCTTGCTGGTCTTCACCTTCCCCCTGCAGCCTATTCACAGGCACAACAGGTTTGGGGATCTGTGCTTGCCCAGAGAAGGAACATCTCACGGTGCGCATCCTCGGCAGAGCCTGTTCCCGAAAAGGCAAACGTCCGGCTCCTTGTCCCACACGGAAGGTGGCAGCCCGGAAAGCTGTTGCTGGTCTTCACCTTCCCCCTGCAGCCTATTCACAGGCACAACAGGTTTGGGGATCTGTGCTTGCCCAGAGAAGGAACATCTCACGGTGCGCATCCTCGGCAGAGCCTGTTCCCGAAAAGGCAAACGTCCGGCTCCTTGTCCCACACGGATGGTGGCAGCCCGGAAAGCTGTTGCTGGTCTTCACCTTCCCCCTGCAGCCTATTCACAGGCACAACAGGTTTTGGGATCTGTGCTTGCCCAGAGAAGGAACATCTCACGGTGCGCATCCTCGGCAGAGCCTGTTCCCGAAAAGGCAAACGTCCGGCTCCTTGTCCCACACGGAAGGTGGCAGCCCGGAAAGCTGTTGCTGGTCTTCACCTTCCCCCCTCGGCCTATTCACAGGCACAACAGGTTTTGGGATCTCTGCTTTCCCAAAGACGCAATCTCTCACGGTGCGCATCCTCGGCAGAGCCTGTTCCCGAAAAGGCAAACGTCCGGCTCCTTGTCCCACACGGAAGGTGGCAGCCCGGAAAGCTGTTGCTGGTCTTCACCTTCCCCCTGCAGCCTATTCACAGGCACAACAGGTTTGGGGATCTGTGCTTGCGCAGAGAAGGAACATCTCACGGTGCGCATCCTCGGCAGAGCCTGTTCCCGAAAAGGCAAACGTCCGGCTCCTTGTCCCACACGGATGGTGGCAGCCCTGAAAGCTGTTGCTGGTCTTCACCTTCCCCCTGCAGCCTATTCACAGGCACAACAGGTTTGGGGATCTGTGCTTGCCCAGAGAAGGAACATCTCACGGTGCGCAGCCTCGGCAGAGCCTGTTCCCGAAAAGGCAAACGTCCGGCTCCTTGTCCCACACGGAAGGTGGCAGCCCTGAAAGCTGTTGCTGGTCTTCACCTTCCCCCTGCAGCCTATTCACAGGCACAACAGGTTTGGGGATCTGTGCTTGCCCAGAGAAGGAACATCTCACGGTGCGCATCCTCGGCAGAGCCTGTTCCCGAAAAGGCAAACGTCCGGCTCCTTGTCCCACACGGAAGGTGGCAGCCCGGAAAGCTGTTGCTGGTCTTCACCTTCCCCCTGCAGCCTATTCACAGGCACAACAGGTTTGGGGATCTCTGCTTGCCCAGAGAAGGAACATCTCACGGTGCGCATCCTCGGCAGAGCCTGTTCCCGAAAAGGCAAACGTCCGGCTCCTTGTCCCACACGGAAGGTGGCAGCCCTGAAAGCTGTTGCTGGTCTTCACCTTCCCCCTGCAGCCTATTCACAGGCACAACAGGTTTGGGGATCTGTGCTTGCCCAGAGAAGGAACATCTCACGGTGCGCATCCTCGGCAGAGCCTGTTCCCGAAAAGGCAAACGTCCGGCTCCTTGTCCCACACGGAAGGTGGCAGCCCGGAAAGCTGTTGCTGGTCTTCACCTTCCCCCTGCAGCCTATTCACAGGCACAACAGGTTTGGGGATCTGTGCTTGCCCAGAGAAGGAACATCTCACGGTGCGCATCCTCGGCAGAGCCTGTTCCCGAAAAGGCAAACGTCCGGCTCCTTGTCCCACACGGAAGGTGGCAGCCCGGAAAGCTGTTGCTGGTCTTCACCTTCCCCCTGCAGCCTATTCACAGGCACAACAGGTTTGGGGATCTGTGCTTGCCCAGAGAAGGAACATCTCACGGTGCGCATCCTCGGCAGAGCCTGTTCCCGAAAAGGCAAACGTCCGGCTCCTTGTCCCACACGGAAGGTGGCAGCCCGGAAAGCTGTTGCTGGTCTTCACCTTCCCCCTGCAGCCTATTCACAGGCACAACAGGTTTGGGGATCTGTGCTTGCCCAGAGAAGGAACATCTCACGGTGCGCATCCTCGGCAGAGCCTGTTCCCGAAAAGGCAAACGTCCGGCTCCTTGTCCCACACGGAAGGTGGCAGCCCGGAAAGCTGTTGCTGGTCTTCACCTTCCCCCCTCGGCCTATTCACAGGCACAACAGGTTTTGGGATCTCTGCTTTCCCAAAGACGCAATCTCTCACGGTGCGCATCCTCGGCAGAGCCTGTTCCCGAAAAGGCAAACGTCCGGCTCCTTGTCCCACACGGAAGGTGGCAGCCCTGAAAGCTGTTGCTGGTCTTCACCTTCCCCCTGCAGCCTATTCACAGGCACAACAGGTTTGGGGATCTGTGCTTGCCCAAAGACGCAATCTCTCACGGTGCACATCCTCGGCAGAGCCTGTTCCCGAAAAGGCAAACGTCCGGCTCCTTGTCCCACACGGAAGGTGGCAGCCCGGAAAGCTGTTGCTGGTCTTCACCTTCCCCCTGCAGCCTATTCACAGGCACAACAGGTTTGGGGATCTGTGCTTGCCCAGAGAAGGAACATCTCACGGTGCGCATCCTCGGCAGAGCCTGTTCCCAAAAAGGCAAACGTCCGGCTCCTTGTCCCACACGGAAGGTGGCAGCCCGGAAAGCTGTTGCTGGTCTTCACCTTCCCCCTGCAGCCTATTCACAGGCACAACAGGTTTGGGGATCTGTGCTTGCGCAGAGAAGGAACATCTCACGGTGCGCATCCTCGGCAGAGCCTGTTCCCGAAAAGGCAAACGTCCGGCTCCTTGTCCCACACGGATGGTGGCAGCCCTGAAAGCTGTTGCTGGTCTTCACCTTCCCCCTGCAGCCTATTCACAGGCACAACAGGTTTGGGGATCTGTGCTTGCCCAGAGAAGGAACATCTCACGGTGCGCAGCCTCGGCAGAGCCTGTTCCCGAAAAGGCAAACGTCCGGCTCCTTGTCCCACACGGAAGGTGGCAGCCCTGAAAGCTGTTGCTGGTCTTCACCTTCCCCCTGCAGCCTATTCACAGGCACAACAGGTTTGGGGATCTGTGCTTGCCCAGAGAAGGAACATCTCACGGTGCGCATCCTCGGCAGAGCCTGTTCCCGAAAAGGCAAACGTCCGGCTCCTTGTCCCAGACGGAAGGTGGCAGCCCGGAAAGCTGTTGCTGGTCTTCACCTTCCCCCTGCAGCCTATTCACAGGCACAACAGGTTTGGGGATCTGTGCTTGCCCAGAGAAGGAACATCTCACGGTGCGCATCCTCGGCAGAGCCTGTTCCCGAAAAGGCAAACGTCCGGCTCCTTGTCCCACACGGAAGGTGGCAGCCCGGAAAGCTGTTGCTGGTCTTCACCTTCCCCCTGCAGCCTATTCACAGGCACAACAGGTTTGGGGATCTGTGCTTGCCCAGAGAAGGAACATCTCACGGTGCGCATCCTCGGCAGAGCCTGTTCCCGAAAAGGCAAACGTCCGGCTCCTTGTCCCACACGGAAGGTGGCAGCCCGGAAAGCTGTTGCTGGTCTTCACCTTCCCCCTGCAGCCTATTCACAGGCACAACAGGTTTGGGGATCTGTGCTTGCGCAGAGAAGGAACATCTCACGGTGCGCATCCTCGGCAGAGCCTGTTCCCGAAAAGGCAAACGTCCGGCTCCTTGTCCCACACGGAAGGTGGCAGCCTGGAAAGCTGTTGCTGGTCTTCACCTTCCCCCTGCAGCCTATTCACAGGCACAACAGTTTTGGGGAATCTGTGCTTGCCCAGAGAAGGACCATCTCACGGTGCGCATCCTCGGCAGAGCCTGTTCCCGAAAAGGCAAACGTCCGGCTCCTTGTCCCACACGGAAGGTGGCAGCCCGGAAAGCTGTTGCTGGTCTTCACCTTCCCCCTGCAGCCTATTCACAGGCACAACAGGTTTGGGGATCTGTGCTTGCGCAGAGAAGGAACATCTCACGGTGCGCATCCTCGGCAGAGCCTGTTCCCGAAAAGGCAAACGTCCGGCTCCTTGTCCCACACGGAAGGTGGCAGCCCGGAAAGCTGTTGCTGGTCTTCACCTTCCCCCTGCAGCCTATTCACAGGCACAACAGGTTTGGGGATCTGTGCTTGCGCAGAGAAGGAACATCTCACGGTGCGCATCCTCGGCAGAGCCTGTTCCCGAAAAGGCAAACGTCCGGCTCCTTGTCCCACACGGAAGGTGGCAGCCCGGAAAGCTGTTGCTGGTCTTCACCTTCCCCCTGCAGCCTATTCACAGGCACAACAGGTTTGGGGATCTGTGCTTGCCCAGAGAAGGAACATCTCACGGTGCGCATCCTCGGCAGAGCCTGTTCCCGAAAAGGCAAACGTCCGGCTCCTTGTCCCACACGGAAGGTGGCAGCCCGGAAAGCTGTTGCTGGTCTTCACCTTCCCCCTGCAGCCTATTCACAGGCACAACAGGTTTGGGGATCTGTGCTTGCCCAGAGAAGGAACATCTCACGGTGCGCATCCTCGGCAGAGCCTGTTCCCGAAAAGGCAAACGTCCGGCTCCTTGTCCCACACGGAAGGTGGCAGCCCGGAAAGCTGTTGCTGGTCTTCACCTTCCCCCTGCAGCCTATTCACAGGCACAACAGGTTTGGGGATCTGTGCTTGCGCAGAGAAGGAACATCTCACGGTGCGCATCCTCGGCAGAGCCTGTTCCCGAAAAGGCAAACGTCCGGCTCCTTGTCCCACACGGAAGGTGGCAGCCCGGAAAGCTGTTGCTGGTCTTCACCTTCCCCCTGCAGCCTATTCACAGGCACAACAGTTTTGGGGAATCTGTGCTTGCCCAGAGAAGGACCATCTCACGGTGCGCATCCTCGGCAGAGCCTGTTCCCGAAAAGGCAAACGTCCGGCTCCTTGTCCCACACGGAAGGTGGCAGCCCGGAAAGCTGTTGCTGGTCTTCACCTTCCCCCTGCAGCCTATTCACAGGCACAACAGGTTTTGGGATCTGTGCTTGCCCAGAGAAGGAACATCTCACGGTGCGCATCCTCGGCAGAGCCTGTTCCCGAAAAGGCAAACGTCCGGCTCCTTGTCCCACACGGAAGGTGGCAGCCCGGAAAGCTGTTGCTGGTCTTCACCTTCCCCCTGCAGCCTATTCACAGGCACAACAGGTTTGGGGATCTGTGCTTGCGCAGAGAAGGAACATCTCACGGTGCGCATCCTCGGCAGAGCCTGTTCCCGAAAAGGCAAACGTCCGGCTCCTTGTCCCACATGGATGGTGGCAGCCCTGAAAGCTGTTGCTGGTCTTCACCTTCCCCCTGCAGCCTATTCACAGGCACAACAGGTTTGGGGATCTGTGCTTGCCCAGAGAAGGAACATCTCACGGTGCGCATCCTCGGCAGAGCCTGTTCCCAAAAAGGCAAACGTCCGGCTCCTTGTCCCACACGGAAGGTGGCAGCCCGGAAAGCTGTTGCTGGTCTTCACCTTCCCCCTGCAGCCTATTCACAGGCACAACAGGTTTGGGGATCTGTGCTTGCGCAGAGAAGGAACATCTCACGGTGCGCATCCTCGGCAGAGCCTGTTCCCGAAAAGGCAAACGTCCGGCTCCTTGTCCCACACGGAAGGTGGCAGCCCGGAAAGCTGTTGCTGGTCTTCACCTTCCCCCTGCAGCCTATTCACAGGCACAACAGGTTTGGGGATCTGTGCTTGCCCAAAGACGCAATCTCTCACGGTGCGCATCCTCGGCAGAGCCTGTTCCCGAAAAGGCAAACGTCCGGCTCCTTGTCCCACACGGAAGGTGGCAGCCCGGAAAGCTGTTGCTGGTCTTCACCTTCCCCCTGCAGCCTATTCACAGGCACAACAGGTTTTGGGATCTGTGCTTGCCCAGAGAAGGAACATCTCACGGTGCGCATCCTCGGCAGAGCCTGTTCCCGAAAAGGCAAACGTCCGGCTCCTTGTCCCACACGGAAGGTGGCAGCCCGGAAAGCTGTTGCTGGTCTTCACCTTCCCCCTGCAGCCTATTCACAGGCACAACAGGTTTGGGGATCTCTGCTTGCCCAGAGAAGGAACATCTCACGGTGCGCATCCTCGGCAGAGCCTGTTCCCGAAAAGGCAAACGTCCGGCTCCTTGTCCCACACGGAAGGTGGCAGCCCTGAAAGCTCTTGCTGGTCTTCACCTTCCCCCTGCAGCCTATTCACAGGCACAACAGGTTTGGGGATCTGTGCTTGCCCAGAGAAGGAACATCTCACGGTGCGCATCCTCGGCAGAGCCTGTTCCCGAAAAGGCAAACGTCCGGCTCCTTGTCCCACACGGAAGGTGGCAGCCCGGAAAGCTGTTGCTGGTCTTCACCTTCCCCCTGCAGCCTATTCACAGGCACAACAGGTTTGGGGATCTGTGCTTGCGCAGAGAAGGAACATCTCACGGTGCGCATCCTCGGCAGAGCCTGTTCCCGAAAAGGCAAACGTCCGGCTCCTTGTCCCACACGGAAGGTGGCAGCCCGGAAAGCTCTTGCTGGTCTTCACCTTCCCCCTGCAGCCTATTCACAGGCACAACAGGTTTGGGGATCTGTGCTTGCCCAGAGAAGGAACATCTCACGGTGCGCATCCTCGGCAGAGCCTGTTCCCGAAAAGGCAAACGTCCGGCTCCTTGTCCCACACGGATGGTGGCAGCCCTGAAAGCTGTTGCTGGTCTTCACCTTCCCCCTGCAGCCTATTCACAGGCACAACAGGTTTTGGGATCTGTGCTTGCCCAGAGAAGGAACATCTCACGGTGCGCATCCTCGGCAGAGCCTGTTCCCAAAAAGGCAAACGTCCGGCTCCTTGTCCCACACGGAAGGTGGCAGCCCGGAAAGCTGTTGCTGGTCTTCACCTTCCCCCTGCAGCCTATTCACAGGCACAACAGGTTTTGGGATCTGTGCTTGCCCAGAGAAGGAACATCTCACGGTGCGCATCCTCGGCAGAGCCTGTTCCCGAAAAGGCAAACGTCCGGCTCCTTGTCCCACACGGAAGGTGGCAGCCCTGAAAGCTGTTGCTGGTCTTCACCTTCCCCCTGCAGCCTATTCACAGGCACAACAGGTTTGGGGAATCTGTGCTTGCCCAAAGACGCAATCTCTCACGGTGCGCATCCTCGGCAGAGCCTGTTCCCGAAAAGGCAAACGTCCGGCTCCTTGTCCCACACGGAAGGTGGCAGCCCGGAAAGCTCTTGCTGGTCTTCACCTTCCCCCTGCAGCCTATTCACAGGCACAACAGGTTTTGGGATCTGTGCTTGCCCAGAGAAGGAACATCTCACGGTGCGCATCCTCGGCAGAGCCTGTTCCCGAAAAGGCAAACGTCCGGCTCCTTGTCCCACACGGAAGGTGGCAGCCCGGAAAGCTGTTGCTGGTCTTCACCTTCCCCCTGCAGCCTATTCACAGGCACAACAGGTTTGGGGATCTGTGCTTGCCCAGAGAAGGAACATCTCACGGTGCGCATCCTCGGCAGAGCCTGTTCCCGAAAAGGCAAACGTCCGGCTCCTTGTCCCACACGGAAGGTGGCAGCCCGGAAAGCTGTTGCTGGTCTTCACCTTCCCCCTGCAGCCTATTCACAGGCACAACAGGTTTGGGGATCTGTGCTTGCCCAAAGACGCAATCTCTCACGGTGCGCATCCTCGGCAGAGCCTGTTCCCGAAAAGGCAAACGTCCGGCTCCTTGTCCCACACGGAAGGTGGCAGCCCGGAAAGCTGTTGCTGGTCTTCACCTTCCCCCTGCAGCCTATTCACAGGCACAACAGGTTTTGGGATCTCTGCTTGCGCAGAGAAGGAACATCTCACGGTGCGCATCCTCGGCAGAGCCTGTTCCCGAAAAGGCAAACGTCCGGCTCCTTGTCCCACACGGAAGGTGGCAGCCCGGAAAGCTGTTGCTGGTCTTCACCTTCCCCCTGCAGCCTATTCACAGGCACAACAGGTTTTGGGATCTGTGCTTGCCCAGAGAAGGAACATCTCACGGTGCGCATCCTCGGCAGAGCCTGTTCCCGAAAAGGCAAACGTCCGGCTCCTTGTCCCACACGGAAGGTGGCAGCCCGGAAAGCTGTTGCTGGTCTTCACCTTCCCCCTGCAGCCTATTCACAGGCACAACAGGTTTGGGGATCTGTGCTTGCCCAGAGAAGGAACATCTCACGGTGCGCATCCTCGGCAGAGCCTGTTCCCGAAAAGGCAAACGTCCGGCTCCTTGTCCCACACGGAAGGTGGCAGCCCGGAAAGCTGTTGCTGGTCTTCACCTTCCCCCTGCAGCCTATTCACAGGCACAACAGGTTTGGGGATCTGTGCTTGCCCAGAGAAGGACCATCTCACGGTGCGCATCCTCGGCAGAGCCTGTTCCCGAAAAGGCAAACCTCCGGCTCCTTGTCCCACACGGAAGGTGGCAGCCCGGAAAGCTCTTGCTGGTCTTCACCTTCCCCCTGCAGCCTATTCACAGGCACAACAGGTTTGGGGATCTGTGCTTGCCCAAAGACGCAATCTCTCACGGTGCGCATCCTCGGCAGAGCCTGTTCCCGAAAAGGCAAACGTCCGGCTCCTTGTCCCACACGGAAGGTGGCAGCCCGGAAAGCTCTTGCTGGTCTTCACCTTCCCCCTGCAGCCTATTCACAGGCACAACAGGTTTGGGGATCTGTGCTTGCCCAGAGAAGGAACATCTCACGGTGCGCATCCTCGGCAGAGCCTGTTCCCGAAAAGGCAAACGTCCGGCTCCTTGTCCCACACGGAAGGTGGCAGCCCGGAAAGCTCTTGCTGGTCTTCACCTTCCCCCTGCAGCCTATTCACAGGCACAACAGGTTTGGGGATCTGTGCTTGCCCAGAGAAGGAACATCTCACGGTGCGCATCCTCGGCAGAGCCTGTTCCCGAAAAGGCAAACGTCCGGCTCCTTGTCCCACACGGAAGGTGGCAGCCCGGAAAGCTGTTGCTGGTCTTCACCTTCCCCCTGCAGCCTATTCACAGGCACAACAGGTTTGGGGATCTGTGCTTGCCCAAAGACGCAATCTCTCACGGTGCGCATCCTCGGCAGAGCCTGTTCCCGAAAAGGCAAACGTCCGGCTCCTTGTCCCACACGGAAGGTGGCAGCCCGGAAAGCTGTTGCTGGTCTTCACCTTCCCCCTGCAGCCTATTCACAGGCACAACAGGTTTTGGGATCTGTGCTTGCCCAGAGAAGGAACATCTCACGGTGCGCATCCTCGGCAGAGCCTGTTCCCGAAAAGGCAAACGTCCGGCTCCTTGTCCCACACGGAAGGTGGCAGCCCGGAAAGCTCTTGCTGGTCTTCACCTTCCCCCTGCAGCCTATTCACAGGCACAACAGGTTTGGGGATCTGTGCTTGCCCAGAGAAGGAACATCTCACGGTGCGCATCCTCGGCAGAGCCTGTTCCCGAAAAGGCAAACGTCCGGCTCCTTGTCCCACACGGAAGGTGGCAGCCCGGAAAGCTGTTGCTGGTCTTCACCTTCCCCCTGCAGCCTATTCACAGGCACAACAGGTTTGGGGATCTGTGCTTGCCCAGAGAAGGAACATCTCACGGTGCGCATCCTCGGCAGAGCCTGTTCCCGAAAAGGCAAACGTCCGGCTCCTTGTCCCACACGGATGGTGGCAGCCCGGAAAGCTGTTGCTGGTCTTCACCTTCCCCCTGCAGCCTATTCACAGGCACAACAGGTTTTGGGATCTGTGCTTGCCCAGAGAAGGAACATCTCACGGTGCGCATCCTCGGCAGAGCCTGTTCCCGAAAAGGCAAACGTCCGGCTCCTTGTCCCACACGGAAGGTGGCAGCCCGGAAAGCTGTTGCTGGTCTTCACCTTCCCCCTGCAGCCTATTCACAGGCACAACAGGTTTGGGGATCTGTGCTTGCGCAGAGAAGGAACATCTCACGGTGCGCATCCTCGGCAGAGCCTGTTCCCGAAAAGGCAAACGTCCGGCTCCTTGTCCCACACGGATGGTGGCAGCCCTGAAAGCTGTTGCTGGTCTTCACCTTCCCCCTGCAGCCTATTCACAGGCACAACAGGTTTTGGGATCTGTGCTTGCCCAGAGAAGGAACATCTCACGGTGCGCATCCTCGGCAGAGCCTGTTCCCGAAAAGGCAAACGTCCGGCTCCTTGTCCCACACGGAAGGTGGCAGCCCGGAAAGCTGTTGCTGGTCTTCACCTTCCCCCTGCAGCCTATTCACAGGCACAACAGGTTTTGGGATCTGTGCTTGCCCAGAGAAGGAACATCTCACGGTGCGCATCCTCGGCAGAGCCTGTTCCCGAAAAGGCAAACGTCCGGCTCCTTGTCCCACACGGAAGGTGGCAGCCCTGAAAGCTGTTGCTGGTCTTCACCTTCCCCCTGCAGCCTATTCACAGGCACAACAGGTTTGGGGATCTGTGCTTGCCCAGAGAAGGAACATCTCACGGTGCGCAGCCTCGGCAGAGCCTGTTCCCGAAAAGGCAAACGTCCGGCTCCTTGTCCCACACGGAAGGTGGCAGCCCGGAAAGCTGTTGCTGGTCTTCACCTTCCCCCTGCAGCCTATTCACAGGCACAACAGGTTTGGGGATCTGTGCTTGCCCAGAGAAGGAACATCTCACGGTGCGCATCCTCGGCAGAGCCTGTTCCCGAAAAGGCAAACGTCCGGCTCCTTGTCCCACACGGAAGGTGGCAGCCCGGAAAGCTGTTGCTGGTCTTCACCTTCCCCCTGCAGCCTATTCACAGGCACAACAGGTTTGGGGATCTGTGCTTGCCCAGAGAAGGAACATCTCACGGTGCGCATCCTCGGCAGAGCCTGTTCCCGAAAAGGCAAACGTCCGGCTCCTTGTCCCACACGGAAGGTGGCAGCCCTGAAAGCTCTTGCTGGTCTTCACCTTCCCCCCTCGGCCTATTCACAGGCACAACAGGTTTGGGGATCTGTGCTTGCCCAGAGAAGGAACATCTCACGGTGCGCATCCTCGGCAGAGCCTGTTCCCGAAAAGGCAAACGTCCGGCTCCTTGTCCCACACGGAAGGTGGCAGCCCGGAAAGCTGTTGCTGGTCTTCACCTTCCCCCTGCAGCCTATTCACAGGCACAACAGGTTTTGGGATCTGTGCTTGCGCAGAGAAGGAACATCTCACGGTGCGCATCCTCGGCAGAGCCTGTTCCCGAAAAGGCAAACGTCCGGCTCCTTGTCCCACACGGAAGGTGGCAGCCCTGAAAGCTGTTGCTGGTCTTCACCTTCCCCCTGCAGCCTATTCACAGGCACAACAGGTTTGGGGATCTGTGCTTGCGCAGAGAAGGAACATCTCACGGTGCGCATCCTCGGCAGAGCCTGTTCCCGAAAAGGCAAACGTCCGGCTCCTTGTCCCACACGGATGGTGGCAGCCCGGAAAGCTGTTGCTGGTCTTCACCTTCCCCCTGCAGCCTATTCACAGGCACAACAGGTTTGGGGATCTGTGCTTGCCCAGAGAAGGAACATCTCACGGTGCGCAGCCTCGGCAGAGCCTGTTCCCGAAAAGGCAAACGTCCGGCTCCTTGTCCCACACGGAAGGTGGCAGCCCTGAAAGCTGTTGCTGGTCTTCACCTTCCCCCTGCAGCCTATTCACAGGCACAACAGGTTTGGGGATCTGTGCTTGCCCAGAGAAGGAACATCTCACGGTGCGCATCCTCGGCAGAGCCTGTTCCCGAAAAGGCAAACGTCCGGCTCCTTGTCCCACACGGAAGGTGGCAGCCCGGAAAGCTCTTGCTGGTCTTCACCTTCCCCCTGCAGCCTATTCACAGGCACAACAGGTTTGGGGATCTCTGCTTGCCCAGAGAAGGAACATCTCACGGTGCGCAGCCTCGGCAGAGCCTGTTCCCGAAAAGGCAAACGTCCGGCTCCTTGTCCCACACGGAAGGTGGCAGCCCGGAAAGCTGTTGCTGGTCTTCACCTTCCCCCTGCAGCCTATTCACAGGCACAACAGGTTTGGGGATCTGTGCTTGCCCAGAGAAGGAACATCTCACGGTGCGCATCCTCGGCAGAGCCTGTTCCCGAAAAGGCAAACGTCCGGCTCCTTGTCCCACACGGAAGGTGGCAGCCCGGAAAGCTCTTGCTGGTCTTCACCTTCCCCCTGCAGCCTATTCACAGGCACAACAGGTTTGGGGATCTGTGCTTGCCCAGAGAAGGAACATCTCACGGTGCGCATCCTCGGCAGAGCCTGTTCCCGAAAAGGCAAACGTCCGGCTCCTTGTCCCACACGGAAGGTGGCAGCCCGGAAAGCTGTTGCTGGTCTTCACCTTCCCCCTGCAGCCTATTCACAGGCACAACAGGTTTGGGGATCTGTGCTTGCCCAGAGAAGGAACATCTCACGGTGCGCATCCTCGGCAGAGCCTGTTCCCGAAAAGGCAAACGTCCGGCTCCTTGTCCCACACGGATGGTGGCAGCCCGGAAAGCTGTTGCTGGTCTTCACCTTCCCCCTGCAGCCTATTCACAGGCACAACAGGTTTTGGGATCTGTGCTTGCCCAGAGAAGGAACATCTCACGGTGCGCATCCTCGGCAGAGCCTGTTCCCGAAAAGGCAAACGTCCGGCTCCTTGTCCCACACGGAAGGTGGCAGCCCGGAAAGCTGTTGCTGGTCTTCACCTTCCCCCCTCGGCCTATTCACAGGCACAACAGGTTTTGGGATCTCTGCTTTCCCAAAGACGCAATCTCTCACGGTGCGCATCCTCGGCAGAGCCTGTTCCCGAAAAGGCAAACGTCCGGCTCCTTGTCCCACACGGAAGGTGGCAGCCCGGAAAGCTGTTGCTGGTCTTCACCTTCCCCCTGCAGCCTATTCACAGGCACAACAGGTTTGGGGATCTGTGCTTGCGCAGAGAAGGAACATCTCACGGTGCGCATCCTCGGCAGAGCCTGTTCCCGAAAAGGCAAACGTCCGGCTCCTTGTCCCACACGGATGGTGGCAGCCCTGAAAGCTGTTGCTGGTCTTCACCTTCCCCCTGCAGCCTATTCACAGGCACAACAGGTTTGGGGATCTGTGCTTGCCCAGAGAAGGAACATCTCACGGTGCGCAGCCTCGGCAGAGCCTGTTCCCGAAAAGGCAAACGTCCGGCTCCTTGTCCCACACGGAAGGTGGCAGCCCTGAAAGCTGTTGCTGGTCTTCACCTTCCCCCTGCAGCCTATTCACAGGCACAACAGGTTTGGGGATCTGTGCTTGCCCAGAGAAGGAACATCTCACGGTGCGCATCCTCGGCAGAGCCTGTTCCCGAAAAGGCAAACGTCCGGCTCCTTGTCCCACACGGAAGGTGGCAGCCCGGAAAGCTGTTGCTGGTCTTCACCTTCCCCCTGCAGCCTATTCACAGGCACAACAGGTTTGGGGATCTCTGCTTGCCCAGAGAAGGAACATCTCACGGTGCGCATCCTCGGCAGAGCCTGTTCCCGAAAAGGCAAACGTCCGGCTCCTTGTCCCACACGGAAGGTGGCAGCCCTGAAAGCTGTTGCTGGTCTTCACCTTCCCCCTGCAGCCTATTCACAGGCACAACAGGTTTGGGGATCTGTGCTTGCCCAGAGAAGGAACATCTCACGGTGCGCATCCTCGGCAGAGCCTGTTCCCGAAAAGGCAAACGTCCGGCTCCTTGTCCCACACGGAAGGTGGCAGCCCGGAAAGCTGTTGCTGGTCTTCACCTTCCCCCTGCAGCCTATTCACAGGCACAACAGGTTTGGGGATCTGTGCTTGCCCAGAGAAGGAACATCTCACGGTGCGCATCCTCGGCAGAGCCTGTTCCCGAAAAGGCAAACGTCCGGCTCCTTGTCCCACACGGAAGGTGGCAGCCCGGAAAGCTGTTGCTGGTCTTCACCTTCCCCCTGCAGCCTATTCACAGGCACAACAGGTTTGGGGATCTGTGCTTGCCCAGAGAAGGAACATCTCACGGTGCGCATCCTCGGCAGAGCCTGTTCCCGAAAAGGCAAACGTCCGGCTCCTTGTCCCACACGGAAGGTGGCAGCCCGGAAAGCTGTTGCTGGTCTTCACCTTCCCCCTGCAGCCTATTCACAGGCACAACAGGTTTGGGGATCTGTGCTTGCCCAGAGAAGGAACATCTCACGGTGCGCATCCTCGGCAGAGCCTGTTCCCGAAAAGGCAAACGTCCGGCTCCTTGTCCCACACGGAAGGTGGCAGCCCGGAAAGCTGTTGCTGGTCTTCACCTTCCCCCCTCGGCCTATTCACAGGCACAACAGGTTTTGGGATCTCTGCTTTCCCAAAGACGCAATCTCTCACGGTGCGCATCCTCGGCAGAGCCTGTTCCCGAAAAGGCAAACGTCCGGCTCCTTGTCCCACACGGAAGGTGGCAGCCCGGAAAGCTGTTGCTGGTCTTCACCTTCCCCCTGCAGCCTATTCACAGGCACAACAGGTTTGGGGATCTGTGCTTGCCCAAAGACGCAATCTCTCACGGTGCACATCCTCGGCAGAGCCTGTTCCCGAAAAGGCAAACGTCCGGCTCCTTGTCCCACACGGAAGGTGGCAGCCCGGAAAGCTGTTGCTGGTCTTCACCTTCCCCCTGCAGCCTATTCACAGGCACAACAGGTTTGGGGATCTGTGCTTGCCCAGAGAAGGAACATCTCACGGTGCGCATCCTCGGCAGAGCCTGTTCCCAAAAAGGCAAACGTCCGGCTCCTTGTCCCACACGGAAGGTGGCAGCCCGGAAAGCTGTTGCTGGTCTTCACCTTCCCCCTGCAGCCTATTCACAGGCACAACAGGTTTGGGGATCTGTGCTTGCGCAGAGAAGGAACATCTCACGGTGCGCATCCTCGGCAGAGCCTGTTCCCGAAAAGGCAAACGTCCGGCTCCTTGTCCCACACGGATGGTGGCAGCCCTGAAAGCTGTTGCTGGTCTTCACCTTCCCCCTGCAGCCTATTCACAGGCACAACAGGTTTGGGGATCTGTGCTTGCCCAGAGAAGGAACATCTCACGGTGCGCAGCCTCGGCAGAGCCTGTTCCCGAAAAGGCAAACGTCCGGCTCCTTGTCCCACACGGAAGGTGGCAGCCCTGAAAGCTGTTGCTGGTCTTCACCTTCCCCCTGCAGCCTATTCACAGGCACAACAGGTTTGGGGATCTGTGCTTGCCCAGAGAAGGAACATCTCACGGTGCGCATCCTCGGCAGAGCCTGTTCCCGAAAAGGCAAACGTCCGGCTCCTTGTCCCACACGGAAGGTGGCAGCCCGGAAAGCTCTTGCTGGTCTTCACCTTCCCCCTGCAGCCTATTCACAGGCACAACAGGTTTGGGGATCTGTGCTTGCCCAGAGAAGGAACATCTCACGGTGCGCATCCTCGGCAGAGCCTGTTCCCGAAAAGGCAAACGTCCGGCTCCTTGTCCCACACGGAAGGTGGCAGCCCTGAAAGCTGTTGCTGGTCTTCACCTTCCCCCTGCAGCCTATTCACAGGCACAACAGGTTTGGGGATCTGTGCTTGCCCAGAGAAGGAACATCTCACGGTGCGCATCCTCGGCAGAGCCTGTTCCCGAAAAGGCAAACGTCCGGCTCCTTGTCCCAGACGGAAGGTGGCAGCCCGGAAAGCTGTTGCTGGTCTTCACCTTCCCCCTGCAGCCTATTCACAGGCACAACAGGTTTGGGGATCTGTGCTTGCCCAGAGAAGGAACATCTCACGGTGCGCATCCTCGGCAGAGCCTGTTCCCGAAAAGGCAAACGTCCGGCTCCTTGTCCCACACGGAAGGTGGCAGCCCGGAAAGCTGTTGCTGGTCTTCACCTTCCCCCTGCAGCCTATTCACAGGCACAACAGGTTTGGGGATCTGTGCTTGCCCAGAGAAGGAACATCTCACGGTGCGCATCCTCGGCAGAGCCTGTTCCCGAAAAGGCAAACGTCCGGCTCCTTGTCCCACACGGAAGGTGGCAGCCCGGAAAGCTGTTGCTGGTCTTCACCTTCCCCCTGCAGCCTATTCACAGGCACAACAGGTTTGGGGATCTGTGCTTGCGCAGAGAAGGAACATCTCACGGTGCGCATCCTCGGCAGAGCCTGTTCCCGAAAAGGCAAACGTCCGGCTCCTTGTCCCACACGGAAGGTGGCAGCCTGGAAAGCTGTTGCTGGTCTTCACCTTCCCCCTGCAGCCTATTCACAGGCACAACAGTTTTGGGGAATCTGTGCTTGCCCAGAGAAGGACCATCTCACGGTGCGCATCCTCGGCAGAGCCTGTTCCCGAAAAGGCAAACGTCCGGCTCCTTGTCCCACACGGAAGGTGGCAGCCCGGAAAGCTGTTGCTGGTCTTCACCTTCCCCCTGCAGCCTATTCACAGGCACAACAGGTTTGGGGATCTGTGCTTGCGCAGAGAAGGAACATCTCACGGTGCGCATCCTCGGCAGAGCCTGTTCCCGAAAAGGCAAACGTCCGGCTCCTTGTCCCACACGGAAGGTGGCAGCCCGGAAAGCTGTTGCTGGTCTTCACCTTCCCCCTGCAGCCTATTCACAGGCACAACAGGTTTGGGGATCTGTGCTTGCGCAGAGAAGGAACATCTCACGGTGCGCATCCTCGGCAGAGCCTGTTCCCGAAAAGGCAAACGTCCGGCTCCTTGTCCCACACGGAAGGTGGCAGCCCGGAAAGCTGTTGCTGGTCTTCACCTTCCCCCTGCAGCCTATTCACAGGCACAACAGGTTTGGGGATCTGTGCTTGCCCAGAGAAGGAACATCTCACGGTGCGCATCCTCGGCAGAGCCTGTTCCCGAAAAGGCAAACGTCCGGCTCCTTGTCCCACACGGAAGGTGGCAGCCCGGAAAGCTGTTGCTGGTCTTCACCTTCCCCCTGCAGCCTATTCACAGGCACAACAGGTTTGGGGATCTGTGCTTGCCCAGAGAAGGAACATCTCACGGTGCGCATCCTCGGCAGAGCCTGTTCCCGAAAAGGCAAACGTCCGGCTCCTTGTCCCACACGGAAGGTGGCAGCCCGGAAAGCTGTTGCTGGTCTTCACCTTCCCCCTGCAGCCTATTCACAGGCACAACAGGTTTGGGGATCTGTGCTTGCGCAGAGAAGGAACATCTCACGGTGCGCATCCTCGGCAGAGCCTGTTCCCGAAAAGGCAAACGTCCGGCTCCTTGTCCCACACGGAAGGTGGCAGCCCGGAAAGCTGTTGCTGGTCTTCACCTTCCCCCTGCAGCCTATTCACAGGCACAACAGTTTTGGGGAATCTGTGCTTGCCCAGAGAAGGACCATCTCACGGTGCGCATCCTCGGCAGAGCCTGTTCCCGAAAAGGCAAACGTCCGGCTCCTTGTCCCACACGGAAGGTGGCAGCCCGGAAAGCTGTTGCTGGTCTTCACCTTCCCCCTGCAGCCTATTCACAGGCACAACAGGTTTTGGGATCTGTGCTTGCCCAGAGAAGGAACATCTCACGGTGCGCATCCTCGGCAGAGCCTGTTCCCGAAAAGGCAAACGTCCGGCTCCTTGTCCCACACGGAAGGTGGCAGCCCGGAAAGCTGTTGCTGGTCTTCACCTTCCCCCTGCAGCCTATTCACAGGCACAACAGGTTTGGGGATCTGTGCTTGCGCAGAGAAGGAACATCTCACGGTGCGCATCCTCGGCAGAGCCTGTTCCCGAAAAGGCAAACGTCCGGCTCCTTGTCCCACATGGATGGTGGCAGCCCTGAAAGCTGTTGCTGGTCTTCACCTTCCCCCTGCAGCCTATTCACAGGCACAACAGGTTTGGGGATCTGTGCTTGCCCAGAGAAGGAACATCTCACGGTGCGCATCCTCGGCAGAGCCTGTTCCCAAAAAGGCAAACGTCCGGCTCCTTGTCCCACACGGAAGGTGGCAGCCCGGAAAGCTGTTGCTGGTCTTCACCTTCCCCCTGCAGCCTATTCACAGGCACAACAGGTTTGGGGATCTGTGCTTGCGCAGAGAAGGAACATCTCACGGTGCGCATCCTCGGCAGAGCCTGTTCCCGAAAAGGCAAACGTCCGGCTCCTTGTCCCACACGGAAGGTGGCAGCCCGGAAAGCTGTTGCTGGTCTTCACCTTCCCCCTGCAGCCTATTCACAGGCACAACAGGTTTGGGGATCTGTGCTTGCCCAAAGACGCAATCTCTCACGGTGCGCATCCTCGGCAGAGCCTGTTCCCGAAAAGGCAAACGTCCGGCTCCTTGTCCCACACGGAAGGTGGCAGCCCGGAAAGCTGTTGCTGGTCTTCACCTTCCCCCTGCAGCCTATTCACAGGCACAACAGGTTTTGGGATCTGTGCTTGCCCAGAGAAGGAACATCTCACGGTGCGCATCCTCGGCAGAGCCTGTTCCCGAAAAGGCAAACGTCCGGCTCCTTGTCCCACACGGAAGGTGGCAGCCCGGAAAGCTGTTGCTGGTCTTCACCTTCCCCCTGCAGCCTATTCACAGGCACAACAGGTTTGGGGATCTCTGCTTGCCCAGAGAAGGAACATCTCACGGTGCGCATCCTCGGCAGAGCCTGTTCCCGAAAAGGCAAACGTCCGGCTCCTTGTCCCACACGGAAGGTGGCAGCCCTGAAAGCTCTTGCTGGTCTTCACCTTCCCCCTGCAGCCTATTCACAGGCACAACAGGTTTGGGGATCTGTGCTTGCCCAGAGAAGGAACATCTCACGGTGCGCATCCTCGGCAGAGCCTGTTCCCGAAAAGGCAAACGTCCGGCTCCTTGTCCCACACGGAAGGTGGCAGCCCGGAAAGCTGTTGCTGGTCTTCACCTTCCCCCTGCAGCCTATTCACAGGCACAACAGGTTTGGGGATCTGTGCTTGCGCAGAGAAGGAACATCTCACGGTGCGCATCCTCGGCAGAGCCTGTTCCCGAAAAGGCAAACGTCCGGCTCCTTGTCCCACACGGAAGGTGGCAGCCCGGAAAGCTCTTGCTGGTCTTCACCTTCCCCCTGCAGCCTATTCACAGGCACAACAGGTTTGGGGATCTGTGCTTGCCCAGAGAAGGAACATCTCACGGTGCGCATCCTCGGCAGAGCCTGTTCCCGAAAAGGCAAACGTCCGGCTCCTTGTCCCACACGGATGGTGGCAGCCCTGAAAGCTGTTGCTGGTCTTCACCTTCCCCCTGCAGCCTATTCACAGGCACAACAGGTTTTGGGATCTGTGCTTGCCCAGAGAAGGAACATCTCACGGTGCGCATCCTCGGCAGAGCCTGTTCCCAAAAAGGCAAACGTCCGGCTCCTTGTCCCACACGGAAGGTGGCAGCCCGGAAAGCTGTTGCTGGTCTTCACCTTCCCCCTGCAGCCTATTCACAGGCACAACAGGTTTTGGGATCTGTGCTTGCCCAGAGAAGGAACATCTCACGGTGCGCATCCTCGGCAGAGCCTGTTCCCGAAAAGGCAAACGTCCGGCTCCTTGTCCCACACGGAAGGTGGCAGCCCTGAAAGCTGTTGCTGGTCTTCACCTTCCCCCTGCAGCCTATTCACAGGCACAACAGGTTTGGGGAATCTGTGCTTGCCCAAAGACGCAATCTCTCACGGTGCGCATCCTCGGCAGAGCCTGTTCCCGAAAAGGCAAACGTCCGGCTCCTTGTCCCACACGGAAGGTGGCAGCCCGGAAAGCTCTTGCTGGTCTTCACCTTCCCCCTGCAGCCTATTCACAGGCACAACAGGTTTTGGGATCTGTGCTTGCCCAGAGAAGGAACATCTCACGGTGCGCATCCTCGGCAGAGCCTGTTCCCGAAAAGGCAAACGTCCGGCTCCTTGTCCCACACGGAAGGTGGCAGCCCGGAAAGCTGTTGCTGGTCTTCACCTTCCCCCTGCAGCCTATTCACAGGCACAACAGGTTTGGGGATCTGTGCTTGCCCAGAGAAGGAACATCTCACGGTGCGCATCCTCGGCAGAGCCTGTTCCCGAAAAGGCAAACGTCCGGCTCCTTGTCCCACACGGAAGGTGGCAGCCCGGAAAGCTGTTGCTGGTCTTCACCTTCCCCCTGCAGCCTATTCACAGGCACAACAGGTTTGGGGATCTGTGCTTGCCCAAAGACGCAATCTCTCACGGTGCGCATCCTCGGCAGAGCCTGTTCCCGAAAAGGCAAACGTCCGGCTCCTTGTCCCACACGGAAGGTGGCAGCCCGGAAAGCTGTTGCTGGTCTTCACCTTCCCCCTGCAGCCTATTCACAGGCACAACAGGTTTTGGGATCTCTGCTTGCGCAGAGAAGGAACATCTCACGGTGCGCATCCTCGGCAGAGCCTGTTCCCGAAAAGGCAAACGTCCGGCTCCTTGTCCCACACGGAAGGTGGCAGCCCGGAAAGCTGTTGCTGGTCTTCACCTTCCCCCTGCAGCCTATTCACAGGCACAACAGGTTTTGGGA